>NC_090442.1:255280543-255593369 GCF_031143425.1 Pleurodeles waltl
TTGTTTACTTTGGGAAGAGGGGTCACAGACACAGTGGGAGAGGACACAGGGGACATGTGCATGGATGTGGGGGTGGTGACTTCCAGTGAGGGGCGTGTAGTGATAGGCGTGCTGGTTATGGAGGTAGTGGATGAGAATGTAGTGCATGCAGGTGTGAGTGGAGACGCTACTGGGAGGAGGGGGACACAGTGGAGGCAGTGGATATTGGTGTGTCTGCATGGGGATGGTGCTAGTGTGAGTGCTTGTGAGATGAAATGTGGTGCTTGTGTTTGCCTGAGCCACTTCTTTGTGTTGATTTGGGTGATTGCTGGTCTGAAGGTGTGCTTGGGATAGGCTGGGGTTGAGGGGATTGGGACTGTGTAGAGAAAGTTGGAGGGGGGAGGCTGGAGACAGGGACAGTAGCTGCCATCAGTGCTCTTGCCAGCGCCTGGAATGCTCTCTGTGAATGCCCTCCAGGTATGCATTTGTTTGTTGCAAATGCCCTGCTACACCCTGGATGGCATTCAGTATGGTTGACTGCCCAGCAGAGAGGGATCTCAGGAGGTCAATAGCCTCCTCACTGAGGGCAGCATGGCTGACTGGGGCAGGGCCTGAGGTGCCTGGGGTGAAGGAGATGCCCACCCTCCTGGGTGAGCGGGCACGGGAAACTCGCTGAAGGGCTGCTGGGAGGGCAGTGCTGGTACGGGGGTGGCGGCTGTACCTGTAATTCCCTGCAATTTCCTGAGCTTCTGTTCTGGAGGCCTACCTTGATCTTCCAGGCCTTTGCCCTTCATTGTATTGGTGATCCTTGATCAGGGCGGTAAGACGGAGGTCCGGCTGGACCCCGCTCCTGTTTTCGAAGGCATTCGAGTTTTTGGCCCTAGTTTTCATGTTGGAAGATTTTTCCTTGTGCGTGTGAATGTGCTTTTGGTTTCTGCCATTTACATGTTGATATTTGAATCGGCAAGACGTGCAATTCATTCTTGGCATTTGACTTTTGAGATTCGGGTCGGAAACAGTGTGCGCGACCATTTCAAGACATTTGCATATTGACATTCGAATTGGCAAGACGCGCAATTCATTCATTGCATTTAACTCTTGATACTCATTGTGCTACCATTTCTTGGCATTTACATGGTGGTATTCAAATCGGCAAGACGCACGATTCATTTCTTGCATTTAAACTTTGATAATCATTGTGCGCAACCATTTCTTGGCATTTACATGGTGGCATTCGAATCGGCAAGACATGCAATTCATTCCTTGCATTCAAACTTTGATATTCATTGTGCGCGACCATTTCTTGGCATTTACATGGTGGCATTCGAATCAGCAAAGCCGTGCAATTCATTCCATGCATTTAACTCTGGATAATCATTGTGCGCAACCATTTCTTGGCACTTACATGGTGGCATTCGAATCGGCAAGACGCGCCATTCATTCCGTGCATTTACCTCTTGATAATCATTGTGCGCAACCATTTCTTGGCATTTACATGGTGGCATTCGAATCGGCAAGACGCGCGATTCATTTTGTTCATTTAACTCTTGATAATCATTGTGCGCAACCATTTCTTGGCATTTACATGGTGGTATTCGAATCGGCAAGACACGCGATTCCTTGTATTAAAACTTTGATAATCATTGTGCGCCACCATTTCTTGGCATTTACATGGTGGCATTCGAATCGGCAAGACGCACGATTCATTCCTTGCATTAAAACTTTGATATTCATTGTGCGCGACCATTTCTTGGCATTTACATGGTGGCATTCGAATCGGCAAGACGTGCGATTCATTCCCACATTTAAATCCTGATGTTTCAGATCGCTTGCTGAGTGCACGATCATTTCATGTTATTTGCATATCCTTGTTGAAATCGGCAGTGTGCGCAATTCATTTCCCGCATTTAAAACTAGGTGTTCAAATTCTAGATGTTACATTATATGTGCATATTAAGTCCTTAATACAATTCCTATTGTGTTCCAGGAAACGTTCAGATTACTTTTTGTCCTCATGTAAAAAGACCATGTTTGTTCTGAAAACATAATTCTCGAAGGTTCTTATATTCCTAGACAATGTGTAACATTTCATGAAAAGTTTCATTGAGAAGTTGTATTAATCATTCTTGATTCCTTCCCAGGTACCCAGACGTCTTGAGGCCTAGTTATTAGTCCTTTCTTAAGTTATCCATGGTTACAGTATGACAATACTTAGAATCATAGTCTAGTAAAAATCAATGTGATATAATCTTGATATTGTGTGGTTTAACCTTTTGCTTCCTACAGGTCTCTTTCCCAGCTGTTCCCATCCTAATCCCCTTTTCACCCGCTTGGACTCTCTCAGTCTCTGTGATTTAATCTATCAGAGTCTTGGAGCTGTCTAGTGGTGGACATGTTGGGAACGTGCGCAGACCCCAAGGATCTGGTCTCCCTGACAGTTACCTCCTTCTCCCAAAGGTAATCATTTGTTCTGCCTTCCTGAGCTTGATCAGATGAAGCAGCGGGAGGGCAGAAACCTGTCTGAGGGGTGGCAACAGCTTGGGCTGCCCGGAAAACCCTGTAAGACTGGTGGTAGCAATGTTGAGGGTCCCCTAAGGAGCCCCCAGAGTGCATGGGATCATACTTCCAATACTTGCAACAGTATTGGGGTATGATTTCAACATGTTTCATACCAAACATGCCTAAGTTCGGAGTTATCATTATGTAGCTGGACATACGTAGTCACCTATGTCCAGTACACACATAGGGGGTCATTACAACATTGGCGGTAAAAGGCGCTTACCGCCGTGCAGAAGACCGCCAATACACCGCGGCCGCGGCGGGAGCCCGCCACAGCTATTATGACACACATCACGGAATTCGCCGAAATTCAGACACCCACACAATACCGCCACACCAAAGGTCAGCGATAAACATGCGGAAACAAATCCTCCACCTCCACGGCAACAGAAACACGCCCATGCCATTACAACCCACGAATCCACATGGCGGTCTTTCAACCGCGGTATTCCATTGTCGGTACACACCGCCGCGCTCAAAATACACACACAGCTCCAAAACACCACCACATTGGACAAATCCAAATACACACACCTGATACACATACACACACCACTCCCACACATCCAACACAATATAAAACACACACCCACATCACCCACAAACCCCTACGACCCAAAATTAGAGAGAAGGCCATAGAGAGACAGCACAGAATAGAGAACCCCATCACACAGAGGCACACTACACCATCACCCACACAACATCCACGCACAAAATACCACATACCACTACACTCACCACACTCATCACCACATACACCACCCCATACATCACACACACCACCCCATGTCACGCTGAGGAGGAGCTCAGGGTCATGGTGGAGGAAATAATCCGGGTAGAGCCACAGCTATTTGGCTCACAGGTACAGCACACATCCATAGCCAGGAAGATGGAGCTATGGCAAAGAATAGTGGACAGGGTCAACGCTGTGGGACAGCACCCAAGAAATAGGGAGGACATCAGGAAGAGGTGGAACGACCTACGGGGGAAGGTGCATTCCACGGTATCCAGGCACAACATCGCAGTACAGCGGACTGGCGGCGGACCCCCACCTCCTCTCCCACAACTAACAACATGGGAGGAGCAAGTCTTGTCCATCTTGCATCCTGAGGGCCTCGGAGGAGTCGTTGGAGGAACGGACACTGGTAAGTCAAATCTTAACTATCATATCCCCCACCCTACCTGCATGCTATCACACACCCCCACCCTCACACCCTCCCCTATCACCCCAACTCCTCACTAATGTACCCATAACACAAACCACCCATCCCAACACCAAGACCTGCATGACACAACTAAGCATGGATACCCATCATTAAAGCATGCCCACTGCACAGACCCAGAACACCCCCCAACCATCAGCACACAAGCCCCCACACAGGAATGCCTGCACTGGTGTACACGCACACTCAACCATTGCACACCATGAAACACACACATGCAATAATCATGTACTTATACCCCCGCAGGAACCCGAAGGAACGTCACCACACCAGAGGGTCCAGACAACACCACTCCACCCCCAGAAGAGGCCCACAGTGACGACAGCAGCTCTGCCCTACTGGATCTTGATGACCAGCCCGGACCATCGTGGGCCTCAGGACAGTCGGTTCTCCTTGCCCAGCCACAGCCCAACACCAAGCTGCCACCCTCTGGAAACACCAGCACAGCACCCACCCAGCGGGCCCATACCTCCGTCCCCAGGACAGGTCAATCAGCGGTGTGTCCACCACTACAGGGCACCCAGGGTAACCCACCACCCCAACAACAACAGGGACCTGGGGGCAGTGGTAGTGGGCACACGTTCCAGGGGACGGAGGCACAGGAACATAGGGGAACTGGGAGGGCTGCTGTGCGACAGAGGGAGGACAGGCCAAGGGAACCAACTCTCAACGAGGCCCTCTCCTCCATCATGGGAGCATACCACCACTCCCAGGAGACAATGGCAACGGTCCTGGACAAGTTGCAGGAGACCCTGCGTCTGCAAGAGGAGCAGTATTTGGGGTTCAGGGAGGAGCTCAGGACCATCAGCTCTGCCCTGGGCACCATCGTAGGGGTGCTGACGGACATTCAAAAGACCTTGAGGGACACTGTGGCACTCCAAGGGGCCCCTGACACTAGCCAGGATGATGAAATGCCCACCACCTCCGCCGGCGCTAGTGGACAGGACGCCCTGCCACAGGACCACCACACCAGCACCCCACCCCCTGCAGACGGACAACCACCACGAAAGCGGTCCCTGAGATCCAGGAACAGGACCGAGCAAGATGGCAAGACCCCCGCCAGGAAATAAGACTACCCTGATTGTCCCCCCACTGTCCCACTTTGTTACCCTGTCCAGATTCGAACTGCCCCAGCTCCACTTCCAATGCCCAGATGTGCAATGTACCTGTGAGGCTAATAGACTGGACTCTGCCATGGACATTCTTCCACCATAACCCATCCCCATTTCACAACCCCCCTTCATTTTTATGCACTTCAATAAACACCCTTGAAACACTAATAAAACTGGAGTCAGTCTATGATTTTGAACTTTGTATGGTCAATTACAGTGTCAAAAAGGGTTACCCATTGGAAGGCCAACATACCAATATCACACATCACAAGCCCTTCAAGGGTGCAAGCTGTTGACACGTAGGTTACCACATTTGTGAAACTGAAATGGAAGGGGACAACTCAGTTAACAAATAGTGAGTGAAATGTAGGTACAGGATAGAGGTAGATGTGTGAAAATTAATGTAATGTTAAACCAGAAAATGTACTCACCTGTGTCTCACTGGAAATATTGCTGTATGACTGACTCCCTGTTGTTGTTTTCTTCTTCCTCAGCTTCATCCTCATCACTGTCCACAGGCTCCACCGCTGCTTCAACACCGATATCTGGATCATCCTCCTGCAGAAAAGGCACCTGGCGTCGCAATGCCAAATTATGGAGCATGGAGCAGGCGATGATGATGTCGCACACCTTCTTCGGTGAGTAGAATAGGGACCCACCTGTCATATGGAGGCACCTGAACCTGGCCTTCAGGAGGCCGAAGGTGCGTTCGATCACCCTCCTAGTCCGCCCATGGGCCTCATTGTAGCGTTCCTCTGCCCTGGTCCTGGGATTCATCACTGGGATCAATAGCCAGGACAGGTTGGGGTAACCAGAGTCCCCCAATAGCCACACCCAGTGCCTCTGGAGTTTACCCATCATATCAGGGATGCTGCTATTCCTCAGGATGTAGGCGTCATGCACAGAGCCAGGGAACATAGCATTTACCTGCGAGATTTACTGGTCTGCCAAACAGACCATCTGGACATTCATCGAATGATAACTCTTCCTGTTCCTGTACACCTGTTCACTCCTGCGGGGGGGACCAGAGCTACATGGGTCCCATCAATGGCACCTATGACGTTGGGGATATGTCCAAGGGCATAGAAGTCACCTTTAACTGTAGGCAAATCCTCCACCTCAGGGAAAATGATGTATCTCCTTACGTGTTTCAGCAGGGCAGACAACACTCTGGACAAAACGTTGGAAAACATAGGCTGGGACATCCCTGATGCCATGACCACAGTAGTCTGAAATGACCCACTTGCAAGGAAATGGAGCACTGACAGCACCTGCACGTCAGGGGGGATTCCAGTCGGATGGCGGATTGGTGACATCAGGTCTGGCTCCAACTGGGTACATAGTTGCTGGATTGTGGCACGGTCAAACCGGTAGGTCACGATCAAATGTCTCTCTTCCGTTGTCAACAGGTCCACCAGCAGTCGGTACACCGGCGGATTCCGCCATCTTCCCATATGTCCCAACTGACGGTGCTTAAGAAGGACAACAGCGAAGAAACAGTCACCATTCCTCCAGGTATGTACCCACAGTCACACACAAGACTACAACAGACAATTAACCCTTCCTGGATATGTTTTGAGTGTAGGCCTCGGTATGTGTGACGCAGTAGTAAATGAAGCCATGTGGGCCCCTGAAATGGCGGCTGCCTGACCTCTAAACTGGGACAATGGAATTGTGGGATAACTGCGCTGGCGTTGGACACCGTCGGGTTAGGCGGTCATAGACCGCGGCGCAATGCTGCATTGGTTAACATTGGACCCTATGGGACCCAGGAGCCAATGAACAGGTGCGCCGCCGGTGATGATGCGCCCCGCCGCGGACGTCACCGCCGCGGACATCACCACCATTTTCTATCTGTTCAGTCACTAGATACCTGACCTTCGACAGGAGAGGACCTACACTGCTAGTGCTGCTGTGACCTCGGTCTGGAAGCGACGATGGCTGCTGCGTCTGGGGAAAGGGCCCCTGCCTTTACTGCACAGGAGTTGGAGAAACTTGTGGATGGGGTCCTCCCCCAGTACATGCTACTCTACGGTCCTCCAGACCAACAGGTTAGCACACAGGGAGCACGTTAGATGGGCTAGGCCTGGGTGGACAGGGCTGGGTGGGAGAGGGAAGGGGGCAGAGTTCTAAGAACAGAAATGCATGGGGATGAATGGGCCACATGCCCAGAGTTGGGAGGGGGCCACTCACATTGACGGTGCAGTAGGTAATGACTGTTCCTCTTTCCTTGTGCATGTCATTCTGGTCAGCACCCACCAGAAGAGGGACATTTGGCGTGCCATCGCCAAGGAAGTCCGGACCCTGGGGGCCCACCAGAGACGGGGCACCCACTGCCGTAAGAGATGGGAGGACATTCGCCGCTGCAGCAAGAAGACGGCGGAGGCTCAGCTGGGGATGGCCTCCCAACGTGGGAGGGGTGCCCGTCGCACCATGACCCCCCTGATGTTCCGGATCCTGGTGGTGGCCTACCCGGAGTTGGATGGGAGCTTAAGGACATCACAGCAGACACAAGGGGGTGAGTACAACCTCATTCAGCGGACTTTGCGTGCAGTGGAGGGGTCTGGGTGGGGGAGGTGGGTTGTGGGTGTCCCTAAGCCAGGGCGAGTTAGGTAGGCAAGGCCCCTCCGTAATGTAAGCCATGTGGCTTTCTACCCGAGCTCAGAAGAGTGGCAAGTTGAGGTATAGTTGCCCCTTTACCATCCATGTGCGCAGATTTCTACCATTGCCATATAGGCCATATCCCAGAAATTGCATGTGCAGAGGCCAGGAGCACGGCGTAATGCATGGGGCTGCTGCATCTGTCTTGTCCGCCAACGCTAGCGGTATGCCATGCACTAAAACTCTCTTACTTCTGTCTCCCCCCCTTTTCCTGCTCTCCCTGTCCTTTTGTACATCAGCATCATCAGGCGGAGGTACAGTGGCACCAGAGCACGAGGGAGCTGCATCCCACATGGCCATGGAGGGCCACACCACAGACTCTGAATGCACCAGTGGGACGGAGGGCGAGGGGAGCGCCACATCGGCCACAGGATCACCAACCAGCGACACTGACTCGTCCACCGATGTGAGCTCCCCTGTGGTGGCGGCACCATCTGTGCGCCCCACTTCCACAGGTACAGCCACCACCTCCCCTACCAGCCCCGCCCTCCCAGCAGCCCCTCAGCGTTCGCCCCGTGCCCGCTCACCCAGGAGGGTGGGCATCACCTTCGTCCCAGGCACCTCAGGCCCTGCCCCAGTCACCCCTGCTGCCCTCAGTGAGGAGGCCATTGACCTCCTCAGGTTACTCACTGTTTGGCAGTCTACCATTGTGAATGCCATCCAGAGTGTAGAACGAGAGTTGCAACACGGTAATGCATTCCTGGAGGGCATTCATTCTGGTCAGGCTGCCCTTCAGCGAACCCTGCAATCTCTGGCCTCAGCACTGATGGCAGCCATTGTCCCTGTGTGCAGCCTCCCCCCTCCAACTTCCTCCACCCAGACCCAATCCCCTGTACCCCAGCCCATCCCAAGCACACCTACAGACCAGCATGCACACAAGTCAACACCCAAAAGTAGCTCAAGCAAACATAGGCACCACACACACCACAGGCACTCACACAAGCATCACACCCATACAGACACAGCAACATCCACTGTCTCCACTGTGTCCCCCTCCTCCTCTTCTCCCTCCTCCCTCCCAGTGTCGTCTACACACACACCTGCATGCACCACATCTACAGGCACTAGGACTCGCACCAGGACACCCAGCACCACAAGCCGCTCACCTGCACTCACCACCTCCACTGCCATTTACACGTCCCCTGTGTCCTCTCCCAGTGTGTCTGTGACGCCCCCTCCGAAAGTACACAAATGCCGGCAATCACTCACCCAACATCCATCCACCTCACGACAGCCTCCAGTACCTGCACCTGCCCCCAAAACACCTAAAGTGACACCTCCTACAACCACCTCCTCTTCCTCCACTCCCAGACCCCCTCCAGCTACCCATCCCAGTGTCCGTCAGAAACTGTCCCTATGTCAAATTGACCTTTTTGCCCCCCCCCCCCCACAATTCATCAGTCCCGTCGTAGCGCCTCAGCCAAAAAGCCTCCAGTACCAGTGGTGCGTGTTCCAGGTTTTTGGAGTGCACCGTCCACCAGGACAGGCAGTAGGACCCGGAGCCAAGGCACTGTCAGCCCACCCCCTGTAAAGGATCTGAAATTGGAGAGTGGACTCCTGGTGGGACAACAACTGAAATGGGATCCAAGGCAATTGGTGAGTCAGCTGTAACTCCAAAGAAGGTGGGGAAGGTCCAGAGGAAGTCTCCCCAGCCTGTTGTGAGTGTCACGGCGGAGAAGTGCGCCATCATTTCCGGTGGTCCTGACACAACCGCCAGCACCGTCTTCACTGGTCAGTAAGACCCCCACCAGAGTCACAGCCCAGGAGGGCCCAAGTATCGTTACTGGTCAGGAGACCCCCGCCAGAGTCACAGCCCAGGAGGGCCCAAGTATTGTTACTGGTCAGGAGACCCCCGCCAGAGTCACAGCCGAGGAGGGCCAAAGTATCGTTACTGGTCAAGAGACCACCGCCAGAGTCACAGCCCAGGAGGGCCCAAGTATCGTTACTGGTCAGGAGACCACCGCCAGAGTCACAGCCCAGGAAAGCCCAAGTATCGTTACTGGTCAGGAGACCACCGCCATCGCCGGAGTCACAGCCTAGGAGGGCCCAAGTATTGTTACTGGTCAGGAGACCCCCGCCAGAGTCACAGCCCAGGAGGGCCCAAGTATCGTTACTGGTCAGGAGACCACCGCCAGAGTCACAGCCCAGGAGGGCCCAAGTATTGTTACTGGTCAGGAGACCACCGCCACCGCCGGAGTCACAGCCCAGGTGGGCCCAAGTATCGTCACTGGTCAGGAGACCACCGCCAGAGTCACAGCCCAGGAGGGCCCAAGTATCGTTACTGGTCAGGAGACCACTGCCAGAGTCACAGCCCAGGAGGGACCAGGATCCCACAGCCCCGCTGGACAAAGATGGAACGTCAAGCCACACACCAATGTCCACTGTGGAGTTCGTCATGCCACCCACCAATGTCCAGTGTGGAGTTCGTCATGCCACACACCAATGTCCAGTGTGGAGTTCGTCATGCCACACACCAATGTCCAGAGTGGAGTTCGTCATGCCACACACCAATGTCAGCATCCGAACCGCCATGTCAGAGCACCGCTGAACAGTCCATAGACTGCCATGTCAGAGCACCGCTGAACAGTCCATAGACCGCCATGGCTAAGCACCGCTGAACAGGGCAAAGACTGCCATGGTGAAGACCGCTGAACAGGGCAAAGACCGCCATGTCAGAGCACCGCTGAACAGTCCATAGACCGCCATGGCTAAGCACCGCTGAACGGGACAAAGACTGCCATGGTGAAGACCGCTGAACAGGGCAAAGACTGCCATGGTGAAGACCGCTGAACAGGGCAAAGACCGCCATGTCAGAGCACCGCTGAACAGTCCATAACCCGCCATGTCAGAGCACCGCTGAACAGTCCATAGACCGCCATGGCTAAGCACCTCTGAACAGGGCAAAGACTGCCATGGCTAAGCACCGCTGAACAGGGCAAAGACTGCCATGGTGAAGACCGCTGAACAGGGCAAAGACTGCCATGGTGAAGACTGCTGAACAGGGCAAAGACCGCCATGGCAAAGCACCGCTGAACAGTCCATAGACCGCCATGGCTAAGCACCGCTGAACAGGGCAAAGACTGCCATGGTGAAGACCGCTGAACAGGGCAAAGACCGCCATGTCAGAGCACCGCTGAACAGTCCATAGACCGCCATGGCTAAGCACCGCTGAACGGGACAAAGACTGCCATGGTGAAGACCGCTGAACAGGGCAAAGACTGCCATGGTGAAGACCGCTGAACAGGGCAAAGACCGCCATGTCAGAGCACCGCTGAACAGTCCATAACCCGCCATGTCAGAGCACCGCTGAACAGTCCATAGACCGCCATGGCTAAGCATCTCTGAACAGGGCAAAGACTGCCATGGCTAAGCACCGCTGAACAGGGCAAAGACTGCCATGGTGAAGACCGCTGAACAGGGCAAAGACTGCCATGGTGAAGACTGCTGAACAGGGCAAAGACCGCCATGGCAAAGCACCGCTGAACAGTCCATAGACCGCCATGGTGAAGACCGCTGAACAGGGCAAAGACTGCCATGGTGAAGACCGCTGACCAGGGCAAAGACCGCCATGGCAAAGCACCGCTGAACAGTCCATAGACCGCCATGGTGAAGACCGCTGAACAGGGCATGCACCGTGTAGGAATGAATGTACCGCCACATCAGGCATCCTTATCCCATGTGCAGCTGGGACAGTGACAGGACATGAACTTTCACGGGGAGACTCATCCAGTCTGGGCACCAGTCCCACCCAGTACCAGTAGAGAACTGCATCTACTTGCGAAAATGTGGCTTTGCATTCCCCAGGATGGCACAGTGGGCAAACCACCCACTGTAAAGACTTGTGAGACTGTGGCTTTGCACTCGCCAGGATGGCACAGTGGGCAAACCACCCACTGTAAAGACTTGTGAGACTGTGGCTTTGCATTCCCCAGGATGGCACAGTGGGCAAACCACCCACTGTAAAGACTTGTGAGACTGTGGCTTTGCACTCTCCAGGATGGCACAGTGGGCAAACCACCCACTGTAAAGACTTGTGAGTCTGTGGCTTTGCATTCCCCAGGATGGCACAGTGGGCAAACCACCCACTGTAAAGACTTGTGAGACTGTGGCTTTGCACTCCCCAGGATGCAACAGTGGGCATGGAGTCCCGTTGTGGATCTGGCTTTGCATTCATCCGGCTGAGGTGCCCCCCCTTCCCTTCCCCCTGAGGTGCCTGTAGTGTTTCTATCTGATGCCCCGGCAGTGTTCTCTCTGATTTTGGGCAGGTATCTATTGTGGGCCTCGCCCATGCATTTTTGGACTGTTGATGCACGGACATTGTTGTGTACATATCTGCACTACTTCTTGTATTGTATATATAATTATGAGTGATTTAGAGATATATATCAGTATATTTTTGTATGACATGTATATTGGCACATTACAATGTTTGACCGCAATTCGCTTTGTCTTTGCATTCTTCCGGGGGGATTGTGGGTTGTTACTGTGATATTTTTGACTGCATTGGTGTGTATGTTGTGATATGCGAGGGGGGGGGGGTGGGGGTGTTTGGTGGGTGTCCCCCTAACTATTGCCTCCCTCCTACCCCGTGTCGTAGATGCAGTACTCACCGGTATCTTCTGCGCCTACGTCGCTGTTGGTCGTAGAGGAGCAGAAAGACAAGGGCAGGTAGGATTTGGAGTTCCGGCTCCATGGAGTCGTCGTTCCTCGTGGAGTGTGTTCAGGTGAGCATTTTCCCATAGCAAAAGCTGTTTCCGCCGTGTTTTTATCCACGGAGAATCCGTCCCGGAAAAGGTGGCGGATTGGTGTGTTGTGATAGTGTGGGCGGTACATTGTCTCCCGCCTGTCTGCTGGCGGTGACCGGCAGGCTGTTTGTCTGTACCGCCGTGGCAGGCGGTGTGTTAAAGTGGCTGTCTTTGTTGGAGGTTTCCGCCAGGGTCGTAATTCCCTTTTTTTGTCCTCCGCCCTGTTTGCGGTACTTCCGCACCTTTAACACCGTCCGCCAGGGTTGTAATGACCACCATAGTCAGGAAGTCCAGGAAAATGCAACTGGAGTTCGTGGGGGCACCTCTGCTAGTGCAGGGGTGCCCTAACACTCAGGTACTTGCACCCTGCCCTCTGGGCTAGGAGGGCCTGCCACAGGGGTGACTTACAGTGACTTGGTGCAGTGACCTGTAAAGATAAAGGTGCATGCATAATTTCGTATAGACTGCAATGGCAGGCCTGCAGAACATTTTGCATGGGCTCCTCATGGGTGGCATAATGCAAGCTGCTACCGATGGGGATTCCCTGGTACCCCAATGCCCTGGTTACCTGGGTGCAATAGACTAGGGACCTACATGGGGGAACCAGTATACCAAATGTGGGGAGAAAAAGGTACAGTTAACAAGTTTTAAGGTAGGGAGAGCATAACCACTGGGGTCCTGGTTAGCAGGATCCCAGTGAACACAGTCAAACACACTGACAACAGGCACAACATGGAAGTAACTATGCCAAGAAAGAGGGTCCTTTCCCACAGATATGTACAGTAGTAATCAGAAACAGGCATAAAAAGCAGTAGAAAACAGTGCAAATAGCAATAGACAATAGTGACTCTAGCGGGAGCCCAAGCCATATACTAAACAAAATGGAATGCAAATGCAGGACCCTCACCCAGGTAAGTGGAATCTGTAGAGGGGAGCCATAGGAAACAGGAATTCCAAAAGATAAGTATCACAGTCCCCCCCAGCGACCAGGAAGAAAGGAGTAAGTTACTGGATTTTCCCCAAACCACTAAAAGGACTAAAAAGAAGAACAATGCAACACCCAGACAAGACTGCAGTGGTGGAAGACCTGAAAAAGAAGATGACCAAGTCTAGAAGTCGCAGGAGTGTCCAGTGGTGGCAGGAGCCACTATATATCCATCTGTGGTTGCAGGAGTTGGTCGACGGTAGGACGAAGACGGTCAGCAATGCAGCACTGGAGTCAGTTGAAGAGTTCCTGGAGGATGCAGTCGACATCTAACACCGGAAGGAAAAGCCACCAACAAGCCTTTGCAAAGGCAAGAGACATGGTAGTGGAAAAGTGGAGCTTCTGGTGACCAACAAGGTCAAGGAGAACTCAACCCACGGGGGGGAGTCCCAGGGGACCCTCAGAAAGGCAGCGAGGCCACGGAGGAAAAGACAGCCCCCACAGGAGACCCACTGGAACAGGACCAAGGAGTCGCAGAGGAGCCCACGCAGCACAACTGAAGAAGGGTCCCATGCTGCATGAGAAGCACGCAGAGGGCTGTGCATCACAGGGAAGGGGGCTGGGGCTACACAGAGCCTGAAGATCCCTTGGAGGAGATGCCACCAAGAGTTGGTAGCTGCAAGAGATTCGGTGCACAGGGGTACTGTCTTGCATTGAAAGGCAAGGTTTTACCTTCACCAAAGTTGGACAGCTTGCAGAGGACCACTCCAAACCACCAGCTGTGATGCTGGATGTACGCAGCTCAGGATGAGAGGAGAGACACACAGCCGGTCATTGTTGCATTTGGTGCCTACAGATGCAGGGGAGTGACTCCTTCACTCCAAGGGAGATTCCTACTTCCTTCTCCTGCAGACTGAAGACTTGCCACACTCAGAGGATGCACAGCCGGGAAAATGTTGCAGAAGCTGGAAGGAGCTGTGGAAACAATGGATGGTCCAGTTGAAGTTCCAGTGGCTAGAAAGCAAAGTAGGGGTTGCAGAAGAGTCTTGCTGGAATCTTGCAAGCCGAATCTGAGGACTGACCCAAGAGGGAGACCCTAAATGGCACTGGAAGGGGGATTGGTCACCTAGCCAGGTGTCTACCTATCAAGAGAGGGCTCTGACATCACCTGCCTGATCTGGCCTCTCAGATGCTCCCGGAGGCCTCTGCCTACCTTGGATTCAAGATGGCAGAATGAAGGGACCCTCTGGAGAATTTCTGGGCACCAGCTCTGGGGTGGTGATGGACAGGGGAGGGGTCACTTTCCTTTCCATTGTCCAGTTTTGCATCAGAGCAGAGACTGGAGGGCACCAAATGTGCCCTTCAAAGCATACAGCCATGTAACACCTAAGTAGAAAGTTGGCTCTGTATATACTATTTCAAAGTAAAAAGTAGTGTGCACAGAGTCCAAGGGTTCCCCTTAGAGGTAAGATAGTGGCAAAAGTAGATAGTTCCAATGCTCTATTTTGTGGTAGTGTGGTCGAGCAGTAGGCTTATCAGAGGGTAGTGTTAAGCATTTGTTGTACACACACAGGCAATAAATGAGGAACACACACTCAAAGACTTACTCCAGGCCAATAGGTTTTTATATTGAAAAATATATTTTCTTAGTTTATTTTAAGAACCACAGGTTCAAGATTAGATTTACAGTAAACACTTTAAATGTAAGGTACTTCACTTAGATACTTAAGGAACTTTGAATGAAAACAATATCATGTACAGTCTTTGTAAAAATGGCAATAAGCTATTTTCAAAGTGGACACTGTGCAAAAATCAACAGTTCCTGGGGGAGGTAAGTAAAGGTTAGATTAGCAGGTAAGTAAAACACTTACAAGTCTCAGTTCTGGGGCATAGGCAGCCCACCGTTGGGGGTTCAAGGCAACCCCAAAGTTACCACACCAGCAGCTCAGGGCCGGTCAGGTGCAGAGGTCAAAGAGGTGCCCAAAACACATAAGCGCCTATGGGGAACAGGGGTGCTCCGGTTCCAGTCTGCCAGCAGGTAAGTACCTGCGTCCTCGGGGGCCAGACCAGGGGGGTTTTGTAGAGCACTGGGGGGGACACAAGTAGGCACACAAAACACACCCTCAGCGGCACAGGGGTGGCCGGGTGCAGTGTGCAAAGCCAGCGTCGGGTTTTGTATAGGTTTCAATGGAGGGACCTGGGGGTCACTCTAACGGTGCAGGCAGTTACAGGGGGAGCTTCTCGGGACAGCCACCACCTGGGCAAGGAAGAGGGTCGCCTGGGGGTCACTCCTGCATCGAAGTTCGGTTCCTTTAGGTCCTGGGGGCTGCGGGTGCAGTGTTGGTTCTAGGCGTCGGGTCCCTTGTTACAGGCAGTTGTGGTCAGGGGGAGCCTCTGGATTCTCTCTACAGGCGTCACTGTGGGGCTCAGAGGGGTCGTCTCTGGTTACTCACGGGCTCGCAGTCGCCGGGGAGTCCTCCCTGAGGTGTTGGTTTTCTGCAGGTTGAGCCAGGGGTGTGGGGTGCAGAGTGTAGAGTCTCACGCTTCTGGCGGGAAATGCAAAGTCTTTGGAAGTTGCTTCTTTGTTGCAAAGAAGTAGCTGGTTTTGAACAGGGCCGCTGTTCCCAGGAGGTTCTTGGTCCTGTAGTCCAGGGCAGTCCTCTGAGGCTTCAGAGGTTGCTGGTCCCTGTCGGATGCGTTGCTGGAGCAGGTTTTTGAAGTTAAAGACAGGCCGGTAGGCCTGGGGCCAAATCAGTTGTCGTCTTCCTCCTTCTCTGCAGGCGTGTAGGTCAGCAGTCCTTCTTCTTTCTTCAGGTTGCAGGAATCTGATTTCCTGGGAATTGGGGAGCCCATAAATACTGAATTGAGGGGTGTGTTTAGGTCTGGGAGGGCAGTAGCCAATGGCTACTGTCCTTGAGGGTGGCTACACCCTCTTTGTGCCTCCTCCCTGTGGGGAGGGGGGCACATCCCTAATCCTATTGGGGGAATCCTCCAAACTCAAGATGGAGGATTTCTCAAGGCAGGGGTCACCTCAGCTCAGGACACCTTAGGGCTGTCCTGACTGGTAGGTGACTCCTTGTTTTTCTCATTATCTCCTCCAGCCTTGCCGCCAAAAGTGGGGGCAGTGGCCGGAGGGGCGGGCATCTCCACTAGCTGGGATGCCCTGGGGCGCTGTAAAAAAAGGGGTGAGCCGTTGAGGCTCACCGCCAGGTGTTACAGTTCCTGCAGGGGGAGGTGAGAAGCACCTCCACCCAGTACAGGCTTTGTTACTGGCCACAGAGTGACAAAGGCACTCTCCCCATGTGGCCAGCAACATGTCTGGTGTGTGGCAGGCTGGCAGAAACTGGTCAGCCTACACTAGAAGTTGGGTAGGTATTCAGGGGGCATCTCTAAGATGCCCTCTGGGTGTATGTTACAATAAATTGCACAGTGGCATCAGTGTGCATTTATAATGCTGAGAAGTTTGATACCAAACTTCCCAGTTTTTAGTGTAGCCATTATCGAACTGTGGAGTTCGTGTTTGACAAACTCCCAGACCAGATACTCTTATGACTACCCTGCACTTACAATGTCTAAGGTTTTGCTTAGACACTGTAGGGGCATAGTGCTCATGCACATATGCTCTCACCTGTGGTATAGTGCACCCTGCCTTAGGGCTATAAGGCCTGCTAGAGGGGTGGCTTACCTATGCTACAGGCAGTGTGAGGTTGGCATGGCACTCTGAGGGGAGTGCCATGTCGACTTAGTCATTTTCTCCCCACCAGCACACACAAGCTGTGAGGTAGTGTGCATGTGCTGAGTGAGAGGTCCCCAGGGTGGCATAAGACATGCTGCAGCCCTTAGAAACCTTACCTGGCATCAGGGCCCTTGGTACCAGGGGTACCAGTTACAAGGGACTTACCTGAGTGCCAGGGTTGTGCCAATTGTGGAGACAAAGGTACAGTTTAGGGAAAGAACACTGGTGCTGGGGCCTGGTTAGCAGGGTCCCAGCGCACTTATAAAATCATAACTTAGCATCAGCAAAGGCAAAAAGTTAGGGGGTAACCATGCCAAAGAGGCATTTCCCTACAACCTATTTCCAAAGGAAGAGGGTGTTACCCCCCTCTCCCAGAAGAAATCCTTTGTTCAGCCTTACTGGGTTTGAGCTGTTCAATCAGCAGGAGGGCAGAAACCTGTCTGAGGGGTGGTAGCAGCTTGGGCTGCCCGGAAAACTGAAGGCTGGTAGGAGCAATGCTGGGGGTCCCCTTAGGAGCCCCCAGAGTGCATGGAATCATACTTTGAATACTGGCAACAGTATTAGGGTATGATTCCGACATGTTTGGTACCAAAAATGCCTAGGTTTGGAATTACCATGATTTAGTTGGACAGAGGTAGTGACCTATGTCCAGCACATAAGTAAAATGGCATCCTCGCACTCACAAAGTCCATTAAAATGGAGCTGGCATTCGTGGGGGCACCTCTGCTCATACAGGGATGCCCTCACACACAGGTACTTGCACCCTGCCCTCTGGGCTAGGAGCGCCTACCATAGGGGTGACTTACAGTGATTTGGTACAGTGACCTGTAGTGAAAAGGGCGCATGTACCCACCGCTTCCTTAGAAATAGGTGTCTCTGGCCTAGGGATGCCACTCAGCACCACCAGACTGCTTTGAAGGGTACATCTGGTGCCCTCCTTGCACAAATCGTTTTGCACCAGTGCAGGAACCCCCGGTTCCCACTTTCGTGCGAAACCACACAAAGGACAGGGGAGTGACCACACTCTTGTCCAGCTCCTCCCCTAGGGAGGTACACAGAGCTCTCCCACGTAGCCACTTGATTCTGCCATCTTTAAAATAAGATGTGCACAGGCCCCTGGGAGCAATTGACTGGTTAGTCCAAGTGGGTGATATCCCTGACCCCTCTGATACGTGGGTCTCTTAAATGTGTCCAACCCCCTTGTAGGGTTACTTAAGGGCTTCACTGAGGGTGGGTCTTCAGATTCGTCTGGAAGACTTCAGAAACCCTCTGCAAGTCTCTTCTGCAAGACACTATTGCAATTTGGACACTGGAACCGCTACTGTACATCTGATAGGGACTTCTAGTTGCAGATTCCTTACCTTAGAATTTCCCCCATGTGTCAGACTGGATCTGGAGATTTTTCTTTAAGCAGTACCCTTGCGCGTCGTCAGGTGGCATCAGTTGACTCCATGGGCGTCACACGATGACGTCGGTTCTTTTCTTACCACGCCACATGCTGATCCGGGGAGAGCTGCCATGTGTAATAAAGATGAATCTTGATGGTTCAAAATGTAGGTTCTTTAATAGGAGTATCTTAGCCACATACAGATCTGGTCAAGCCAACAGTCAGCTCCAACAGCTTCCTCAGAATCCCTTCTCTCTCACACTCTACTCTGATGTCAGATATGACATCAGTGCCAGAGAGAGATGAGATCCCTCACATTGGAATGCTGCATTCTATCATTACACTCTACCACACACCTTCCCCTTTTTTTTTAGAACAATTACAAAACCCATGAGAACAAAAGAAACTATATACAGGAAGAAAATATAATACCAAAACAGCAAACTGTAAACTGGAATAAAATTGGGTTACATTTTCTTTGAAACAACCACACGGTTGAGATTCCAGACTCTACCATCTTTAATTCTCACTGCATTCCTGAAGAGTTTGACCACTTCAAAAGGACCCATAAACTTACTTCCAGACTTGCTAAATCTGGGGTTTCTAATCAAAATCTTATCACCCACTTTCACCTCAACATTGCATGTGCTTTTCCTCCTATCATAGTTTTCCTTTCTTTTCACTAAGCACTTTTCCTCTTTCGCCCTTTCCTCCCTATTTCCGTCACACCATGTAACACACTCATTCTTACCCCAACGCACCCAACCTGGTGCCAAACGTGTGTTAGCTTTCTGTCTCCTGAAAATTTCAAACGGTACCTTCCCTGTAGTGACGTGAGGAGAAAATCTATATGCATGGTGAAAATTCTTAAGACCATCTTTCCAATTCCTGCCAGCTGCAACTTCCAACTGTATACATTCCTTTATGCACTTATTGAATCTTTCTACTGTCCCATTACCCTCAGGATGATACAAGGAACATCTTTTATGCACAAAACCCCTGGATTTACAGTACTCTTCCATCTCATTTGAAACAAATTGGGGCCCATTGTCCGTGAGAATGGTGTTCGGCAAACCTTCACGGCTGAAAATTTCATTAAAGAAATTAATCACTTTAGTAGTCTCCATGCTACTACCAATCACTATTTCTGCCCACCTTGAAAATTGGTCCACTAAGACTAGAATATAGTTGCACCCACCTTTACCAAATATAGGTCCTACTACATCCACTGCCACAACATCCCACGGCTTAAAGGAACATTCACAAGTACACATCGGCGGAACTCTGGTTTTATAAACCTTATCTCTGTTACAGCAATCATAACATTCCCTTACTCTCCTTTCAATCATAAGATCCATTCCTGGCCACCAGTAATTAAGGTGAATTCCTGCTTTAGTTTTACTCATCCCTTGATGACCCTCATGTGCTAGTTCGATAATTTTTTCTCTCAACAATACCGGGACAACCAATTTTGTTCCCTGCAGCAAAATTCCATTCTCCATAGATAATTCCTCTCTCACCTTCCAAAATCCGCCTAACTCTTTATCCCCCTTGACAGATGAACTCCATCCCTCATTATGTTCCTTACACACGCGTTGTAGCACAGCACCTTCCACAACCGCTCTCAACCGCTCTCAACCACTCATTTTGTTCAACAATACCTCTTGTCACATTACACACACTAATGACATCATCTTGACTTTCTTCTGAACTGCTCTCAACTTCAGTACTCAATCTTGATAGGCAATCAGCAATCCTATTGCTTGGACCTGGTACATAAAACACCTTAAAAGCAAAGTCTTGTAGGCCAACAATCCACTTACTGATTCTTCCAGAGATCATATCCAGTCCTCTCTCCATGAACACTTCTACCAGGGGTTTGTGATCAGTAAAAATCTGAAACTCTTTTCCCCAAAGGAATTTTTTAAATTTATTAATTGCCCAGAACACACTCAAAGCTTCCTTCTCTATTGTCGAATAATTCACTTCTGCTCCTCGCAGAGTTCTAGAGCAGTACACCACAGGTCTTAATTCTTGTCCACCCCCAGGTCTTGTAAAAGTACCGCTCCTAACCCTTTCATACTCGCATCGGTCATGATCACACACATTTCCTTAGGATCAAATGAGCTTAAACTTCCAACTGATGTCAATTCTTTCTTTATACTCTCAAACTCCACTCTGCACTCATCATCCCACACAAACTCCTTCCCTTTCTTCAACAATTTCCTCATGTTTGTGGTTTTGGATGCTAGATTTGGCAAGAACTTTGCCTGAAATTCATCCATTCCCAAAAATGTTAACAGTTCCTCCTTTTTCTCAGGTTCCCATAGGCCCAAAATGTTTTTAATAAGTTCTTCCTTAGGATACACCCCATTGGGACTTATTCTGTGACCTAAATATTCCACCTCTGGTCTACCAAATGAACACTTCTCAATTTTAAGAGTCAAACTATGTTCTCTTAAAATTCCCAAAACTTTCCTGATTATTCTTTCATGTTCCTCTTCAGTCTGAGCATGTATCAAGATATCATCCTGAAAACATTTAACGCCTGGTTCTGAGCCAAACATATTATACATCAAACGCTGGAAAACAGCAGCAGCTGAAACCAGACCAAAAGGCATCCTTTTGAACCTAAAGGTCCTAAAAGGTGTGACAAAAGTGGTATAGTCCCTTGAGTCTTCATGTAACATGACCTGATAGTAGGCCGACGTGAGATCCAGCTTACTGAAATACTTGGACCCATGTAGCAAAGTCACCATTTCTGTTATATTAGGCAAAGGAAATTGGTCACTCACTACACATTTATTAAGATTCCTCAAATCGACACACAGTCTGATTGTTTCCGTGCGACTACAATTGGTGATACCCATTCTGATGACTCCACAGGCTCAATGATTCCATCTTTGCACAATCTTTGTATTTCTCTTTCTACATCATCTTTCATGGCAATTGGTACAGGACGCACTTTGGAAACTACAGGAACTGATCCTTCCTTTATTCTAATGCGGTGGACATATTTCTTAAGACATCCCAATTTGTCACTGAATACATCCTCATAGTCCTTAACAAACTTTGGCCAGACATTTCCTTTCATTTCCTGCACAGGAAATTCACCACCATCCTGCACTTTTTTGATGAATTCATCCCTCAACATTATCGGAGAAGTTGAGTTAGGATCTAAAATGACGTTCAAGTCTTGTTGGTGCGGCCAACTTAACATACTGTCCCGAACATAAATCTTCCCAAAAATAGTATTTCCTCTGAATGAAATTTCTGATTCAAAATAGCCCCTCAGTTGAATGGTTTGGCCACCATATCCTCCTGGGATAGCATGCGGATCTTTTAAATGGATCTTGTGAGTCAAATTTTCATCAAAAAACTTATTTGAAATTAGAGTCAACCACGCTCCAGAATCAGACAATATTTCCACATCTTCTTTTAAGATCGAAATTGTGTCTCTCGGATGATTTTTCCTTTGAGCATTTGCTGACATCGACATAATGCAATCTTCCACCACTTTCACCGATGTTACACTTTTGCTTGACTTACAGCTTTTAGCAAAATGTCCCTTTTTATTACACAACTTACATATGCTGTTGATCGCTGGACATTTCTTATATGAAGCAAAGTGACCTGCACTCCCACAACGGAAACATTTTAAATCCTTAGATTTTAACCATTGAGCATGAGTCACTTTATCTTCCCCTTTGTCACTAGATGCTTCTTTACTATGATCTTCTTTTTTTTCATATACCTTATTTACTGAATTATTCTTTCCTTTCTCTAATTCTTCTACACATGCAAAAGTGTGCTCGACACCCTTTGCTAATACAATGACCTCCTGCAAAGAAGGATCGTCCTTGCTCCACAATTCCTGACGAACTTTATCACTCGAGCATCTCAGCATAAATTGATCCTATACGTTCCTCTATGGTTACTCCAAACTTACAAGTAGATGCAAGTTTCCGCAAAGCTGTAATATAATCCTCAACACTTTCTCCTGGTTGTTGCTCTCTCATGCCAAAGTGATATCTTTCCAAAATGGTACTGACTTTTGGTAAATAGTGCAAATCTAATTTTTTTAAACAAATTTCAAATTTGTTCAGATCTGTTCCCTCATCACCAGTGTCAGGTAAGTTCTCAAAAATGTCTTGTCCTTCGTATCCTAGACAATGCATCAGGAGAGCTGTTTTTCTTTCATTAGAAAGATTAGTTCCACACACCCTGGAATAGTGTAGGAAAGTTTTTTTTTCCATTTAGACCATTTTATAGGAGGTTCCCCTGGTGTAGTGAGGAAAAATGGTGGGGGCGAGATGTTTTGCATACTTCCTTGTGATTTATTTCCAAAACGATTTTAAAGTTGAAAAATATGTGTTAAATATGCTTTTAGTATAAAGCTTGAAAACAACCAAAAATGGGATTATATTCCTATTCACTTCGTTGTATGAATTTATAAACCAACAGATTGTTTTCTAGAGGAGGTTGGAGTTAAGCACCTTCCTATTCACTTCGTTGTATGAATTTATACACCAACAGATTGTTTTCTAGAGGAGGTTGGAGTTAAGCACCTTCCACAACAAAACAAGTTAGAGACAAAGAAGATTTGGCTGAAAATCTGATTCTGCACGCTTCACTGTAAGGTAGGAAATCTTCAATCTTCATGGGTGGTTATAAAAACACACAAAGGCAGCTATTAAAGACGCGCTATTAAAAAAGAAACACTTGTAAATCCAACATACACAAGGTATAAAGCGTTTCAAATTTCAAAATGAAAGCGTTTCAATCCAAAAAGGGAAAGATGTTTCTCACCGTCTTGAATTAAATATCCAGCTCCCTCGATGTAGAAATCCTAACGGTCTAATTATATGGAAATGAAGGCTGGATTAGAAGTGCTGGATAAAGTAAAGTCCCAAAAATATAGTGTTAAAATACTCCATTCCATCCTCGTCGCCAAGTGTAATAAAGATGAATCTTGATGGTTCAAAATGTAGGTTCTTTAATAGGAGTATCTTAGCCACATACAGATCTGGTCAAGGCAACAGTCAGCTCCAACAGCTTCCTTGGAATCCCTTCTCTCTCACACTCTACTCTGATGTCAGATATGACATCAGTGCCACATCAGTGCCAGAGAGAGATGTGATCCCTCACATTCTAATGCTGCATTCTATTATTACACTCTACCACACCATGGTCATTTTTTTACGGATTTTGACACTTTTGTCGAGATTTTGGTGCATCGAGGATGTCCCCGAAGACCGGTTTCAAGCCTTGGGAGGCCTGTCACTGCATGATGTCAGTGATGGATCTGAACCAGGTCTTTTTATGGTGCCCTTAGCACGACCACAACCCAAAGTCATGCTCAGAGTGCCGGGCCAAGCACCCGAAGGCCTTGAGGAAGCGTTCCCTCAAGCTTATGGTGGCCCAGTGCTTGACTCCGCATCACTCTTGGTCTCGCTCAAGAGGAAGGTCTTGAGGTCTCGTCATCCTCCAAGTCTTTGGTAAGAAGAATCAGAAGTTGAAGAAGGCTTGGCATTCTTCGACTTCACCACTTTGCTTGGTTTGGCTGATGCGACGTGATAGGAGCGTCGACGCTCCAGGCATCTGTCCTTGGAGCCTACTTCTGGGTCCTTTCCGCGCCTCCCCGACTTTCCGGGAGCCAGGGCAACCACTGCCCAATTAAACGAATTCTATGAGGCCAATAGTCTCATATTTGGGCAGTCCGACCTCCTCCGGCACCTTTGAGCCCTGGGGCTTTGGCTGGGGGCCCTTTGGGTTCCGCACCGGTGGCTGTAGCCCGGCCTCCGAGGGCCCTTCCGGATCGGCTACCGGATCCGTACCGATGCCGGTCGCACCATCGAGACCTTCCAGGGTGCCAGCTTGATCAGCGTCAACCCGATCCTAATCCCCGACGACTCAAAGTTGGAGCGGCGTCGTCCGATTCCACCCTCTTGTTCGATGGGGTCCATTCATCCCAGGTTGGATTCAGACCCTTTTCTACAAGGGTATGAATACGGGGAAGGATTAGAGGGGTCCCTGGACCCTTATGAATACCAGGATGACCCTTACATGGACTGGGCACAGGAATTGGGCGAGGCCAGTGGTCTGGATACATCTCCAGATGCTGGCATGCTTTCTCCTCCTACCATGGCTATTGCAGAGGGAGCCACATATTCTATAGTGGTCAGTAGGGAGGCTGAGGTCTAATCTCCTGACAGAGGTGCTTCATCCTGGGGTTTTCACATCTGAGCCTCTCCTTTGTTTCAATGACGCCTTCACTGATGTCCTTCTGGGTACTTGGTCCAGTCCAGCACAGGGGCTCCTGTGAACAGGACGGTCGGTCGCCGCCATCAGCCCGCCCCCAACTACCCTAAATTCTTGTCCCAACACCCCACGACTGAGAGCCTTGTTTTCAGGCCTCCTCTGTCATCTGGCGCAGTCCCTTCCGCACCTCCAGATAGGAAATCAAAGTGACTGGACCAACTTGTGAAGAAGATGTTTTTTTCCTCCAGTCAGGCGTTGCAGTCAGTGAACACTGCATGCCTTTTGGGCCGTTATACTCACTCCCTGTACGATGCGGGCATGCACCACTTGCCTATGAGCGGAGGCCTCTTTTTGTATGGTTAGCCTCCACTTTGTGCCTGATGTTGATGTGTCCTAGAAGTTGTAGTGCCCAGGGCCCCTGCTAACCAGGTTCCCTGGGCCAGAGCTCTTTCCCTAAATCTGTTGTGATGCTTGCACAATTGGTTACCCTCTTAGCTATCACTGTAAGTCCCTAGTAATTGGGTACCCCTGTACCCAGGGCATGGGATATTTGGGGTAGGCCCACGAGAACAGCAGAACTGATTGTGCCACCCTCTAGGGCCCTGCACCCAGATACACCCAGCACTGCCATTGCAGGCTGGGTGTTCTGGGGTAAACCTAAAAAGGTGAATTCATCATGGCACACTCCCTGTGTGCCCTATCCACCCTACACTTCATATGTTATGGGTAAGTCACCCCTCTAGCAGGCCTTCCAACCCTAAAGCAGGGTGCACCATACTATATGTGAGGGCATAGTTGCATGGGCAAAATGCCCCCACTGTGTCCTTGCCAAACCTGGAACATAGTGAGTAAACAGAGCAGCCATTTTAAGTACATGTACTGGAGACTGGTCAAACACCAGTTCCCCAGCTTCATTATGGCCACTCTGCACCCTGGATTGTTTGGTATCAAACAACTCAGGATGATAATTCCAAACTGGTATCAGTATTGGACCCAGGGGTCATGTTAGAGGTGCCCTCTGCAAAAGCTAACCTAACTAGCATGGTTCCTGACTGGTTCCATCCATCATGCCACCTCCAGACAGCCAATATACAAACCTTGGGGGGGAGCCATGTCTCTCTGGTTTGTATAACAATGCCCTTCCTGGATGGAGGAGCTAACTCCCCCTCCCTCAGGGATGTGCATTCCCCTGGCGGTGAGCTTCAAAAGGCTGCTGCCCTTGAAACTTGAGCCCCCAGGCCTGCTGCTAGCAGCAGAGGGCTTCCCCCTTTGTCAACGCTCACTTTTGGGGGGAGCAAAGGTGGGAAACCGCATAAAGGGTAGGAGGAGGGGTCTCACTGAGCATGCACCACCCATAGGGGCTTGCAGGTCAAGTGAACCCTCCATTTAATTTTCCTCCATATTAGATGGCAGGAAAATAGCCAATGAGGTTTAGGGCAGGGACCCTTCCCATAGGAAGTGGTCACTGTAGTAGGTGTAGCCACCCATAGGTAAGTGTTGCTTCAGACACTACCAGGTTTCCCCTAAAACGCCCACTAAATTGAGTACTTAGTGGACTCCCCTAGACCAAGAAATCAGATTCATCAGGAAGAAAAGAAGACAGCACCAAAGAACCAAACAGAGCAAGAACAGTTGACCTGCTGCGCCGGAAGAGGCTCCAAGACCCCTGCCTGCTGCCCCAGAGTCTAGACAATCGCTGCTGCGGAGGAGCTGACTACTGGACTGACCTCAGAAGACTCAGAGGACCTCCAGTCTTCACAAATAGACCAAGATCTCCCTCCTGAGTAGAGGCACCACTCAAAAGCCAATAAAAACCGGCAAGAACCAGCAAACCGGTGAGGGTCACTTCACCGACCAGACGATATCTCTGCAACCGGAAGTCGCAGCCAGACCAGATGACACACCAACGACAGCCCAGATGAGATCTACACGTGTGCCAACTTTGGTGGTGCTGCACCCTCCTGTGGCCAAGTTGCACCAATACCCCAGATACTGGTCAGTACACGTTGGCCAACAGCAAAAACAGCTCACTCAGAGCTGCAACTGGATCAGGAGGAAGCCCCAGTTGAAGGACTTCAGAAACACCCTGGACCTCCCACCAGAGCACCCTTGTCGTCCTGCAAGGCCCCCGGAAGAGGACTTACTTCCAGCTCCAAAGGGCTTGATTGAGCACAGCCTCCAAGACCTCCAACTCACCCTGCATCCAGCCGCCCTGCGCCCTGCAACGCGGAACCAGCTTTGTGAACTGAGCTCCTTTTCCAGGTGGCCCCTCCAAGTGGCCTTGTGTCTGTGCCAAGAGTCTTTCCAGCTCTGCTCCCGCTGGGACCGGGAGCCTCCTGAGGGTCTCCAGCTGGCACAGCGTGCCCATCATCCTCATAGACCATCCTGAAAAAGATGAGACTGGTAACTCACCTGTGTGATTTTAAATGCATTTTTATAGGTGACCTTCCATTGATTCCTATGGTGCGTAATTACAGACAGAAAGACTAACTTTATTTAAACTTTGAAAAATCATAACTCAAAAAGTACTTAATGTATCTTAACCATTTTGGGCTTAAAATGATATTAAAGTCTGAAGTATTTTTTTATAAATACTGGTCTCGAGTTATTCTTTGAGTGTCTTTGGTGCATGATTGGTATTGTGAGTACAACAAATGCTTAGCACATCTCCTGGACTGGCCTAACTGCTCGACCAGCTACCTTAAACATTGGGGCATTAGGTGATCCGATTTTTACCTCTGGAAACCAACATGTGGTTGCCTGGACCCTCTGCACAGTGTGCATAGTTTTGCACACTACATAGAGGGTCAGCCTCCTACATTGGCGCAGGTACCGGAAAAACCCCTGAACCAAAAGTAGGTTGTGGTTGGTATTTCCACTACTTTCTGGTGCCCAGAAAGGGCAATGGCTTACGTCCTATCCTAGACCTTCGGGTCTCCAGTCTCTTCCTCAAAAAGGAGAAGTTCAGAATGCTCACCCTGGCTCAGGTCCTGTCTGCCTTGGACCCAGGAGACTGGATGGTAGCGCTGGACTTGCAGGGCGCTTATTTCGATATCCCCATCTTGCCTGCCCACAGACATTACCTACGATTCGTGGTAGGTCACGAGCACTTTCAATTTACCATGCTTCCTTTCAACCTTACCAGCGCCTTCCAGGTGTTCACAAAAGTGATGGCGGTTGTTGCAGCTCATCTGCGCAGGTTGGAGGTTTCAGTCTTCCCCTGCCTTGATGACTGGCTGTTGAAGGCGGACACACCCCAGAAAGTCATCTCCCATCTTCAGTCTATGGCAAACTTCTTGCACATGCTTGGGTTCACTATCAACATGCTAAAGTCATCCTGACTCCCTTTCAGACGCCCCATCTTTCATCAGAGTTGTTCTGGACACAGTGCAGTTTCAGGCCTATCCTCCCTGAAAACGAGTCCAGGATATTGAGGCTATGATTCTGATATTTCAGCCTGTATCCTGGGTTTCAATGAGAATGATTTTGAGGCTGCTGCGCCTCATGGCCTCCTGTATCTTACTAGTGACACATGCCAGATGGCATATGCGGGCTTTGCAGTGGGACTTTAAGTTCCAGTGGGCAGTGGTGACTTTCGAGTCAGGATTGAGTCAACGGCAGATCCCTATCTCTTTCCCATCCAGATCTGACAGTAGTGGCAGATGCGTCACGCCTAGGATAGGGCGGTCACATGGGAGAGGCGGAGATTAGAGGTCTCTAGTATCTGGCGGAGTCTGTACTCCACACCAATCTTTTGGAGCTCCTGGCGATCAATTCCTTCCCTCTTTAAAGGAAAAGTGGTGCAGGTGTTCACGGACAACACTACCGCTATGTGGTACTGCAACAAACAGAGCGGAGTAGGGTCCTGGACCCTTTGTCAGGAGGCTCTGCGCCGCTGAACATGGCTGGCACAACCCTGATGGTTCAACACCTAGCGGGCTCTCTGAATGTCAGAGCAGACATCCACCAAAACGGTATATGCCTGTCATTGGCATAAATTTGTGACATGGTGTACCAACAAGTCTGTTGATCCCCTCTCTGCTCCTCTCTCTGAGGTTCTCTTGTTCATCCTTTTTTTTAGCCCAGGAGGGCTCTGCTTTGGGCACCCTTAAAGGTCACTTATCAGCCATCTCACCTTTTCTTAGATTGTCTGATTAAACTTCCTTTTTTAACTCTTCTAATGTTTGTAGATTCCTTAAGGGACTCATCCATTTTTTTCTCTCACTCCGTTTATCGTGCCTCAGTGGGACCTCAATCTTGTCCTTACTTACTTGATGTGTGCTCCTTTTGAGCCGTTACACAATTGTCGCTTACTGCTTCTTACTTTCAAAACTGTTTTTCTTGTTGCCATCACCTCTACTTGCAGAGTGAGTGTAGGAAAGTTGCTCTGTTGGCGTGGTTACCCCCCACTTTTTGCCTGATATTGATGCCAACTTTGATTGAGAGTGTGCTGGGATACTGCTAACCAGGCCCCAACACCAGTGTTCTTTCCCAAAATCTGTACCTTTCTTACACAATTGGCACACCCCTGGCACACAGTTAAGTCCCTTGTAAAAGGTACCCATGGTACCAAGGGCCCTGTGGCCAGGGAAGATCCCCAAGGGCTACAGCATGTATTATGCTACCCTGGGGGACACCTCACCACATACTTGCACACTGCCTTTGCAGTTTGTGTGAGCTGGTGGAAAGAAAAAGACAAAGTCAAAATGGCACCCCTCTCAGGGTACCATGCCTTCAATCCACTGCCTATGGCATAGGTATGTCACCCCTCTAGCAGGACTTACAGCCATAAGGCAGGGTGCACTATACCACAGGTGAGGGCATAGCTGCATGGGAAAAATGCCCCTACAGTGTCTACGTCCATTCTTAGACATTGTAAGTGCAGTGTAGCCATACTGAGTATATGGTCTGGGAGTTTGTCATTACGAACTCCACAGCTCCACAGAATACCGGGAAGTTTGGTATCAAACTTTTCAGCACAACAAACCCACACTGATGCCATTGTGGGATTTATTGCAAAATGCAACCAGAGGGCATCTTAGCGATGTCCCCTTTATGTTAGCCAAACTACTAGTGCACGACTGACCAGTCTGTGCCAGCCTTGCACTTTGAGAGTAGTTTCTGACCACATGGGGTGAGAGCCTTTGTGCTCTCGTTGGCCAGAAACAAAGCCTGTCCTGAGTGGAGGTGCTTCATACCTCCCCCCTACAGGAACTGTAACACCTGACGGTGAGCCTCAAAGGCTTGTTCCAGTGCCTCAGGGCACTCCAGCTAGTGGATATGCTCACCCTGGACCAAGCCCAACTTTTGGTGGCAGGTCCAGTGGAAAAATTAGGAAAAACAAGGAGTGACCACTTCAGCTGGGAACACCATAAGGTGGCAGATTCCTCCATCTTGTTTTGGACGATAGGGACCAATAGGGTTAAGAAGGTGCCTCACTCTCCAAAGGGAGTGGGCACGGGAAGGGTGTAGCCACCCTCAGAGACACTAGCCATTGGCTACTGCTCTCTGACCCCCGTAATGCTCATAAATCTAGTATTTAGGGGCTCCCCTGAACTTCATTCACCAGATACCTTGCAAACTCAGAAGAAAGAAGGACTGTTAAGCGGACCCCAGCAATGAAAACTCCGGACGACAGCTGACTTGACCCCAGCCCTACCAGCCTATCTGCAGTTTAAAAAAACCTTGCTCTAAGAAGGCAACACATCTTGCAGGACCAGCGACCTCTACAAAACCCCAGAGCACTGCCTGCCCAGCAGAGGACCAAGAACTCCCAAGGACAGCGGTCCTGTCCAGAAGAAATCAGCAAAAGGACTCTAGAACCACCCCAGACCCGTGAGCCCTGTCCATTCTGGTTCCCAGGCAATTCCAACCTTTAGTCTATCCTGGGTTGACCCCTCCTGGCCAACACGATGACGGCTGCAGCCTGAATGCAGGGGCTTCCCCTGACCGCGACCGGATCCGACTAAGATTCCAGACCCTAAAGGTACCCCTACATACGCAGCCCCCTGGAATCCGACCGACGGTCCAGCAACATCGAGCGTGGTCCCCTGACAATCTTGAGAAAGAGAAAGGGAGAAATAGAGAGAAAGACAGACATAGAATATGAGAGAAAAGGGAGAGGAAAAGAAGATGAGAGAAAGAGACCAAAAACAATGACAGGATGGGAGAAAAGGGCAATAGAGAAAGTAAGGAAAAGAAGAAAGAAGAAAGCAGAGAAAGACAGGGAAATAAAGAACATAAGGAGAATAGAATGAGGCAAAAATAAGCAGAGAAAGTAACAAAAGAATGAAAGTAGATGAAGGAAGAAAGAGAAATTAAGTAGAATATCAAAGAAAAAAAGAATAAAGAAACATTGAAAAACATGAATAAAAGGAGAGGAAGAAATAAACTGAAATAGGGAAACTACAATAAATAAAGATGGGATTTGTCTTGGTAAGGCAAAAGCAGGTTTACTGTTGCGGAAGGGAGAATAGCTATCCCCATACAAGTAAGCAGCTGCTCTCAACTGGCTGTTCGCAGACAGACCCTTATATAGTTACATCAACAATGTTTTTTGTTTTACAAAAGGTCAAATATTAGGTTTCTCAACAAATACATATTTGTTATAAGATCACATCACCTGTGTGCTCAAACTCTTAATTCTTTCACTACACATTCTTCATTGTAATTCTAGCAAACCATGTATTTGCTTCTTTTGTGTGTGTCTTTTATTGCTCTGCGCCCAAGAATTCTTATCAAATTCTGTGTGTACTTGGCTAACCCTATCTTCTGCTCACACTCTTTCAGTAACATTTTCAGTTTACCAAGAACAAATAATATGTGTTTGTGTGCGGTGACCATAAATTCCTCTAAGGTGTCAGACACAGCTTTTTCTTTACCTAAGACCTTGCTGATCACGCACACTATTTTCTAGTAAACCCGTCAGCTGTCTTGCATCATTGTGTAACTTAGGCCTACATTATTCTTTCACCAATACAGCTCTGTAACACTCTATTAGTGTCTGTGATGCAACTTCTTTACATTTTGTTTGCTCTCTACCAAATGAAAAAGGAAGACGTGGAAAAAGAAAGAAGAGAGAGAAAAGAGAGAAGGCAAGAGAAATAAAAAGAGGACAAGAAAAAGACAGAAAGTAAAAAGGAAAAATTAGAGAAACAAATGGTACAAAACAGCAAAAGAAAAAAGAAAATAAGAAAGAAACAAATAAAAGACACTGAAAAAAGAACAGCGTTGAAGGGAGAAAAGAGAAGAAGAAAGGAAAAAGTGCAATAAGTAAATAAAACTGGAAAAAGAGAAAGAATAACATTTAGTGAAATGTGAAGACAGAGAAGGAAGATAAGACAAAGAAAGGAGTTAAAGAATGAAAAAAGAGAAAAAGGCACTGAAAGAAATTAACAGAGAACAAAAGACATAAGACAAAATGAGAGAAGTGAGGAGGGAAATCAAGAAAGATGAGAGGAGGAAAAAATAAATGGAGAAAGAAAAGCAAGTAAAAAAAGGAAGAATTAAAGCACAAACAAAATGATTTTGGAGAGAAATAAGGTGACAAAGGAAGGTGAAGAAGAAAGAATTAAGGAGATAACATAATTAAAGAGAGAATAAAGAGGAAAACAGAGAATTAATGAAGAGAAAAATAAAAAACAAAATGAAGGGAAAATAGATAGAAATTAGAAAAGTAAAGATAGACATGAGAAAAAAGCAGAGAGGAGAGAAAATGTTCAGGGTAAAGTAAAGGCAAGAAAAGAGAAAACCTTGAAAAAATGCACAACAAAGAAGGAAGGAAAGAAAGAAGCATGAAAAGTATAAATAGTGTTAAAAGAAGATGAACGAAGAAGAAGTAAAGAGGGAAACAAAGGAAGGGATAAAAGAAATGGAAAAAGGAAGGAAAGACATCAAAGACAAGGAAAAAAGTAAAACATGAATGAGAGGCAAGAAAAAAGGAAGCAAAGAAAGCTTTCAGACAGGCTGCTTCATCCTGCACTGTCAGCCTTTGAGCCCTCACAGAAACAGACCCAGTTTTTAAATAGCTGCCTTATCAGGTGGGCAGCTGTATATTCTCAAACCTCCTAGCAAGTAATTATATGTGAGCTACTCAGTGGCTACTGATAGCTCGTGATCAACCTGTTGGAGCCCAATTTCCCAGTAGCTCCAGATTGGTGACAGAGGAAGGTATACCGAAGTCCTGAGCATAAAAGTTGGCCCTCCGATCAGGCTGCCCCTTCAAAAGGATCTCCTGCCGCAGCAACAGGGCTGACTCCTACACCCAAACCTGCACATGCTCCATCTTCAAGCAAGTAGACTGAGCAGTGCAGTTGAGCAAATGTGATCTCCCTCCCAAAGTCTGAGAGGTCATCTTGGCAGCCAGGCATCCATCAACAAAAACTGTATACGCCTGCCATTAGGGCAAGTTTGTACGCTTTGTAGGCAAAAAAACGTATTAACCCTGTTTCTGCACCATTGTCTGAAGTGTTACTATTTGATTTGTCATTAGCCAGCAAGGACATGGCTGGGCACAATTAAGGTATATCTCTCCGCCTTTTTCAGTTTTCTTGCAGTTGCTGGATCAAACCCTCAGTTTTTAGGTCTGAAAGGTGTTCAGCATATATTTCCTCGCAAATCTTTCGTTATGCCCCAGTAGGGCCTTAACTTGGTTTCAACCTACTTGATATGTTCCCCCTTTGAACACATGTATAACTGCCATCTAAGACTTCTGACGATCAAGACAGTCTTCTTGGTGGCCATCACATCAGCCAGGAGGGTCAGCGGGCTATAAGCATGTTTTTTTCATCCGCTATACGGTAGCTTCTCCCCAGACAAATTGGTTCTCCTAACCTGTGCCTCTTTTCTGTCAAAGGTGGTGATGCCTTTCCCTGTTGACCAAAGCATCACACTGCCAACCTGCTTAGCTCTGCCTCATCCTCCCACGGAGGAGGAGAGATCCACCTCTTAGACCCAAAAAGTGCATTGTCATTCTATACCAATCACACCAAAGAACACTGGGTGAACTTTCAGCTGTTTGTGGGGTTCACTGGAGCAAAGAATATTTGTATGCTGTATAAGGATCTGCTACGCATTAGCAAAGTTGCAACCCTTTGAGGATTTGTAGGCTCATTACACCAGATCCAAAGCTACCAAATACTGCATTAGCTCATGGAGGTCCTGTTGTGGGTACCTGCCAGGCTGTTGTGAGAAAAGAAAGGCCTCTTTTGTCATGGTTAGCCCCCACTTTTTGTCAGGTATTTGATGTAATCCTAAAGTTGTTAGTGCCTCGGGCACCTGTTAACCAGGTTCCCTGGGCCAAATCTTTTTCCCTAAAACTGTTGTGATGAATCAGCACACTTGGCAACATGTTTAGCTTCCACTATAAGTCCCTACTAAATGGTACTTAAGTACCCAGGGCATGGGGTACTAAGGGTAGGCCGCAGAGGGCAGCAGCACAGATTGTGGCACCCTCTAGGCCCATGCATTCAGAAGCACCTAGCACTGCCATTGCAGGCTGTGTTCTGACGCAATCCTAAAAGACAAACTCAACATGGCACACAGCCTGTGTGCCCTGGCCACTATACAATGCATGCACTATAGGTTAGTTACCCCTCTGGCAGGCCTCACGTTGGACACCCAGAAGGACAGTTCAATCTGGATTGAAAAAAGACCAGAAAGAAGTCCCAGTCAAGGGACTTCAGGAACCACCCAGACCTCCCACCAGAGTGCCCCTGCTGATCTGCAAGCGACCCTCAAAGTGACCTACCGCATGCTTCCAAGGGCATCTTTGCGCACAGCTCCTGGAGCACCGATTCACTCTGCACCTGGCCTCACTGTGCCCTGCACCAAAGATCCAGCTGTGCCCTAAAGGTCTACCACCCGTTGTGACCTTGACACTCCAAGGGGACCCCCTGGACTTACCTTCAAGTCCACCTGTGCAGCACTTTTCTAAGTGGTCCCACGGAGTGGCCTGACACCATCTCCATTCACTTTTTGTGGCTGATCCTGCCCGAACTGTAGCCGCCAAAACTTCTCCGGCTGGTCCATAATGCCCACTGATGACCTCGACAAACCTGCATAAGGAGACATTGGTAAACTACCTCATTTTATATGCATTTTTAAAGTATTTATTCCATTGATTCCTATGGTGCGTAATTATGCACAAAAAGACTATTTTTAATAAAACTTCAAAAATTCATAACTTAAAAAGTACTTACCGGATTTTGATGATCTTGGTCTTAAAGATTTTATAAAAATCTGAAGTATGTTTGTAAATTGGTCTTGAGTTATTCTTTTGAGTGTGTGGTCTCATTTATTGATACTTTGCGTACAACAAATGCTTTGCACTTCTCCAAGATTAGCCTAACGCTCGACCAAACAACCATAAAAATGAAAGCATTAGGTGGTCTATTTTTTACCTCTGTAAACCAATGTGTGGTTGTCTGGACCCTCTGTACAGTGTGCCTAGTTTTGCACTCTACATAGAGGGCCAGCCTCCTACAACTGTTACTTGGGCTTCCTTGTACACGTTTACCAAACACTACTGCATTGACAGTCAGGTCCATTATGAGGGTCACTTTTCCCGTTTGGTCCTCTAGGAAATTTCGGTCTGAACCAGTTCACAGACCCACCTCCCCGTAGAGCTTGCCTTGTTACCTATTCTAAGATAAGGAATCTGTGTTTATAAGTCTTGTTATTCTGCTGCAGGTTGCATGGAATTAATTTTCATGTCATGTGATACTGTGGCAATAGAATCTCATTGATGTAAGATTCTATTATGGTTTAAAATGTGAAGTTCCATGCAAGATAAGTTGCTCTTGTCAGCATGGGAAAAAGGTCACTCCGGCTAACAGCTGTAATAAACCTCAGCATAGCTCCTCTGTTTCGTGTACTTGTGTTATTATCTTACAACAATTTGGCAACAAGATGACCAAAGGTACACTGATTGCGTTGGTGCTGATTGAGCAAAGTAAGATGCTAGCTAGCAGAAGCTGGTACAGCTGATGAGTGACTGGGACACACCTACGGCATGTGGGGAGCCGCGCAGAACATACATGAATGCTGAAAGACCACAGTACAATGGCAAGTAGCTGTTTGCACTAATACTTGAAACATTTTAACACACTGCTAGCATTGCAACAGGTTCATATTGAACATGTGTATCTGCTGACGCTTCTGTCGGCAACCAATAGCTTAAGGTGGGAGATATTGATACAAGGCTCTGCGTTCCTGCTAATGCTTCGGTTAGGCAACCAATAGCTCACAGCGTGAGAGACATTAACGCAAGGCTTTACGCATGACAGCCATTTTGAAAGTACTGCTTTATTCATAAAGCATTCTACGTACATTTCAGCCACTTTATGCACAACCGCCACTTTAATTCATCAAGAGTTCAAGCAGTGATGCGCACCCTAGTTAATGAGCACACATCGTATTTCAAAGTTAATATCTTCATACAATGATGCTCGATACAATAAGTAACTTAATGGACTTTAGGTCTACACACAGAATTGTGTAGTGCACATTCAGAAGCTGTGAGGCGCACACCTTTGGAGCATTTTAAAACACGTTTGTAGGAAACTGACACTTGTTGCAGTTACCCCTCCACTTTTTGCCTGATATTGTTGCTGACTTGACTGAGAGTGTGCTGGGACCCTGCTAACCAGGCCCCTGCACCAGTGTTCTTTCCCTAAAAATGTACCATTGTTTCCACAATTGGCACACCTCTGGCACACAGATAAGTCCTTGTAAAAGGTACTAGTGGTACCAAGGGCCCTGTGACCAGGGAGGGTCCCTAAGGAATGCAGCATGTATGACCCCTCACCTAATACATGCACACTGCCATTGCAGATTGTGTGTGTTGGTGTGGAGAAAAAGGCAAAATCGACATAGCATCCCCCTCAGGGTACCATGCCCACACTGCCTGGGGTATAGGTAAGTCACCCCTCTAGCAGGCCTTGCAACCCTAAGGCAGGGTGTACTATACCACAGGTGAGGTAATAGCTGCAGGAGCAATATGCCCCTACAGTGTGGCCATATTAAGTATATGGTCTGGGAGTTTGTCATTACAAACTCCACAGTTCCATAATGGCTTCACTGAATACTGGGAAGTTTGGTATCAAACTTCTCAGCACAATAAACCCACACTGATCCCAGTGCTGGATTTATTCTAAAAGGCACACAGAGGGCATCTTAGAGATGCCCCCTGAATTTTACTCAATCCTCTAGTATAGGACTGATTGGTCTGTTTGTGGTGTTGCTGCGTCCTCGGGTCTCCCGTCTTACGTCCCGAGCTCGTGAGAGTGAGCTCGAGACACTGGGAGTCGAGACAACGGTTGAGGCGGTAGCTGCGACATCGCAGCAGTCTACATTTTAATAAAAGGACTTACCTTTCTCTTCACTTGTAGTCTTGCTTACTACAAGTTTTTTTGGCGACGAGTAGACCGCTGCATCGGACCCATTTTCCTCGTCGAAACCAAGCAGGAAGTGGAGCTAATATTGGTAACGTCAATCTAAGCTCATGATTGGTTACCTATTTTTGTTTTCAAGAAGAAGCTGAAGCAGTTACTTTGGATTTTGTGTCCAACACTGCCTTCTCATGGAACTAAGAGGTACTGCACCTTGATTTTAAGAGGAAATTTTATTATTTTATATTATTTTAACTTCTTAGCTGCTTATATTATAAGGAACCATCAGCGCTTTTTGTTTGTGATCTGCTTTGGCTCTTATATTAATACATACTGACGTACTAATACATACTAAAAGTAAAGAAGGTTAAGTAAAAATTGTTGTTGGGTTTCATCAGCCTTCATTTTCTTCTGCGTCACACACTCTGTGATATTACTTACCTTCTGCACTTGAACTGCTTTAAGAATGCAGTCTGTGAATCCACCTCCATTTTTTTGGGAAATACCGGGTAACCCTCCAATTCCATGGAAAAATTGGTTTGATGCATTTGAAATGTACTTAGGAGCAATTGGTGCAGCACGCTTCCGTCCTGAAAGAATTTTTTTTTTTTTACTGCATTCCTTAGGATTTGAAGGGAGATCCGTTTTTAAATATCTTCCTGCCTTGGTATTGGAAGAAGGAGAAGAGATTGATGAGTATGCCGAAACAGTAAAAAAATTGGAACTGAGGTTTGACATACAACCCAGTTTAGTCGTTATTACACACATGTTTTTCAAAAGAGAACAAAATCCTGGTGAAGACGTGGATACCTTTGTGTCAGCACTGAGAAAACTTGCAGCTGATTGTCAATTTCAGGTGTTTAGTGACCAGCTGGTCAGGGACCAATTTATTGCTAAATGCACAGACAAGACTATCCAACAAAAACTTCTTTCCTTGAGCAATCTGTCACTGGATGAGACATTACGACTGGCAAAGAGCATTGAGACGTCTAAATTGTCTGTGAAGGAACTGGAATCCAGAACGACAGAAAATATAGGATTGGTGAATTCTCAAGATGGAATTTTTTTTAAATCAACTAAGACTTTTTCCAAACCATTTTTTAAGCAAAGCAACATTTGTTTTCGGTGTGGTAATCTGAACCATATTAACAGTGGCAGAGGATGTCCTGCTAAGAATGCCACATGCAGGAAGTGCAACAAATTTGTTTCTAATATTACGGAAATGCTGGCCACTATCGGTGAATTAAGGTGGTTTTCCAAGTTGGATCTAGCTGCGGCATATCATCAGATTGTTCTAGATCCAGCCTCAAGGCATCTTACTGCTTTTGTTTCACCTTTGGGCACATTTCAGTATTGCAGGATGCCTTTTGGGTTAGCCTCAGCAGCAGCTGTTTTTCAGCGAGTAATGTCTCAGATGTTAAAGGACATAAAAGGGGTAGCTGTATTTCAAGATGATGTTTTGATCCATGCAGCATCCAAAGAGGAACATGATCATATTGTGAGGAAAGTGTTAAGAATCATGCAGGAAAAAGGAGTGGTTCTCAAAAGTGAGAAATGCCAATTTTTGCGTAATAGAGTTGAATATTTAGGACATGTTGTTTCCGAACAAGGGATTGAACCCAAACCAGGGTTAGTCAAAGCGATTATGAATGCTTCTCCACCATCAGACAAAACAGGATTGAAGTATTTTATTGGTTTGTGCGAATTATATTCACGGTTCATGAGTGATTACGCTGCTAAAACTAAATTGACGAATTTGTTAAAGAAAAATGTGGTTTTTGTTTGGAGTAAGGATTGTCAGGAAGCGTTTGAGTGGATCAAGTCGCAACTAGTTGGGCCTAAAATGTTGAAACCTTTTGATCCAGACGTGCAGTGTATTATAACTGTTGATGCAAGCAGTTTCGGTGTGGGTGCTGTGTTGACTCAGGCGAAAGAAGGTACGGAAAAAACTTTGGGATATGCATCAAGAGTTTTGAGAGGATCTGAATTAAACTTTTCTGTTATTGAAAAAGAATTGTTGGCATGTTGGTGGGCTATAAGGAAGTTTCATCCGTATGTCTGGGGAAACAAGTTTGTGTTGTGCACAGATCATAGTCCTCTTAATCCTATTTTGACTGGAGACAAAAGCAGAGAATCAACACCTCGCATTTCTAAATTAGTCACAAAATTATTACAATATGATTTTGAAGTCCGTTATGTTCCAGGTAACAAGAATATTAGAGCAGATTTTCTATCTAGATTTCCACTGGTTGAGGATGCGGGTGTTGGTGAGGATGAAGATGATGTTGATAACTGTTTTATAGCAGATGTTGATCTGGAAGATATGTATGTGATAAGTGAATGTGAGTGGAAGAGGGAATTGGCGAAAGACTTGGTATTGGCTCAGATTGTAAAATTTATAAAAGAAGGGTGGCCCAGAGAAAGAAATGTGCCTATTCAATTTCAAACGTTTGTCAAGGTTTCAGGTGAAATGTCAGTTGAGGATGACATTCTGATGAGGGGTGAGAGATTTGTTCCCCCGGAGAACCTGAGGAAAAGAATAGTTGCTGCTGCGCATGAGGGACACTTGGGCAGGACACTTACTAAGCGCAGATTACGTGAAACGTTTTGGTGGCCTGGAATGGACCAATGTGTTGATGTCTGTGTGGATGAATGTGTGATTTGCAACAGTTGTGAAAAGGGGTTCAAGGTGAGGACTCCACCATTACAACCTATTGAACTACCCGCTAGGCCTTGGGAAAAGCTGGGAATTGATCTTATTGGTCCTTTCTATGCTTTGCCAAGTCCATGTAGATTTGCTGTAGTCTTAATTGATTACTATTCTAAGTGGCCTGAAATAAAATTTATAAGTGAGCCTTCATCAAAAAATGTAATTGAATTTTTGAGAGATGCATTTCTACAGGAGGGGTTCCCTTCTGCCATTGTTTCTGACAATGGTGTGCAATTTGTTAGTAAGGAATTTAAAGAATTTTTACTAGAAGGTGATGTCAAACACATAAAGAGTTCACTATATCATCCTCAAACCAATGGCCTTGTAGAGCGCATGAATCGAGTATTGGGGAATTGTGTACAATGGGCTTTGCTAACAAGTCAAATGTTCAAATTTCTGTACGGACTATGCTTTAGTTTTATCGCACAACCCCCCATTCTTCTACAGGTGTTTCTCCGTTTGAACTGTTGTGTGGAAGGAAGCCATCTTCAAGGATCTGTCCTGCTTGGATGTCTAAGTGGGTGAAACGAAGTGATTTGAGTGTAATTGATGATGCTGTCAGAAATAATGTCCGGAAGGCACAAATGGGGCAGAAGGAATACTTTGATTTATCAAAGAGGGTCTACCCCCATCAATTTGAAGTAGGGGACAAGATTAGAATCAAACTTCCTGTTCACAGGAAGAAAGGAGAAAAGAGATTTTCAGAACCCATTATAATTGACAAAGTATGTGGTAATGCTGTTAGGGTTAATTTGCGAAATTGGTGGAATGCTGACAGGGTGGTTAAAGTCAAGGAAATTCCTAACAAAATGTGTAAGTCTGATCATTCTATGGAATGTCTGAACAAACCATCTCACAGTGAACCGGTTACTGATGAAACGAATCCAACATATGTTGATAAAGTTGTTTTTGAATGTTATGTACGCAGGAGTGGCAGACAAAAGGTGAAACCTTTGAGATACTGTTAATTCTGTGACATGTATTTGAGTTATGATTTTGTGTTTCATCTTTCTTGATGCTTTGTATCTTTTGTTGTTATTGTTTCTATTGTAGACTGCTATCATGTTGAGTAATGTAATGGAAAAATTGTTATTTGCTCGTTTGTAAGGGAAGAGGATAATGTGGTGTTGCCGCGTCCTCGCGACTCCTGTCTTACGTCCCGAGCTCGTGAGAGTGAGCTCGAGACACTGGGAGTCGAGAGGATGGTTGAGGCGGTAGCTGCGACATCGCAGCGGTCTACATTTTAATAAAAGGACTTACCTTTCTCTTCACTTGTAGTCTTGCTTACTACACTGTGCCAGCCTGCCACTAGCAGACAAGTTTCAGGCCCCATGGGGTGAGGGTCTTTGTGCTCTCTGAGGCCAGAAACAAAGCCTGCCTGGGTGGAAGTGCTTCACACCCCCCCTGCTGGAACAGTAACACCTGGCAGTGAGCCTCATAGGCTCAGTCCTCGTGTTACACTGCCCCAGGGCACTCGATCTAGTGGAAATGCCTGCCCCTGGACAAAGCCCCACTTTTAGGGGCCAGTTTGGTAGGAAACTTAGGAAAAACAAGGAGGAGTGACCACTTAGGCTGGGACAATCCATAAGAAGTCCAGAGCTGAGGTGACCCCCTCCCTGCAGAATCCTCCATCTTGGCTTGGAGGACAACGACCAATTCGAATAGGAATTCCCCCCCTCCTCCCAAAGGGAGTGGACACAAGGAGGGTGTAGCCACTCTCAGAGACAGTAGCCATTGACTGCTTCCCTCTGGCCCCTGTAACGCCCCTAAATCTTGTATTAAGGGCTTCCCTTAACCCAACTCACCAGATTCCTGGCACCCTGACAAGAAGAAGAAGGACTGCTTAGGTGAAACCCCCAGCAGAGAAGACGGAAGATGACAACTGCTTCAGCCCCAGCCCGACCGGCCTGTCTCCTGCTTCAAAGAGCCTGCAAACAATGCGCCCAGCAGGACCAGAGACCTCAGCTCAGCTCCAGAGGACTGCCCTGCCCCTAAAAGAACCAAGAACCCGAGAGGTCAGCGTCCCTATCCAAGAAAAACCAACAACCAAAGAGTCCAGCCTCACTCCGAATGCGTGAGTCCTGACCACTCTGCACCCGACACCCACGCCCCGTGTCTAGGTGCTCCACCCAGCTAGAGAGGATCCCCAGGCGATTGCGAGCAAGTGCCCACCCTGGATTGACCTCTCCACCCCTCCACAACGATGCCTGCAGGGGGAAATCCAAGGAACCCCTGACGGCAAAGCTCCGGAAAAAGATTTCCGACGCCTAAAGACACACTGCACCCGCAGCTCCCAGGCCTCGGAGAACCCGACCTCTGGTGCAGCAGCGTTCCACAGGCAGCCCTCCTCCCTGTCCACCCGGTGGGGCCCGAGACATCCTTCTGGACCCTGCCTGCTGCCTCTGAGTGACCCCCCGGATCCCCTTATAGACCAGCATTGGAAGCCCGACGTCCTAATTGCACCCTGCACCCGGCCACCCCTGTACCGCTGAGGGTGTGTGTTTGTTGCCTACTTGTGGCCCCTCTAGTGCTCCTCCAATCCCCCCTGGTCTGCCTTCCGAGTCGCGAGCACTTACCTGCAGGCAGACCTGATTCCAAGTACCCCTGTCTTCATAGGAGCCCACATTAAAATTGCTCATCTTTGACCTCTGCACCCGGCCGGTCCCGTGTTGCTGGTGGTGAGTGTTTGGGGTTAACTTGAAGCCCAACCGGTAGACTTCCTAAAACCCGAGACTGAAACTGTAAGTGTTGTACTTACCTGCAAATCTAACTAACTTTTTTTCCCCCACAGGAACTGTTTCTGAAAATTGCACTGTGTCCATTTTAAAAACAGATTATTGCCAATAATTCAAAAACTGTATAACTTACCAATTTGAAACTAAGTACTGTTGATACATGTGTGAAACATGAAACTATTATAGCACTTACCTGCAGCTTGAATCTTGTGGTTCTAAAAATAAATTAAGAAAATATATTTCTGCTATATAAAAACCATTGGTCTGGAGTTAAGTCATTGAGTGTGCGCTTCTTCTGTTGTCTGTGTGTGTACAACAAATGCTTTGCACCACCCTCTGATACGCCTAACTGCTCGACCACACTACCATAAAAGAGAGCATTAGTATTATCTACTTTAGCCTCTGTTAAGCCTTGGGGGAACCCCTGGCCTCTGTGCACACTATGGCCCTCATTACAACATTGGCGGTAAATCCCGCTTACCGCCGTGCAGAAGACCGCCAACACACCGATGCGGCGGCGGAATTCCGCTACAGCTATTACGACCCACAGCCCGGAATCCGCCAAAATCCAGACACCCACACAAGTCCGCCACACCAAAGGTCAGTGATAAACTGGTGATAACAAAACCAACACCGTCACGCCAACAGGAATACGCCCACACTATCACGACCCACTAATCCACGTAGCGGTCTTTCAACCGCGGGATTCCATTGGCGGTACACACCGCTGCGCTCAAAATACACACACATTTACAAAACACAACCACATTGGACAAATCAAAATACACACACCTGATACACATACACACACCACTCCCACACACTCAATACAATATAAAACACACACCCACATCACCCACAAACCCCTACGACAGAAATTGAGACAGAAGCCCAGAAAGAGACACCACCATCAACAACACTAGCATCCACAGGCACACAACACCATCACTCACACAACATTCATGCACCTCAAACAACACACACAAACACATCCCCTCACACATCACAACACACACCACCTCACACATCACCCACACCACACCATGGCACCGCAAAGACACCACAGGTTCTCTGAGGAGGAGCTCAGAGTCATGGTGGAGGAAATCGTCCGGGTAGAGCCACAGCTATTCGGATCACAGGTGCTGCACACCTCCATAGCTAGGAAGATGGAGCTATGGTGCAGAATCATAGACAGGGTCAACGCAGTGGGACAGCATCCAAGAACACGGGATGACATCAGGAAGAGGTGGAATGACCTACGGGGGAAGGTGCGTTCTGTGGTCTCAAGACACCAGATTGCATCCCCCACCCTACCTGCATGCTATCACATACCCCACCCTCACCCCATCACTCCAACACCTAACAAATGTCCCACTATCACAACCCACACATCCCAACACCAAGCCCTGCATGCAACAACAAAGCATGGACACCCATCACCAAAGCATATCCACTACAGATACCCACACAGATCCCCAAACCAATTATCACACAAGGTCCTACACAAGAATGCAAGCACTGGAGTACGGGGTCACCCACCCATTGTACACAATGGCACACACAGATGCAATAATCATGCCTTTACACCCCTGCAGGACCCCTACCCAACGTCACCAGACAGGAGGTTCCAGACATGTCCACTCCCCCCATAGAAGAGGCCCACGGTGATGACAGCAGCTCTGTCCAACTGGATCAAGATGACCAGCCCGGCCCATCTGGGACCTCGGGACAGTCGGTTCCCCTGACACTGGCACAAGCCACCACAGAGCCTCCCCCCTCAGGAAACACCAGCACAGCACCCACCCAGCGGGCCCATCCCTCTGTCCCCAGGACACGTAAAGCAGCAGTGTGTCCACCAGTACAGGGAACCCAGGCAAACCCACAAACCCAAGAAAATCAGGGACCTGGGAGCAGTGGCAGTGGGCACACGGTTCAGGGGACAGAGGCACAGGAAAACAGGGGAACTGGGAGGACTGCTGTACGACAGGGGGAGGACAGGCCCAGGGAACCCACTCTCCACGAGGCCCTCTCCAACATCATGGGAGCGTACCATAATTCCCAGGAGACGATGGCAACGGTACTGGCCAAGTTTCAGGAGACCCAGCGGCTGTAGGAGGAACAGTATCTGAGGATCAGGGAGGAACTTAAGTCCATCAACACCACCCTGGTCACCATAGTAGGGGTGCTGAAGGACCTTGTGAACACCAGGAGGGACACTGTGGCACAACAGGGGGCCCCTGACACTAGCCAAGATGATGAACAGCCCACCACCTCCGCCGGCGCTAGTGGACAGGAGGCACCGCCACAGGACCACGACACAAGCACCCCACCCCCTGCAGATGTAGAACCACCCCGCAAACAGTCCCTGAGATCCAGGACAAAGACAGAGAACAATGCCCAGACCCCCACCAGGAAATGAGACCCCCCTGAATGTCATCCTTCTGTCCCACTTCATCACCCTGTCCAGCCATCAACTGCCCTAGCTCCACTTCCTATGCCCCTTTGGACAATGCACCTGTGAAACAAATAGACATCCCCCCTGCCCATTTTACAACCCCCTCCACTATTTTGCACTGAAATAAACACCCTTGAATCACAATACAAGCTAGAGTCAGTCTGTGCTTTCACAAATGTGTATTTGCAATACCTATGGAGTATAGCAATGTCGATTGTATTGTCAACATATCGATGTAAACAGCTCTAGTCCATGAGGTAATATAGCAGAGGTCACACAGTGGGACCCACATCTGTGAAATGGAAAGGCAAAGTGACAAGGCAAGGTCCATACACTGGGTGAAAGTGACAGACATATAATGGGTCTAACAATTCTATGAGAGGTGTGAGGCAGTGACATCTTCTTACCTGTGTCTCACTGGAAGTATTGCTGGATAACGTTGTTTCTGTTGTCGATATCCTCTTCTGCCTCCTCTTCACTGTCCACAGGCTCCACAGCTGCCACAGGACCCCCATCTGGGCCATCCTCCTGCAGAAAAGGCACCTGTTGTTGTGAAGCCAGGTTGTGCAGCATACAGCAGGCCACGATGATCTGGCACACCTTCTTTGGTGAGTAGTAGAGAGAACCACCTGTCATATGGAGGCACCGGAACCTGGCCTTCAGGAGGCCGAAGGTCCTTTCAATCACTCTCCTAGTTCACCCATGTGCCTCATGTAGCGTTCCTCTGCCCTTGTCCTGGGATTTCTCACTGGGGTCAGTAGCCATGACGGGTTGGAGTACCCAGAGTCACCTGCAAATGTCGAGGGACAACTGTTAGACACACACTAACCCTTAGGGACAACCCCAGACCCATACAACTATTCTCAGGGTATAGGGTCCTTGGCCTCACCTATTAGCCACACACTGTGCCTCTGGAGTTGCCCCATCACATAGGGGATGCTGCTATTCCTCAGAATGTAAGCATCATGCACTGATCCAGGAAACTTGGCATTCACATGGGAGATGTACTGGTCGGCCAAACACACCATCTGCACATTCATTGAATGGTAGCTCTTCCGGTTTCTGTACACCTGTTCTCTCCTGCGGGGGGTACCAAGGCCACATGTGACCCATCAATGGCACCTATGATGTTGGGGATATGTCCCAGGGCATAGAAGTCACCTTTCACTGTAGGCAAATCCTCCACCTGAGGGAAAACGATGTAGCTGTGCATGTGTTTAAGCAGGGCAGACAACACTCTGGACAACACGTTGGAGAACATAGGCTGGGACATCCCTGATGCAATGGCCACTGTTGTTTGAAAAGACCCACTTGCCAGGAAATGGAGTACAGACAGGACCTGCACTTGAGGTGGTATCCCTGTGGGATGGCGGATAGCTGACATCAGGTCTGGCTCCAATTGGGCACACAGTTCATGGATTGTTGCACGATCAAATCTGTAGGTGACTATTACGTGTCTCTCTTCCATTGTGGACAGGTCCACCAGCGGTCTGTACACCGGAGGATGCCCCCATCTCACCACCTGCCCCAGCGGACATGCCCTATGGAGGAAAACACCGAGCAGAGAGTCAGCCAACACTGAGTTATTACTACATGTCATTAGCAAACCTTTGTAAATCCACAATGTGCCAGTTACTGTGTGTATGCAAGGCCTAGATAGGTGTGACGCAGTTATTATTAATGCCATTTGGCCCCTTGAAATGGCGGCTGCCTGACCTGTGGTGGGACAAGGGGATATGAGGTAACTGCGCTGGCGTTCTACACCGTCGCGGTAGGCGGTTGAAGACCGCAGCGCAATCCTGCATTGGTTAACATTGGACCCTATGGGTCCCAGGAGCCAATGACAATGTACGCCGGCGGTGACGGTACGCACCGCCGCGGGCGTGACCGCCATTTTCTGTTTGTTCACTCACTTGATACATGACCTTCGACAGGAGAGGACCTACACTGCAAGTGCTGCTGTGACCTCAGTCTGGAAGCGACGATGGCTCATGTGTCTGGGGAAAGGGCCCCTGCCTTCACTACGGAGGAGTTGGAGAAGTTAGTGGATCGGGTCCTCCCCCAGTACACGCTACTCTACGGTCCTCCAGACAAACAGGTGAGTACAGTGTGAGCATGCTGCATGGGCAATGCCTGTTTGGAGTGGTGTGGATGGAAGATACATGGTGGGGGACTGAGGCCTGCATGTGCGAACGGTGAGTGTATGTGCGTCAGGGCAAGGGTGGGAACGTGGACCAATTACTGGGACGGTCCGGATGGTTGAAGTTTTTCCTTTTCCCCTGTGCTACTCTAGGTCAGCGCCCACCAGAAGAAGGATATTTGGCGTGCCATCGCCAAGGACGTCCGGACCCTGGGGGTCCACCATAGACGGAGCACCCACTGCCGTAAGATGGGAGGACATACGCAGCTGGAGCAAGAAGACGTCGGAGGCCCAGCTGGGGATGGCCTCCCAACGTAGGAGGGGTGCCCGTCGCACCATGACCCCCCTGATTTTCCGGATCCTGGCGGTGGCGTATCCGGAGTTGGATGGGCGCTTGAGGGCATCACAGCAGCCACAAGGGGGTGAGTACCACCACATCCATCTGACTCTGCACGCATTACGAGGTGTCTGGGTGGGGGAGGTGGGCAGTGGGTTACCCAAGGCCAGGGCGAGCTTTGTAGGCAAGGGCCCTTTGTGAGGCATCCCAACCCCACCAGTGGTAAGAGCCATCTACACCGAGTCAGGCTCCTGTGACTTCCATGTGTGCAGCAATCGGGCATAGGCCTTGTACCCCATGTGCATGTGATTAATCTATGAACTCTAAGTGCATGGCGTAGTGCAGAGGGCTGCTGTGTCTGTAGTGTCCGCCAACAGTAGTGGTATTGCATGCACTGAACATGTCTTTCTTCTGTCTTTCCCCCACCCTTTTTGTGGTCTCCCTGTTCTTGTGTGCAATAGCATCATCAGGCGGAGGAGCAGTGGCACCGGAGGAGGAGGGAGCTGCATTCCACTTGGCCCTGGAGGGCGAGACAATGGAGTCTGAAGCCACCAGTGGGACGGAGGGCGAGGGGACCTCCACGGCAGGGACAGGAGGTGACATCGGCGACAGCGACTCCTCCTCTGATGGGAGCTCCCTTGCGGTGGCGGGCCCCTCTGTGCCCCCCGCATCAACAGGTACAGCCGCCACCCACCCTACCAGCACCGCCCTCCCAGCAGCCCCTCAGCGTGTGTCCAGTTGCCGCTCACCCAGGAGGGTGGGCATCTCCCTCACCCCAGGCACTTCAGGGCCTGCCCCAGTCAGCCCTGCTGCCCTCAGTGAGGAGGCTATTGACCTCCTGAGATCCCTCACTGTTGGGCAATCTACCATTGTGAATGCCACCCAGGGTGTCGAGAGGCATTTGCAACAAACAAATGCATACCTGGAGGGCATTCATTCTGGCCAGGCAGCCCAACAGAGAGCATTTCAGGCTCTGGCCTAAGCACTGATGGCAGCCATTGTCCCTGTGTCCAGCCTCCCCCCTCCAACTTCCTCCACCCAGACCCAATGCCCTGTACCCCAGCCTATCCCAAGCACACCATCAGACCAGCATGCACACACCTCATAACACAAGGGTGGCTCTGGCAAACATAAGCACCACACATCCCACAGGCAATCACACAAGCATCATTCCCATTCAGACATACCAACATCCACTGCCTCCACTGTGTCCCCCTCCTCCTCCTCGTCTTCCTCCCTCCTTGTCTCATCTCCTCTCACACCTGCATGCACTACATCTTCAGCCACTACCTCCATCACCAGCACACCCATCACCACACACCGTTCATGTGCACTCACCACCCCCACTACCATTCAGACATCCCCTGTGTCCTCTACCAGTGTGTCTGTGAGCCCTCCTCCCAAAGTACACAAACGCAGGCACACATCCACCCAACAGCCGTCCACCTCACAACAGCCTCCAGCCCATGCACCTTCACCCAAATTCAGCAATCGTACACCTCCTACAACCACTGCCTCTTCCTCCACTCCCAAACCCACTCCATCTACCCTTCCCAGTGTGTCTAAAAAGATTTTCCTGGCTAACATTGACCTCTTCCCTACACCTCCCACCACCGTCCGTCCTCTAGGGCCAGGCTTTCCAGGTCCCAACCCAGCACCTCAGCCACCACATCACAGACACAGTGGTCCCAGCAACAGCAAGCTTTTGGAGTGCGCCAAACATCAGGGCAGCCAGCGTGCCACGGAGCGAGGGTAAGGACATTCCACCACCTGCAAAGGTAAAAAAGTTGCCCACATCCCGGAGGGAGAAGGCAAAAACACCTTCCACCAAGGGCTCAGGGAAAACAAAAGGAGATAATGGCAAGACAGCTGCGCTACCATCCATGGTGGGGAAGGGCCAGAAAATCAAGGGCATTTCAGGATAGGGCATGGTGGCACCGACTATGGGACCAGTGTCACACCTGTCCACGTCGACGCCAACGGGTACGGCAGAGAAGACCGCCAGCTGCACCGCCACATGCACCGCCACCAGCACTGCAGTCCCTGAGCCCACCACCAGCACCGCAGTCACTGAGCCCGCCACCAGCATTGGTGCCACTGAGCCCACCACCAGCATCTGCGCCACTGAGCCCGCTGCCACCGAGCCCCCCACCAGCACCGCCACCAGCACCGCCGCCACAGAGCCCGCCGCCAGCACTGATGCCACAGAGGCCGCTGCAAGCACCAATGCCACAGAGTCCGCTGCCAGCACCGATGCCACAGAGGCCGCCGCAAGCACCGCTGCCACAGAGTCTGCCGCCAGCACCGATGCCACAGAGCCCGCCGCAAGCACCACTGCCACAGATTCCGCCGCCAGCACCGATGCCACAGAGCCCGCCGCAAGCACCCCCAGTGGCCCCGCGGCGTCCTGAGCCAGTGGCACCACCGCAGATATGGCTGCCATCCCCAGTGGTTAGTCGACCGAGTCTGGTGGTCAGTTCCAGGAGCCTGGGCAGCTTCCATGATGCAACACCTTCAGTGGAGAAAGGCATCCACTACCTCTGTCCTTGGCAGGATGAAGTACTCTGGGCACAAAGCCCCCTCCAGAACCAGTGGAGAAAGGCATCCACTACCTCTGTCCTTGGCAGGATGAAGCACTCTGGGCACAAAGCTCCCTCCAGAACCAGTGGAGAAAGGCATCCACTACCTCAGTCCTTGGCAGGATGAAGCACTCTGGGCACAAAGCCCCCTCCAGAACCAGTGGAGACTGTTATCCACTTGAGAGACTGTGGCTTTGCACTCCCCAGGATAATGGAGTGGGGAACCACCCACTTGAGAGACTTGAGAGACTGTGGCTTTGCACTCCTCAGGATAATGCAGTGGGCAACCCACCCATTGGAGAGACTTGAGAGACTGTGGCTTCGCACTCCCCAGGATAATGCAGTGGGCAACCCACCCATTGGAGAGACTTGAGACACTGTGGCTTTGCACTCCCCAGGATGATGGAGTGGGCAACCCACCCACTGGAGAGACTGTGGCTTTGCACTCCTGAGAATAAAGCAGTAGGCATGGAGCCCCCTCGTGGAGCAGTGGCGTTGTGCACTCATCCAGCTGAGGTGCCCCCCCTTCCCTTCACCCTGAGGGGCCTGTTTAATTTCGATTTGATGCCCCTGCAGTGTTCTCTCCGTTTGATGTCTGGTATCGAGTGTGGGCCTTGCCCATGCATTTTGGGCCCAGTGGTCCACGGACAATTATTGGTGCACTATCTGGACTTGTGTAGTTGGTGTACATAATTGTATATACTGTATTTCGAGTTTTGACTACTGTTTTTTTCATGATTACAATTGTTCAACTCATTTCCTTTTGTCCTTGCGTTCTTGAACGGGGGCCGGAGGGTGTAAATGTAATGTTGCAGCATGTATTTGTGTGTATGGTGTTGTGGGTGAGGGTGAGGGTGGGGGTGGGGGTGTTGCGTGTGTGTTTGTCACTCTTTTCCCTCCCCTGTGTTGTAGGTTCAGTACTCACTGTGGTCGTCGCCGCCGTCTTTGTTGCTCCTGATAGAGGAGCAGGAATACCACACAGGGAGTATTTGGAGTTCTGGCTCCATGGCGTCCTGGTTCCTCGTGGGGTGTGGAGAGGTGAGTGTTTTCCCTTCCAATTCCTGTTCCCGCCGTGTTTTGTTCGCGTTGGTTCTGCTCCGGAAAAGGTGGCGGATTGGCCTGTCATGGCCTGTACATTGTCTTCCGCCTGTCTGTTGGCGGTGACCGCCGCTCTATTTGTTTGTACTGTCGTGGCGGTCGGAGTGTTAAAGTGGCTGTCTTTGCTGGCGGTTTCTGCCATATTTTTTCCGCCGGCCTGTTGGTGGTATTACCGCCGCTTTAACACCGACCGCCAGGGTTGTAATGAGGCCCTATATCTCATTTTGATATAGTATATACAGAGCCAGCTTCCTACAACGTCCTTGGGAGAATTAGAGTTCGTGAAGAGTGTGTTCCCTGCGGTGACACGCAGACCAAGATAATTTAAGGTGACAGTTATTTGTGCACGTTTGGGAGCGAAATAGTACACAAATTTAACATATAATTGTGAAATTTACCCCATCCTTCATAATTTGTATATATTTCCAAATAACCAGTGTATCATTTGCATCTTGTGTGGTTTAGCCTTGACTATAATTTCAAGAGATAAAAGTGGAGTTATCTTGCAGTGTTTTAGTGCCACCATGGTGTCTTCGCAAATGTCAATTATTACACCACCAAGCTTCTTACTGCAACCGGCACTTCTTCAATTCCCTGGGAATGTTTGTCATGTTTAACAACTACTTAGTAGCACCAGATGGCGTGCAATTCTCTGCTGCATGAAAAAAAGCTAAACTTAAACTTGACAGTTTGAAAGGAGGAGAACTTTGTCATGACTAGATTCAAGCTTTATATTCAACTTCGGAAGAGACCATCGATGAATTTGTGTCTAGACTAAGAGAGTTATCCACAAAGTGTAAATTTGGACCCATGATAGATGAATTAATTTGTGATCAATTAATTTTGCAATACAAAAGCAAAAAGATCCAAGAAAGATTCTGTGCGGCTAAAAGCTCCACTTAGAAGGACACAATAGGTATAACAAAAGTTGTTGAACAATCCAATTACTGCATGAAAAAGATTTAAAAGAAAATGAATACTGTAATTTATGAAAATTCAGGATTGGGGCAGTTGCAAATATGGATGAGGTGGTCATTGCTGCTGTTTATTCTCAGAAGAAGTATTTGAAGGGCGCTGTAAAAGTTAAACAACCTATAAAGGGGTGCAATAAATGTGGAAGAACAAACCACGTGGCAGATTCTAAATTTGGATTTTCAAATAACAATGTAGAAAGTGTGGCCAAGTAGGCCATTTTGCCTGAATGTGCAAGTTTACTAGTCGTGGCAAAGTTGCAGTAATTTCTGAACGTTCACATGTCGGAAATCAAGAGAATGAAAACATTTTGTGTGTGAAGAGTAAAGGGAGCATTTGCTCAGAGAGTAAGAGGAACAATCCACCTAAAGCAATGTTTGAGGTGACTGGACATACAACTCATGATCTCATACAACAGGGTCTATGTATATGATCATTCCCAAGAATATGTTTGAGCATGGATGGAGTGGAGTGGTATTACAGCCCAAAAATATTTCCCTGGGAGGGTATCAAGGAGAATCTATTGACATTTTAGTCACCATGATGCAAGTATTAGATATGAGAATAGGAATATGTGTGGAAAAGTTTATGTAACAGATCATGAACCACCAAGTTTGGGGTGGTTACACCAATATGATCTTCACATTATAATAAATCCAAGAGCAGCTTCACAAGTCATGATTGTCAAAGACGAATCATTGTCAGATATTTTGCATAGTGTGAAACATTTTTTAAAACAAATGAGGTCAGCTGAAGGGATATGCACATAAGTTCATATTAAAGTAAAGAGCTTTACCCTTTAAACAGGGTTAGGTGGGTACCAGTTGTGGTGCATGAGGACGTAAGAAAAATTATTCAAGAAATGTTGGATGAGACAATCATAGAGCCTGTGGAAGCATCCACATGGATATTACCAGTGGTAATCACAAAGAAGGCTGAAGGTCACTTAAGAGTTTGTGTAGACTGCCAGTCTCTTAATCAGTGTTATAGCTGACACAATTCCCCTTTCCCGCATTAGTGTAATGGTACTCATGTTGAAAGGTGGGAAGCATTTCTCTAAGCTAGACCTAAAGAGTGTGTATCACCAAGTCAAACTCCATGAAGATTCCAAACCACTCACTGCATTCATTACAATGGAAGAGGCTTTCCAGTTTAGTTGCATGCCTTTTAGGTGTTCATCGGCAGCGAGTCGTATGGTTAGCGAAGTATTTAAAGAACTAAAGAACATCTTATATTTTCAAGATGATATCTTGATTTTTGGAAAAACCATTGAGCAGCACAATGTTATTCTTAAGCAGGCTTTGCAAAGAATTGCAGAAGTTGGCCTAACACTTAGGAAAGAGAAATGCTCATTTCTTGAGGAACAAGTTGAGTGTCTTGGTTATACCATCTTGGCAGAAGGAGTTAAACGCATAGAAAATCTGTTAAAAGCTATTGAGCTAGCTCCCTCTCCAGTTGAGAAGGAACAACTAAGGTCCTTCATGGGTCTCATAGAGTACTATTCTAAGTTTGTAAAAGGTTTTGCGGATAAGAGTGAAGTGTTAAGAAAGTTGCTATGAAAGAGCTGTAATTTTTGTTGGGGGTGTAACTAGGAAGTATGTTTTTGCAAAGATCGAAAATAACATTTGTGAACCGGGGGTGTTGGCACCTTTTGATGTTAACCTTGAGTCCATTGTAACCTTTGACTACAGTGCCACAGGTTTAGGTGCCACCCTTTCTCAAAAACATGGTAGTAAAGAGAAGACTATGGCATTTGCTTCCAGCACTCTTTCAGTCACAGAGAGGAATTATTCTGTGATTGAGAGAGAAGCACTAAAGTACTACCATACATACATGGGGGGACAAACTGTATTCTAAGATCAGGCCACAAGCCTCTAGTCAAAGTACTCCTTCCGGGTGGTGCTGGTAAATAGTCACCAAGGCCATCAAGGTTAGTGGCTAGACTTCAAGAGTATATATATCAAATTGAACATATTCCTGGTTGGCAGAACATAGCAGATTGTTTACCCAGACTGTCTTTTGAGGGTGCCACTGATGATTCTCATAGTGCATTAAGCTGAGATAATGAAGGAGCTGTACCATCAATCTTGGATGCCATCGAGATTGGTTAGGGTACATTTTCTGTGGACAGTTGGCATCGGGAAATGGAGGCGGATAAAGTGTTGAAGGAGGTAATCCACATGGTAGTAGAAGAGAAAGTTGCCTGTACCAGTCAGACCTTATCTAAAGATTTTAGATGTATTAACCATGTGTGGAGATAGTTTGGTCATGAGAGTAGTTTGGTAATGAGAGGTGAAAGATTTGTACCTCCTTTTGGGTTGAGATCTAAACAGTTGAGTTAGCTCATGAATGACATTTAAGTCAAACACTAACGCAACAAAGACTTAAAGTTCAGTTTTGGTGGCTGGGGCTCGATGACCAGTTTACTGCTTGGGTTCAGAGTGTGCTGTATGTAAAGACAGAGGGAAGAGGTTAAAAGTGGGAACCCAATCTAATTTGAATCACTGTCAAAGATTCTACTTCAAAAACTGATTTGAAATCTTGAGGTGCAGAGTGCGAAGTACAATATTAGTACCTGTTTGGATGAAAAAATGGGTGGTTCAAGGTGGGCAGAAAAGTGGTAAATTGGAAGAAGGTAATAAAGGTGTGAAAGAAACATTAAAATCTGTTGACTAGGTGAAGATCAAAGCAGGGAGGTTCACAAAAGGTTTATCAAAAGCTCCCTGGACCTTACAAAGTCAAGTCTCTGCTTAAATTTCATGTGTTGGAGAATGGTGAGCCTTGGAATCATTGCAGAGTGATGTTGTATCAAAACGGATGAGAATGTTGCAGGAAAGAGAATGAAGGATGCAGCAGTTTTATGATGATTGGCAATGTGGAGTTAAGGACATTGAGGACAACACCCAGTCGTCTGACTGGTGTTGAGAGCTATTCCGAAGTTAGTACTTGTCCCGGATATTGGTGCCAAATCTGGTAATGTAGCCGCAAATAGACTAGAAAGGATTGTCAGATTATGTAGGCCACTGGAATGTCTTAAGGATTAAGGGGGTCATTACGACCCTGGCGGACGGCGGTAATTTGGGGAAAAGTACTGCCAACAGGCTGGCGGTACCTTTTCCCAAATCATGACTGCCGGTTTGGCTTAAGCCAAACCACCAATGTACCACTCCATCTGCCCGGGTGGTAACGGGCGCTGGGCTGGAGACTTCGGTCTCCAGCACTGCACCCGTCACAATCCCACCCTCGGGATTATGACCCTGCCTACCGCCATGGTTTTCGTGGCAATCTTACCACCACGAAAACCATGGTGGAAGGCACTATCAGTGCCAGGGAATTCCTTCAGTGGCACTGATAGGGGTCTCCCCTGCCCTCCTCCCCCTCCCCAGAGTTCTCCCCCAACCACCCCCTCTCTCTCCCGCCCCCGCACATTTACACACCCACATGCACACACATACACAATCATACACACACACATTCACCCACGCATGCATACATACATACACACACACCGCAACACATGCTAACATACATTGTCGCACACAGAACACACAACATACACATACACTCACATTCAGTCATTCATGCATGCATTCCACTCGACTCACACCAGCATGCATGCATACAATGACAGACATACAACCCCCACACACACACACGCCACCCCCTACCCCCTCTCCTGTCAGAGAGCCTGACTTAACTGCATGCAGGGGGTCCTCCGGCAGGAGACAGGACTCGACGCTGCTGCCAGCAGCAGCATCCGCCAGGAAAACACCGCCAGGCCGTATCATGGCTCATGATACAGTAGGCGGTGTTTTGCTGGTGTGGCACTGCTGCTGGCAGCAGCACCACCTTACTACCACCCGCCGCCATGACCGTCAACGGAATTACGCCAGCCTTCTGGCAGAATTCTGTCTATGGTCATAATGCGGGTGGGTGGTAGGTCGCCACAGTGATGGTATGTTGGCGGCCGTCGCTGTGGCGGTAGGCGGCATATACTTCCAATTTCATAATGAGGGCCTAAGTGTATTAATGCTAGTTTGTACATTGAGTATTCATTAGTTTTATGAAGCTCCTGAGTATATTCCTTAAAGGCAGTGCCTCTGGAATTATGCGATTCTGTGGCAATTTTCACATAATTATGTATTTTCCACGTAATCAGTCATGTGCTACATACTCTGCAGATTTTAACCAAAGACAATGTTGTTGCTAGCTCAAACAAATCGAACATTACAAAAAATATAGTGACTTGGATTCCTGCGCACCAGAACTCTTTTTGCAAAATTTGACTGGTGATTTCCAAATTGCTTATTTCTATATTTGGGAGCACAATTGTTACTAATAAAGTAAACTCTACTTCCAAACACTATTACCAAATGTAAAACTGACAAAATAATGAAAATATACTATAAAAAATGTGCTGTATTATTCCGCATAGTTAGAATTTTCTTGCTGCACAATTTGTTCAATCCTACCACATAATTTGGTCTTCCTCTGCTGTATAATTGTAGTGGTCATGCTTAAAGCTTGCTTTAAATGTTTTTAAATTATATTTTAAGTTTGTATAACTTTATTCTCTTCTTCATTTGCAATTTTCATGTTAAATTTTGTTGTTCACATTGTTCTAATTTTATATTGGTTTCATCATTGAAAAATACTATTATTAGCTGTTGTGGAAGAAAAGATGTGTTGTACTTCTGCAGGTTGTGTGTGATTAATATTCATATTGTGTGATACTGTGGCAATAGAATCTCACCGTTGTGAGAATGGCTTGGTTTAAAATGTGAGGTTCCGTGCAAGGTTAGTTGCTCTGGATAGCATGGGAAGCGGTCACTCTGGCACACAGCTGTAATAAACCTCAGTGCAACTCAACCATCTGATAGACTTCTAGTTGCAGATTCCTTACCTTAGAGTTTCCCACAGGTCAGACTGGATCTGGAGATTTTTCTTCGAGTAGTAGCCTTGCGAGCCGTCAGGAGGCATCAGTCGACTCCACATCCGTTGTTGGCATAGTGTTCACTGTGATGACGTTGCGGTCATTCCTAAGTGCCACCCCGGCATGCTGACATCGGTTTTTTCTTTCTGCACCACGTGCAGATCCGGAGCAGATCTGCCCTTAGTCACTCTTTGACTAAATCCAATCTTTTTGTGGTTATTTTTTACTTTTTGGTGCATCAAGGGATGTCACAGAAGACCGGGTTCAAACCCTGTGACTCCTGTCACCGAATGATGCCGATGATGGATCCACACCTCATGTGCTTGTGATGTCTGCTGCACGACCATGATCCAAAGTTGTGCTCTGAGTGCTGGACCATGAACCCGAAGGCTTTGAGTGAACAGTCTGTAAAGCTCATGGTGGCCCAGAGCTCGAGTCCACATCACTCCTGGTCTTGTTCAAGACAAGAGGAAGGTCTCGAGACCACGCCTCCTTGTCCCATTCTAAGTCCTCGGACACTGTGAGAGAGTAGCCTCTTTCTAGCCTTGTTACCTCCACTTTTGGCCAGTTTGTGAGTATATGTCAGGGTGTTTTCAGTGTCTCACTGGGATCCTGCTAGCCAGGGCCCAGTGCTCATAGTGAAAACCCTATGTTGTCAGTATGTTTGTTATGTGTCACTGGGACCCTGCTAGCCAGGACCCCAGTGCTCATAGGTTTGTGGCCTATATGTATGTGTTCCCTGTGTGATGCCTAACTGTCTCACTGAGGCTCTGCTAACCAGAACCTCAGTGGTTATGCTCTCTCTGCTTTCCAAATTGTCACTAACAGGCTAGTGACCAATTTCACCAATTCACATTGGCATACTGGTACACCCACATAATTCCCTAGTATATGGTACTGAGGTACCCAGGGTATTGGGGTTCCAGGAGATCCCTATGTGCTGCAGCATTTCTTTTGCCACCCATAGGGAGATCTGACAATTCTTACACAGGCCTGCCAGTGCAGCCTGAGTGAAATAACGTCCACGTTAATTTACAGCCATTTACCACTGCACTTAAGTAACTTGTAAGTCACCTATATGTCTAACCTTCACCTGGTGAAGGTTGGGTGCAAAGTTTCTTAGTGTGTGGGCACCCCGGCACTAGCCAAGGTGCCCCCACATCGTTCAGGGTAAATTCCCCGGACTTTGTGAGTGCGGGGACACCATTATACGCGTGCACTATACATAGGTCACTACCTATGTATGGCGTCACAATGGTAACTACGAACAGGGCCATGTAACATGTCTAAGATCATGGAATTGTCACCCCAATCCCATTCTGGCATTGGGGAGACAATTCCATGATCCCCCGGGTCTCTAGCACAGAACCCGGGTACTGCCAAACTGCCTTTTCAGGGTTTGCACTGCAGCTGCTGCTGCTGCCAACCACTCAGACAGGTTTCTGCCCCCCTGGGGTCCAGGCAGCCCTGGCCCAGGAAGGCAGAACAAAGGATTTCCTCTGAGAGAGGGTGTGACACCCTCTCCCTTTGGAAATAGGTGTGAAGGCTGGGAAGGAGTAGCCTCCCCCAGCCTCTGGAAATGCTTTGATGCGCACAGATGCTGCCCATCTCTGCATAAACCAGTCTACACTGGTTTAGGGATCCCCCAGCCCTGCTCTGGCGTGAAACTGGACGAAGGAAAGGGAAGTGACCACTCCCCTGACCTTCACCTCCCAGGGGAGGTGCCCAGAGCTCCTCCAGTGTGCCCCAGATCTCTGCCATCTTGGAAACAGAGGTGTTGCTGGCACACTGGACTTCTCTGAGTGGCCAGTTCCATCAGGTGATGTCAGAGACTCCTTCTGATAGGCTCTTACCTTTCTTACTAGCCTATCCTCCTTCCTAGGTAGGCTCACCAGACTTCCTCTGCATCTCCCTCTTCACCTTCTGCCAAAGGATCGACCGCTGACTGCTCAGGACGCCTGCAAAACCGCAACAAAGTAGCAAAGACGACTACTGCAACCTTGTATTGCTTCATCCTGCTGGCTTTCTCGCCTGTTTCCTGGTGGTGCATGCTCTGGGGGTAGCCTGCCTCCTTCTTGCACCATGAGCTCTGAAGAAATCTCCCGTGGGTCGAAGGAATCTTCCCCCTGCAACCGCAGGCAACAAAAGACTGCATCACCGGTCCTCTGGGTCCCCTCTCAGCACAACGAGCGTGGTCCCTGGAACTCAGCAACTCTGTCCAAGTGACTCCCACAGTCCAGTGACTCTTCAGTCCAAGTTTGGTGGAGGTAAGTCATTGCCTCCCCACGCTAGACTGCATTGCTGGGTACCGCGTGATTTGCAGCTGCTCCAGCTCCTGTGCACTCTTCCAGGATTTCCTTCGTGCACAGCCAAGCCTGGGTCCCCGACACTCTAACCTACAGTGCACAACCTTCTGAGTTGTCCTCCGGCGTCGTGGGACTCCCTTTTCTGACTTCGGGTGGACTCCAGTTCACTCCTCTTCTAAGTGCCTGTTCCGGTACTTCTGCGGGTGCTGCCTGCTTCTGTGTGGGCTCCCTGACTCGCTGGGCACCCCCTCTGTCTCCTTATCCAATGGCGACATCTTGGTCCCTTCTGGGCCACAGCAGCACCCAAAAACCCTAACCGCGACCCTTGCAGCTAGCAAGGCTTGCTTGCGGTCTTTCTGCATGGGAACACCTCTGCAAGCTTCTTCACGACGTGGGACATCCATCCTCCAAAGGGGAAGTTCCTAGTCCTCTTCGTTCTTGCAGAACACAAAGCTTCTTCCATCCGGTGGCAGCTTCCTTGCACCCTCAACTGGCATTTCCTGGGCTCCTGCCCACTCACGACACTGGACTTGGTCCCCTTGTCTTTCAGGTACTCAGGTCCGGAAATCCACTGTTGTTGCATTGCTGGTGTTGGTCTTCCTTGCAGAATCCCCCTATCACGACTTCTGTGCTCTCTGGGGGCTGTAGGTGCACTTTACACCTACTTTTCAGGGTCTTGGGGTTGGCTAGTTTTCTAACCCTCACTGTTTTCTTACAGTCCCAGCAACCCTCTACAAGCTCACATAGGTTTGGGGTCCATTTGTGGTTCGCATTCCACTTTTGGAGTATATTGTTTGTGTTGCCCCTATACCTATGTGCTCCTATTGCAATCTATTGTAACTTTACATTGCTTGCATTACTTCCATTTACTATTACTGCATATTTTTGGTATTGTGTACATATATCTTGTGTATATTTGTCATCCTCATACTGAGGGTACTCACTGAGATACTTTTGGCATATTGTCATAAAAATAAAGTACCTTTATTTTTAGTATCTCTGTGTATTGTGTTTTCTTATGATATTGTGCATATGACACCAGTGGTATAGTAGGAGCTTTGCATGTCTCCTAGTTCAGCCTAAGCTGCTCTGCTATAGCTACCATCTATCAGCCTAAGCTTCTAGAAACACCTCTTCTACACTAATAAGGGATAACTGGGCCTGACACAAGGTGTAAGTACCTCTGGTACCCACTACAAGCCAGGCCAGCCTCCTACATTGGTTGTGCAGCGGTGGGATAAGTACTTGTAACTACTTACCACTTTGTCATTTTGTACTTTTCATAAGAGAAAAATATACAAAACAAGTTCAGTGTATGTACACCTAACCAAAACGTTTTGCTTTTCTTCTCTTACACTCTCTTCTAAGTGCTGAAAAGTACTTCTAAACTTTAAAAAGTTTGAAAAAGTTTTTTTTCCTGTTCTTTAAAAGTCCTGAAACTTTTTCTCTCTTCTGTCTGTCTCTAAACCTCCCTCTATCATGTCTGATGTAGGTACTGCTCTTAAATTAGTCAACCCAACCTATGACAATTAAAATTTCAAGAGCCTAAGGAGTCTCTCCATTGATAGAGGTTTAGTGGTAGGAAATAACCCTTCTAGAGAATTTCTGCTTAACATGCTCATTGAGAATGATAAGTCCCAGGGTGGCACTTCATCTGAGAAGTTAGTAGATAGCTCACACTCTGACTCAGGGGAGCCCCTTGAGGGAGGTGTACAGGGTTCTCTTCCACATCTGCCCCTTAGCAGACCACCTAGCAATGTTGGTAGCAATAGAGGCTCCCATCATAGTAGGGATGCTTTTGTTCCTGAAGGCCAGGTTGTTAGAGTGCAAGCTGTTAGGGACAGGTCTCCCTCTGTTAATTCTAACATATCCTCAGTATCCAAGCATTCCCAACCCACCCACCCTGAAGACAACATGTTAGAAAGGGAACTCAAAAAGTTGAGAGTGGAAGAGACCAGACTGAAGCTTAAACAGCAACAGCTGGCTCTAGACAGTGAATCCCAAGATCTGGAGAAGGAGAGACAGAGGTTGGGGTTTGGACCCCATGGTGGCAGCAGCAGTATTCCTGATAGTAATCCTGTGAGAGAGCATGATTCCAGGAATCTGTACAAGATAGTTCCCCCTTACAAGGAGGGGGATGACATTAACAAGTGGTTTGCTGCACTTGAGAGGGCCTGTATGGTACAGGGGGTCCCTCAAAGGCAGTGGGCTGCTATTCTATGGCTATCTTTCAATGGAAAGGGTAGGGATAGGCTCCTTAATGTTAGAGAAAGTGATGCTAACAATTTTGCAGTTTTGAAAGATGCACTCTTGGATGGATTTGGCTTAACCACTGAACAATACAGGATTAAGTTCAGAGACACCAGAAAAGAGTCCTCACAAGACTGGATAGACTTTGTTGACTGTTCAGTGAAGGCCTTGGAGGGGTGGTTACATGGCAGTAACGTTTCTGACTATAAAAGCCTGTATAATCTTATTCTGAGAGAGCATATTCTGAATAACTGTGTGTCTGACTTGTTACACCAATATCTAGTGGACTCAGATCTGACCTCTCCCCAAGAACTGTGAAAGAAGGCAGACAAATGGGTCAGAACACGAGTGAACAGAAACGTTCATACAGGGGGTGACAAGGATGGCAAGAAGAAAGATGGTGAGAAATCTCAGGATAAGCATGGGGATAAGGGTAAAACCAAAGATCCTTCTTGACATCCTAAACACTCTTCAGGGGGTGGGGATACATCAAATTCTTCCTCTTCTTCACAACATACACACATTAAAAAGCCTTGGTGCTTTGTGTGTAAAAATAAAGGCCATAGGCCAGGGGATAAGTCCTGTACAGGTAAACCCCCTGAGCCTACCACCACTAATACATCAGACTCTAGTGCCCCTAGCAGTAGTGGTAATAGGGGTGAGACTGCTGGCAACAGTCAAACTAAGGGTGTAGTTGGGTTCACTTATGGGTCCATCATAGAAACTGGGGGTAGTCAGTCCCAAGACAGTTTCTGTCACACCTAGTGGCATTGGCCTTGCCACACTGGCTGCTTGACCCCTTACAGTGGATAAGTACAGGCAGACAGTTTCAATAAATAGTGTTGAGGTCCAGGCCTACAGGGACACAGGTGCCAGTATCACTTTAGTGACTGAAAACCTAGTGGCTCCTGAACAACACATCATTGGACAATAGTACAAGATTATTGATGTCCATATCTCCACTAAGTTTCTTCCCTTAGCTATAGTTCAGCTTAGTTGGGGTAGAGTTACTGGCCCTAAGCTGGTGGTAGTGTCACCTAGTTTACCTGTAGACTGTCTCTTAGGTAATGACCTAGAGACCTCAGGTTGGGCTGAGGTAGAGTTTTATACCCATGCAGCCATGCTGGGTATCCCTGAGGAATTGTTCCCTCTCGTTTCTACTGAAATTAAAAAGCAAAGGAGAGAAAAAGGCCTGAAAACTCAGGATCACTCTCCAACAACAGGTAAAAAGGGTATCACAGTATCCCCTACCCACCCTGCCATTCAGGATACCATTCCTGTGGTAGGGGAAACATCTCCTGGGGTGGCACCTGTACCAAGGGAATCATCAGCTGACATAACTGTACTCCCTGAGGTGGAAGTACCTCCCTATGGGATAACTAATATTGGTGAGAAAAAGGGCACCATTTTAGTTAACATGGAGCATCCCTCCAACCCTCCCAGAGAAACTTCAGTGCAGAAACCCTGCACTGCCTCACAACACTTAGGACAGCAGCCCTACCCTAGTGTGGAGCTCATAGGACAGCATCCCTGCCCTGCTCCAACTAAAGAGAAACAGCATTGCTGTTCTTTCTTCCAGCCATATGGACAAAGTTTTTGCCCAGCTATGGCTTTACTGAGACAGCATCCCTGTCTGGCATTCTCATCACTAGAAATAGGTCCAGTGGACAATACCCACTGTTCTAAACTAAAACTTACTGATAGGAACTCTGAAAATATATCTTCACATTGTTGGTTAGCTAAAAAACTTCAAACAGAGTAGTTTACATCCCCAGAGGGAAGTAACCATATAGTGGATGATAAAGGGATTAACCAGTCTTTTGCAGAGCTACTCTCCACTTATCACCACTTAGACAATAAAGACTCAACTGGCCAAGGTTAGCCTTATTGTCCTTCGTTTGGGGGGGTTGTGTGAGAGAGTAGCCTCTTTCTAGCCTTGTTACCCCCACTTTTGGCCTGTTTGTGAGTATATGTCAGGGTGTTTTCACTGTCTCACTGGGATCCTGCTAGCCAGGGCCCAGTGCTCATAGTGAAAACCCTATGTTGTCAGTATGTTTGTTATGTGTCACTGGGACCCTGCTAGCCAGGACCCCAGTGCTCATAAGTTTGTGGCCTATATGTATGTGTTCCCTGTGTGATGCCTAACTGTCTCACTGAGGCTCTGCTAACCAGAACCTCAGTGGTTATGCTCTCTCTGCTTTCCAAATTGTCACTAATAGGCTAGTGACCCATTTCACCAATTCACATTGGCATACTGGTACACCCACATAATTCCCTAGTATATGGTACTGAGGTACCCAGGGTATTGGGGTTCCAGGAGATCCCTATGGGCTGCAGCATTTCTTTTGCCACCCATAGGGAGATCTGACAATTCTTACACAGGCCTGCCAGTGCAGCCTGAGTGAAATAACGTCCACGTTAATTCACAGCCATTTACCACTGCACTTAAGTAACTTATAAGTCACCTATATGTCTAACCTTCACCTGGTGAAGGTTGGGTGCAAAGTTACTTAGTGTGTGGGCACCCCGGCACTAGCCAAGGTACCCCCACATCGTTCAGGGCAAATTCCCCGGACTTTGTGAGTGCGGGGACACCATTATACGCGTGCACTATACATAGGTCACTACCTATGAATGGTGTCACAATGGTAACTCCGAACATGGCCATGTAACATGTGTAAGATCATGGAATTGTCACCCCAATGCCATTCTGGCGTTGGGGAGACAATTCCATGATCCCCCGGGTCTCTAGCACAGAACCCGGGTACTGCCAAACTGCCTTTTCAGGGTTTGCACTGCAGCTGCTGCTGCTGCCAACCCCTCAGACAGGTTTCTGCCCCCCTGGGGTCCAGGCAGCCCTGGCCCAGGAAGGCAGAACAAAGGATTTCCTCTTCCCTTTGGAAATAGGTGTGAAGGCTGGGGAGGAGTAGCCTCCCCCAGCCTCTGGAAATGCTTTGATGGGCACAGATGCTGCCCATCTCTGCATAAGCCAGTCTACATCGGTTTAGGGATCCTCCAGCCCTGCTCTGGAGCGAAACTGGACAAAGGAAAGGGGAGTGACCACTCCCCTGACCTGCACCTCCCAGGGGAGGTGCCCAGAGCTCCTCCAGTGTGCCCCAGGCTTCTGCCATCTGGGAAACAGAGGTGTTGCTGGCACACTGGACTGCTCTGAGTGGCCAGTGCAATCAGGTGACGTCAGAGACTCCTTCTGATAGGCTCTTACCTTTCTTACTAGACTATCCTCCTTCCTAGGTAGCCAAACCTCCTTTTCTGGCTATTTAGGGTCTATGCTTTGGGGAATTCTTCAGATACCGAATGCAAGAGCTCACCAGAGTTCCTCTGCATCTCCCTCTTCACCTTCTGCCAAAGGATCAACCGCTGACTGCTCAGGACGCCTGCAAAACCGCAAAAAGTAGCAAAGTTGACTACTGCAACCTTGTATTGCTTCATCCTGCTGGCTTTCTCGCCTGTTTCCTGGTGGTGCATGCTCTGGGGGTAGCCTGCCTCATTCTTGCACCAGGAGCTCTGAAGAAATCTCCTGTGGGTCGACAGAATCTTCCCCCTGCAAACGCAGGCAGCAACAGACTGCATCACCGGTCCTCTGGGTCCTCTCTCAGCACGACGAGCGTGGTCCCTGGAACTCAGCAACTCTGTCCAAGTGACTCCCACATTCCAGTGACTCTTCAGTCCAAGTTTGGTGAAGGTAAGTCCTTGCCTCCACATGCTAGACTGCATTGCTGGGTACAGCGTGATTTGCAGCTGCTCCGGCTCCTGTGCACTCTTCCAGGATTTCCTTCGTGCACAGCCAAGCCTGGGTCCCCGACACTCTAACCTGCAGTGCACAACCTTCTGAGTTGTCCTCCGGCGTCGTGGGACTCCCTTTTCTGACTTTGGGTGGACTCCGGTTCACTCTTCTTCTAAGTGCCTGTTCCGGTACTTCTGCGGGTGCTGCCTGCTTCTGTGAGGGCTCCCTGACTTTCTGGGCACCCCCTCTGTCTCCTTATCCAAGTGGCGACGTCCTGGTCCCTCCTGGGCCACAACAGCACCCAAAAACCCTAACCATGACCCTTGCAGCTAGCAAGACTTGTTTGCGGTCTTTCTGCGTGGGAACACCTCTGCAAGCTTCTTCACGACGTGGGACATCCATCCTCCAAAGAGGAAGTTCCTAGTCCTCTTCGTTCTTGCAGAACACAAAGCTTCTTCCATCCGGTGGCAGCTTCCTTGCACCCTCAGCTGACATTTCCTGGGCTCCTGCCCACTCTCGACACTGTCGCGACTCTTGGACTTGGTCCCCTTGTCTTACAGGTACTCAGGTCTGGAAATCCACTGTTGTTGCATTGCTGGTGTTGGTCTTCCTTGCAGAATCCCCCTATCACGACTTCTGTGCTCTCTGGGGGTTGTACGTGCACTTTACACCTACTTTTCAGGGTCTTGGGTGGGCTATTTTCTTAACCCTCACTGTTTTCTTACAGTCCCAGCGACCCTCTACAAGCTCACATAGGTTTGGGGTCCATTCGTGGTTCTCATTCCACTTTTGGAGTATATGGTTTGTGTTGCCCCTATACCTATGTGCTCCTATTGCAATCTATTGTAACTTTACATTGCTTGCATTACTTCCTTTTACTATTACTGCATATTTTTGGTATTGTGTACATATATCTTGTGTATATTTGTCTTCCTCATACTGAGGGTACTCACTGAGATACTTTTGGCATATTGTCATAAAAATAAAGTACCTTTATTTTTAGTATATCTGTGTGTTGTGTTTTCTTATGATATTGTGCATATGACAGCAGTGGTATAGTAGGAGCTTTGCATGTCTCCTAGTTCAGCCTAAGCTGCTCTGCTATAGCTACCTTCGAACAGCCTAAGCTGCTAGAAACACCTCTTCTACACTAATAAGGGATAACTGGACCTGGCACAAGGTGTAAGTACCTCTGGTACCCACTACAAGCCAGTCCAGCCTCCTACAGACACTCAGGTCATAAGAAGAAGAAGTCAAAGAAGGCCAAACGTTCTTCGACTTCAACCTGCCTCTTCCGATGCAACGCAGGAAGAGAGTTGATGCTCTAGGACTCCATCGGCAGAGCCTACTTCTGGGTCTGCTTCACACTTCCCTGTCTTTCCAGGAGCCGGAGCCACCCCTAGCCAGCTAAAGGAGTTTTATGAGGCCATGAGCCTCATATTTGGGCAAACCAACCCCCCTGCAGTGCCTTCTGGGCTTGGGTGGTCAGATGGGGTCCCTTTGGGTTCTGTGCTGGCGTCTTAAGCTCAGACCTTTGCTGGGTCCTCTGGGTCCGTTATTTGATCTGTGCCAACGTCGGTCGTGCCAACGTTACCTTGCTCTGCACCGGCAAAGACACAAATGCTCCTGACCCCTGTTGGGCCCACAATCGATGTCGACCCAGTCCTCATCTCCGGTGACTCAAAGCTAGAACAGCATCGCTCATCACTGGGTCTGACTTCGATGGGGTCTGTTCACCCCAGGTTGGATTCTGACCCTTTTTTCTATGGATAGGGGGAAGGTTTGGAGTGGTTGCTGGACCCTTTGGAATACCAGCTTGACAACCCTGAATTGGACTAGGTACAGGAATTGGGCAAGGCTAGCGGCCTGGACACTTTTCCTGATGGTGGCATGCTTTCTCCCCCTATCGTGGCTACGGCAGAGAGAGCATCATATTCTAAGGTGATCAGTAGGGTAGTTGAGGTCCTCGAACTCGAGCTTCCTTCTGTGGCAGTCAGGACTAACCTCATGGCTGACATGCTTCAGCCTGGGGCTTCCACTTCAGAACCCCTTTTTCCCTTCAATTTAAGTCTTCATGGAGGTCCTTCTGGGTACCTGGTCCAGAACCAGCAAACGCCCGCTACATTGGCCTGCGCTGAATGATCCTAAATTCCTCTCCTAACACCCTACTGTTGATAGCCTTGTCTTTCAGGAGTCTTCATCTTCTGGTGCATTCCTATCCACACTCACGGATACGGAATCAAAAAGACTGGATCAGCTTGGGAAGAAGATTTTTTCTTCTTTCAGTCTGGTATTGCGGTCTGTGAACACCACATGCCTCTTGGATCGCTATACCCATTCCTTATGGGATACTGTTGTGCAGGTGTTGCCACATGTCCCAGAGGAGGCCCGGGCCATCATCTCCCAAGCTATTGCTGATGGAAAGGATGCGCCAAGTTCATGATTTGTTGTGGGCTGGACACGACCGACTCACTAGGCAGATCGGTTGTATTGATGGTGGTCTTAAGGCGCCACACCTGGTTGAGGATGTCTAGCTTTTCGGGACATGTCCAACAGTCTTTCATGGACATGCTCTTTGATGGCACCCATCTCTTCAGAGACAAAGTGAACTCTGGGCTCGAGCATTTTAAGGAGTCCTGGGCTACCCCTTGGTCCCTTGGCCTTGTGGCAGCCCCTCACCCAACACAGTTTGTTTTTCGCCCCTTTGGTGGCCACGGAAGGAGCTCACTCTTGCGTCCTTTCCCTACCAGCCACCCAGCCATGCATGCTACTCAGTTGCTGCGTGGCCGTGGATGCGGAATCCTACTGGCTGGTGGGTCAGGGAACCAGACGTCTACCCAGTCCACCCCACTGCAGCCTCCAAACCCTCCTATTCAGTTGCCCCATCCTGGACCAGTAGGAGGCAGGATCTGCCATCACCTGCCCCACTGAGAATCTATCACGACGGACAGGTGGAGTTTTCAAATAGTCCAAAGGGGCTACTCCCTCCCCTTTGAGACTACACCTCTGACCATGCCACCGTCTTACGACTGTTTTCCGGAGGATCATTTGGCACTTCTCCGTGGGGAAGTCACATCTTTCTTGGCCAAGGGTGCCATAGACAGGGTCCCTGCGCCAGAAGTAGGTTGTGGTTGTTATTCCTGCTACTTTCTGATACCCAAGAAGGACAAGGGCCTTCATCCTATTCTAAACCTCTGGGTCCTCACTCTTCCTCAAGAAGGAGAAATTTAAAATGCTGACCCTGGCTCAGGTCCTGTCTGCCTTGGGCCCTGGAGACTGCATAGTAGCCTTGGACTTGCAAGACTCTTACTTCCATGTACCCATCCTGCCTGCCCACCCACAATACTTGCGATTCGTGGTAGGCCTCTAGCACTTTCAGTTTATTGTGCTCCTCTTCAGCCTTACCAGCGCCCCTCAAGTGCTCACAAAAGTGATGGTGGTGGTTGCAGCTCATCTCCACAGGATAGGGGTTTTAGTCTTCCCCTACCTCAACGACTGGCTGTTGAAGGCGAGCACACCCCAGACGGTCGTCTCCCACCTTCAGACTATGGCGAACCTTCTGCACTCCCTGGGGTTCATTATAAACATGCCACACATGACTCATTCTCAGATGCTACCCTTCAATCGGAGCAGCTCTGGACACAGTGTGGTTTCAGGCTTAACATCCCATATAGCAAGTCCAAAATATTCAGGCTATGATTCCTATTTTTCAGCTTCTATCCTGCATTTCAGTGAGAATGACTGAGGCTGCTGGGTCTCATAGCCTCCCGCATCCTGCCGGTCCAAGATGCCAGGTGGCATATGCGGGCTCTGCAGTGGAACCTGATGTTCCAGTGGGCGAAGCATCAGAGACAAGGTTGAATTCTCTGAGGGAACTGCACAAGATCTGCACTGGTGGTTAATGAACCACGATTGGGTCAGAAGCAGGTCCTTCTTCCTTCCCCAAACAGTTGTGTCACCTCCGCCTTGTAGTACTGCAACATGCAGAGAGGAATGGAGTCGTGGACCCTTTGTCAAGAGGCTCTATGCCTCTGGACATGGCTGGAACACCAGGGCATAACTCTGGTGGTTCAACATCTGGCGGGCTCAGTGCCAGAGCAGGTGAGCTCAGCCGTCAATGCATTGTTGATCACGAATGGCGTCTCCATCAAGAGGTGACGCAAGGCCTCTTTCAGCAGTGGGAAGAGCCTTGGTTCGATCTCTTCGCCTCTGCAAAGAACGCACAATGTCAGCTGTTTTGCACATTGGAGTTTCCAAGGCGGCACTCGCTCTGCAACGCTTTTTGTCTTGAGTGGAGTTCAGGCCTCCTATACGCCTTCCCTCCAATACCACTTCTGCCCAGAGTTCAGAAGAAGATCATAACGACCAGGCCCAAGTAATCCTTGTGGCTGCAGACAGAGCACAAAGAGTCTGATATCCAGAGCTTTTTAGCATGGCTATGGATCCTTCAATCAGACTGCCCCTTCAGGAGGATCTTCTGTTGCAACAGATCGGGTCGGTTCTCCACCCAAACCTGTCTAGTCTCCCCTTCTTACATGGAAATTGAGGTGTGGCAGTTGACAGCTTTTGACCTTCCGCCGGAAGTCTGGAATGTTATCTTGGCACGCTGGCGTCCCTCCACCAAATCGATATATGCCTGTCATTGGCACAAATTTGTGGCATGGTGTACACACCAGTCTGTTTATTCCCTTTTCAGCACCTGTCTAAGGCTCTCCTGTTCATCCTTTCTCCTGCCCAGCAGGGTTCTGTTTTCGGCACCCTTAAAGGCTATTTATCTGCCATCTCGGCCTTTCGCAGATTGCCAGACCAGCCTTCCTAATTCAAGTCTCTCATTGTTGGGCGATTCCTTAAAGGACTAACCCATTTGTTTCCCCCAACCCCGTTCATTATGCCCCAGTGGGACTTAAACCAGGCCCTTACCTACCTTAAGAGCCACTTCACAATTGTCCTTTGTGGCTCCTCACATTAAAAACTGCTTTACTGATTGCCATCACCTCTGCTCACAGAGTAAGTGAGCTTCAAGCTCTTTCTTCGAAGCCACTATTTTTATCTGTACATCCTGACAAAGTGGTGCTTCGTACCAGGGCTTCCTTTCTTCCTAAGGTTGTTAACCCCTTTTCATGTAGACCAATCCATCACCTTGCCTATTTTCTAAGCACCTGCAAATCCCTCTCATGAAGAGGAGAGACTCCACCGGCTAGATCCAAAAAGACCATTGGCGTTCCACTTCAATTGTACTAAAGATTTTTGTGTGGACAATCAACTCTTTATAGGATAGGTGGGTGCGAAGAAAGGGGGGGGTGCAGAAGCGCACCATCTCGCGTTGGGTGGTGCTCTATGTAAGAAGCTGGCCTGGTGTGTGGTGAGCACCTATGGTGTTATCACCCTATACCAGGTCCAGGTATCCCCTTTTAGTGAAGTGTACACAGTGTCTAGGAAGCCAGGGCTCTCTACAGGTAGCTGTGCATGAGCAGCCAAGACTTATCTAGGAGACATGCAAAGTTTATGCAATACCACCACAGTCATGCAGTACACATGAAAGAACCACACAGTTACAAAAATAAAGCTACTTTATAATTGTAACACAAATACTAAAATACTGTATAAGTAATACTCCACTAGGAGGTGAGTGAACACGCTATTATGTACACTTTAGAAGTCAATGATTAGCATAGGAAGCCATAGCAAATCAAAAAAACAATAGCAAATAGTGAAGGCCCTAGGGGGAGACCAAACCATATACTAAGTGGAATGTGAAAAGCAGTCACACACCCAAGAAACTGGAATCAGTAGAGGGGAGTTGGAGGGATTAGGAACCCCAAAAGGTAAGTACCAGGGTGCCCCCAGCCACCAGGAGAGATGGGGCAAGTGCCTGGTTTTCCCACAAACCCACAGGAGAACTTTGAAAAAGGACTGTGCAAGACCCAGACAAGACTGGAAGAAACCAAAGGTGGATCCTGACAGAAGATGACCTGCAAAAGAAGGTGACCAAGTCCAGTTTGAGTGGGAGTGACTGGCTGTGGCAGGCCCATTCTGTGGGACCAGGTTGATGGTGGATGAAGAAAGTTAGTAGTGCAGCACAGGAGCAGAAGAGAAGTTCCAGAAGTGATGCAAGTGATGTCCCACATCCGTGATTGTCCTGCAGTCAGTGGTGCTGGAAAACCACCAACAACCCTTGGCAAATGCACGAGTCTATGAAGAAGGTTTTGCAAGGCTGAAGAGGACCAGCAAGGCCCAGGGGACTTGACCCAAGGAAGGGAGTCTGAGGTGACCCTCAGCAGCTGGGAGAGTCACAAGAAGAGGAGGCAGCCCCCAGAGGCGACCCACATGCAGCAGGCACAGGAGTCGCAGTGAGGCCCACTCAGCACATGTAGAGAGGAGTCCCACGTCGCTGGAACAGCAGGCAGGAAACTGTGCTTTTTCGAAGAAGAGTGCTACAGACCAGGGCTACACAAAGCCCGTAAATCCCTTGAAGGAGGAACAAACAAGCCTTGGTAGCTGCAAGAGTCGCATTGTGCACAAGGGTACTAGCCTACAAGGAGAGGCAAGGGCTTACTGTCTCCAAAGTTGGACAGCTGGTAGAGAGGCCCAAGGGGACCACTCCAGACTACCACCTGTGATGCAGGATCCATGCTGTTCCGGAGGAGAGATGATTCACACAGCCAGTTGTTGTTGCAGTTGGTGCCTGCGTATGCAGAGGAGTGCCTCCTTCACTCCAAGGGAGATTCTTTCTTGCTTCTTGGGCAGGCTGAAGAATTGTTGCCATCAGAGGATGCACTGCCAGGGAAATGTTACAGTTGCTGGAAGGAGCCAGAGAAACAATATTGCAAAGCAGAGGTGTCGCTGGAGTTGCAGATTGTCAGTTCCTGGAGGGTCCAGTTGCACTCCCAGTGGCCAGAAGATGAAGTAAATAATGCTAGTATCTTGCATATCGAATCTGAAGACCCAGCAAGGACGGAGACCCTAAATAGCCCAGCAATGGGGATTGGTCACCTAGCAGGGGTGACCACCTATCAGATGGGGCTGTGACGTCACCTGCCTGTCAGGGCCACTCAGATACTACCAGGGGCCTCTGCCCACCTTGGTTTCAAGATGGCAGAATCAAGTGGCCACCTGGAGGAGCTCTGGGCACCACTCATGGGGTGGTGATGGACAGGGGAGTGGTCACTCCCCTTTCCATTCTTTAGTTTCATGCCAGAGCAGGCACTCGGGGTCCCTGGACTGGTGCAAACCGGTTAATGCAAGGAAGGCACCAAATGTGCCCTTCAAAGCATACCAGTGGCTTGGGGAGGCTATCCCTCCCAAGCCATGTAACACTTATTTCCAAAGGGAGAGGTTGTTGCCTTTCTCTCCCAAAGGAAATACTTTGTTCTGTCTTCCTCTGCTTGAGTTGGTCAAGCAGCAGGAGGGCAGAAGCCTGCCTTAAGTGTGGCAGCAGAAAACCCCAGAAGACCGGTAGGAGCAATGCTGAGGGTCCTCTCTAAGGAGCCACCAGAGTGCATGGAATCATACTTCCAATACTGACAACAGTATTGGGGTATGCTTCCGACATGGTTGATACCAAACATGCCCAAGTTCGAAGTTACCATTTTGTACTTGGACACAGATTTCCTGTGTCCAGTACACGGCAAAATGGCTTCCCCCAACTTACGAAGTTCCCGATGGGCTGCAGCATGTATTGTGCCACCCATGGCAGCCTTGTTAGGTCATGGAGTGCATCAAGTCTGAGGTGCAGAAGATGTTGGACCTGTGAGTTATTGAGCCCTCTGACAGCCCCTTGGCTAGTCCTTGTCCTAAAAACACAATCCCAAAATGGTAAAAAGGAGATGTGGTTTTGTGTAGACTATATGGGTCTCATTACTATTGTGAGAAAGTAGCCTCTTTCTAGCACGGTTACCCCCACTTTTGGCCTGTTTGTGAGTGTGTGTCAGTGTGTTTCTACTGTGTCACTGGGATCCTGCTGGTCAGGACCCCAGTGCTCATAGTGTATGGCCTAATGTGTGTGTCTTTATAGTACTTAACTGATGTCACTGAGGGTCTGCTAATCAGAACCTCAGTGCTTATACTCTCTCTGCTTTCAAATTTGTCACTATAGGCTAGTGACTTCATTTACCAATTTCAATTGGCACACTGGACCCCCCATTGTATTTCCCTAGTATATGGTACCTAGGTACCCAGGGCATTGGGGTTCCAGGAGATGCTTATGGGCTGCAGCATTTATTTTGCCACCCATAAGGAGCTCAGACAAACCCTTTCACAGGACTGCCACTGCAGCCTGCATGAAATAGTGCACACATTATTTCACAGCCATTTTCACTGCACTTAAGTAACTTATAAGTCACCTATATGTCTATCTTTAACTTGCTGAAGGTTAGGTGCAAAGTTACTAAGTGTGAGGGCACCCTTGCACTACTAAAGGTGCCCCGACATAGTTCAGGGCCTTTTCCCGGGACTTTGTGAGTGCTGGGACGCCATTTCACGCGTCCACTACATATTGGTCAATACGTATATGTAGCTTCACAATGGTAACCCCGAATATGGCCATGTAAGGTGTCTAATATCCTGGAATTGTCCCCCATTCCAAATCTGGTATTGGGGAGCCAATTCCATGCATCCTGGGGGCTCGACCATGGACCCCCAGTACTGCCAGACCAGCTCTCTGAGGCTTGCAATGCAGCTACAGCTGCTTCCACCTCACAGACAGGGTTCTGCCCTCCTGGTGTCTGAGCAGCTCAATCCCAGGAAGGCAGAACAAAGCATTTCCTTTAGGAGCAGGGTGTTACACCCTCTCCCTTTGGAAAAAAGTGTTACAAGCTGGGGAGGGGTGGCCTCCCCCAGCCTCTGGAAATGCTTTGAAGGGCACAGATGGTGCCCTCCTTGCATAAGCCAGTCTACACCAGTTCAGGGACCCCTTGTCCCCTGCTCTGGTGTGAAACTGGACAAAGGAAAGGGGAGTGACCACTCCCCTGTCCATCACCACCCTAGGGGTGGTGCCCAGAGCTCCTCCAGTGTGTCCCAGACTTCAGCCATCTTGCTTTGCAAGGTGTGGGGGCACTCTGGAGGGCTCTGAGTGGCCAGTGCCAGAAGGTGACATCAGAGACCCCTCCTGATAGGTCCATACCTAATAAGGTAGCCAATCCCCTTGCAGGGCTATTTAGGGTCTCTCCTGAGGGTTCTCTTCGGATCCTACTTGCAAGTTTCCAGTAGGAATCCTCTGCAACTACTACTTCATTCTCTGACCTCGGATCAACCGCAGCCTGCTCCAGGAACTGCTGTGACAGCAACAAAGTATCCATAAGGGATACTTTTCTTCTGCAACTTCAGCTCCAGCCAGCAAATGCAACAGTTTCCACAGTGTGCACGCTATGAGGACTCCCTGTCTTCACCCTGCACCAGAAGGACCGAAGAAATCTCCAGTGGAGTGACGGAGTCACTTCTCTGCTCACTCAGGCTCCTTCTAAGTCGACAACCAGTTCTCATGGACTCCTCTCCTGGCAACGAGCATGCTCCTTGGAACAAAGAGGGTGGACCCCATTGACATAGCCTGTCATGAGGTCCTGCTGTTCCAATTTGGAGGAGATAGGACCCTGCCTTCCCCCAGAACAACAGTACTCCTGTACACCGCATCTTCTCCACCTCCTGAGGCCTCTGTGCACTATTTGCAAAATTCCTTCGTGCACAGCCCGGCCCAGGTCTCCAGCCCTCTATCCTGTGACATTCAACTCCCTTAGTTGATCTCCGGTGGTGTGGGACCTTCCTTTGTAGTGTTGCACAACCGCATTTTGCACCTCTTTTGTCCCCGTGTCCTGGGACACCCGTAGGTGCTATCTAGTGCTGTGAGGGCTCTCTGAAGTGCTGAGAGCCCCCTCTTCCTCCTCACACAGAGTTGAGTCCCCCAGGTCCTTCCTGGGTCCAGATAGTGCCTAGTTGACGCATCACAGCTTTGCCGGAACCAAGGCTTGTTGGAGGAATCCAGCGCCAAAACTCGCCTGCATCCAACTTCACATCGTGGGACATCCTTTGTATCATGCTGGAACCCGCTGGCATCTTCCTAGGGTGCATTTCTGCAGTATTTGCCCAACCGGGGACTCTTCTTTTGCACCCTCTTCTGTGTTGGCAGGGGCTCCTGTCCTTCGTGGAACTTCTTTCAACTTATAGACTTGGTCTCCTTCTTTTGCAGGTCTTCAGGTCCAGGAATCCACTGTATGTTGTTTGCAGACTTGGTTAGTTCTTGCATTAATTCCAAATACGAGTTGTAGTGTGTCCTAAGGAAACTTGGAGTACTTTACTCCTGCTTTTCTGGGCTCCGGGGTGGGGGGGGGGGGATGCAATTTACTTACCTTTACTGTATTCATACGCTCCCAGCGATTCTTCACACACTACACTTGTCTAAGGGGGAATCCGTGATTCGCATTCCACTTTCTTAGTATATGGTTTGTGTTGCCCGTATACCTATTTTCTGCCATTGCACTCTATAGCATTTCCTATTGTTTGCACTATCCTATGTCTAATTACTTGCCTTATTTTGAGTTTTAATGTATATATTGTGTATAATACTTACCTCCAAAATTATGGTACTGTGTCACCCAAATAAACTACCTTTATTTTTGGTAACACTGACTATTGTCTTTACGTGTGTATAAGTAATGTGTGACTATAAGTGGTATTGCAGGAGCTTTGCATGTCTCCTAGTTCAGCCTTAGCTGCTCTACTATAGCTACCTCTATCAGCCTAAGCTTCTAGAACACTACTACCTTTCACTAATAAAGGATAACTGGACCTGGTGTAAGGTGTAAGTACCCAAGGTACCCACTCCAAACCAGGCCAGCCTCCTACAACTATACAGATGCTCATTCTATTCCAAGGGCAGATGAGCTAATAGTTACACTTTCTTCTGCCAAGTATCTGAGCACTTTTGACCTGACTGCTCGCTATTGGCAGATCAAGTTGTCAGAAGATGCTAAACCAAAAACTGCATTCTCTACTCCTACTGGGCACACTCACTTCACAGTGATGCCCTTTGGATTAAAGAATGAACCTTCCACATTCCAGAAGTGATGAACAAAGTTCTCCAAGGGCTGCAAAGCTTCAGTGCAGCTTATCTTGATGATATGGCTGTCTTTAGCTCCACTGGGAGGACCACTTGGTCCACCTTGGGAATGTATTAGAAGCCCTGCAGGGCCACATAATATGTGGAGGCCAGATCTAACCTCTACAGGGCAAAATCCAGACCATTCTGGATTGGACTGCCCCTACCACACATACCAATGTCATTGCCTTCCTAGGCCTAACAGCATACCACAGGAGGTTCGGTAAGAACTATGGCTCCATTGTAGCCCCTCTAGCTGACCTCACCTCTAAAAGGATGCCGCAGAAAATGTTATGGTCAGCTAGCTACCAAAACGCTTTTGATTACCTTAATCAGGCCATGTGCTCTTCTCCTCTATATAAGAAGCCCTGACTACTCCATGCAATTTAGGCCCATGTTTATACTTTTTGACGCAAAACTGCGCCGGCGCAGTTTTGCGCCAAAAATATTACCGTCGGCTAACGACATTTTGGTGCGTCGTGTGGCGTCAGATTTATACTTTGACGCACGGCGGCGCAAACAACAGGTGGGAGTCATTATTTTTGATGCACACCGCAGCGTCAAGTCGTAAAGGAAAACAACGTTAATGCGGCGGAAATGACTGTGGGTCGATTTACGACACCGCAAACCGGATATGCGCCGTTTTTTTTTTACGCAATAGCGTCAAAAAACACCGCGAACACAGCCATTTCACCAGAGGAGAGCCAAAATGGATCCCAGATGCCAGTACAGACCCCAGGAAGATGACAGCAGACCAGGAACCAGCCAAGAGGACCCACACAAGAACCAGGACACTTTTAAGAAGAAAAGAAAGTGTTGCTTCAGTGCAGAGGAGCAGGAAATTCTGGTTAAAGAGGTGACGGAACACCAGCACCAACTGTTTGTCACATCAAAGTTGCCAATCAGTAGGAGAGAGGGTATATGGCAACAAATTGTCAACAAGATTAACAGTGTGGCTGAAGTACGCAGAACAGTCATCGAGTGCAAGAAACGCTGGCATGACTGCAAACGCAGGACCAAGGAAAAGATGGCCAGGAACAGGAAGGCAGCACTGAAGATTGGAGGTGGGAGTCCAGCACACCAGGAGGCCCTGGACCACATGGAGGAGATGGTCGCAGCCGTCATCCCTAAGGAGATCGTCACAGGGATTCAAGGACAGGACGGCGCAGACTACCAGGAGACAACGCACATGCAGGGTAAGTCGCATGGGGAATTGAAATGCACTAATGTCAACTGCAACCGGGGGGGGGAAATACCTACTACACATTGCATGTAAGTCATCATATACATGGAGTGGCATGGGTAAAGGGGCATGGCATTGGGGCATGGCCCGTTCTGAGAAGGCCTGGGGCACACCATTACACAACACCAAGAACAGTCCCATGGGGGCATGCTGTCATGCCAACGATGGAGCAAAGGGAAAGCCACGACAGGAGGGAAGGCCACTACGTCAAACTTACATCCTGGCACTCGTCAGCCAACATACCTCCTACATTAACTAGGGCCCTAATAGCAATCCTCTAGCCAAACCGACAACTGCAATGTAACTGCGACAACAGTTGCCACTACCACCTCTGATCTGTGTGCAGCTCAAGTAGCCAATGGCAGTAACCTCCCCATGGAACATACATACCTAAATTAGGGGGTGAGGATGGCATCTGCAAAAATCCCCTGAAACAAGACAAAGGCCCCAGTACACTCAAATGTCAATGCCCATAGTTGTCACAAACATCAGCCAAAGTAAACAACAATAGGAGCGACACAGCACTAAGGACACACCCATGCTGCATATGTCAGGGTCCATCCTGTGCCTGGGTAACAAGGCAACATCACAAATGTCATACTGCTCAGACAACAGCATTGAGGGGGGGACACATGTAACTGGTCACTGAAATACACCTGCACAGTCAGAGGACGAAATAGGACACTGATACGACTATCAGGGCAATCCAATGTAACACACATTACCCAACATCAGCAGGACACATTAACAATGTCAACATCCATATCAGATCATAACATTGCCATGCATAGGACATGCAACATGTCAATTACATTTAAGTCGATGTGAACGATCAGGGATTGGGGCAGGTCCTGATAGTTAAGTGTGCTGCCAGGGCCATCAGAACACCCACAGCCAGTGAAAGGTCTCACCATGAGAATGGATATACACGGAGGGTCGAGTAGGACAAGAAGGTGGCAATTCTCTATTTGGCATAAAGCAACACCTAGAGGCAATGAGGCTGAAAAGTCTGATAACTCAATAACATACATGTGACACACAGGTGGGCCATAGGCCTGAAACAATGCCCATCTGAAGGACTGCAGATATTAATACAAAACAAGATCACAAACTGAATTCATCAAAAGGCAGGCACGTCACGCCAAAATTGTCACAACACAGACACACTAATTGTACCCTGTTTCATTGCAGAGGAAGATGGATCTCCTGCTGATATGCCTGTCCCAGATTTCCTTGATGACATGGATGACGAGCCGATAAACATTCCCCAGGAGACCATCCAAAAGGTCCTTGAAACCCTCCAGACCCCACCTTCAGTCACAAGGAGAAGCACAGAACAAGCAGCCATCGCAGAGGATCCACCCACCACCCCAATTGTAAGACCTGCCAGCTCCAATACAGCTGAGGACTCAGACGACACTGGCACCAGCTTTGAGAGAACTGTAGTTGGAGTACAGCAGGAGCTGGCCAAGGAGGTGCGGGTGGGGATGCAAAATATGGCAGCCAGCCTTGAAGGGGTGCGTTCGTGCATGATGTCATCTGCAGATCAGGCAGCAGCTATGCAAACCCTAACATCTATCTTGCAGGAACTGCAGAAAACCAGAAGGAAATCAGCACAGCTGTAATACAGTTGACCCAACACCTACAACAGCAATCCTGTCAACGTGTGCATGAATGCAACATTGAACCCCTCAGGGCCGACCTGGCTGCCTACCATCATGATGTGGCTGCTATTCTCAAGAACCAGCAGGCCCTCTTTGCAGCAGTACTGCCCTTAAGACCTCCACAGGGAGCAGCGACCGGGTGTAGGAAAGTACCATCTTGCCTGGCATGTTACCCCCATATTTCACTGTATATATGTTGTTTTAGTGTATGTGTCACTGGGACCCTGCCAGCCAGGGCCCCAGTGCTCATAGGTGTGCCCTGTATGTGTTCCCTGTGTGATGACTAACTGTCTCAATGAGGCTCTGCTAACCAGAACCTCAGTGGTTATACTCTCTCTTTACTTTCCAAATTGTCACTAACAGGCTAGTGACCAATTTCACCAATTCACATTGGCATACTGGAACACCCTTATAATTCCCTAGTATATGGTACTGAGGTACCCAGTGTATTGGGGTAACAGTAGATCCCTATGGGCTGCAGCATTTCTTTTGCCACCCATAGGGAGCTCTGACAATTCTTACACAGGCCTGCCACTGCAGCCTGAGTGAAATAACGTCCATCTTATTTCACAGCCATTTACCACTGCACTTAAGTAACTTATAAGTCACCTATATGTCTAACCTTTACCTGGTAAAGGTTGGGTGCTAAGTTACTTAGTGTGAGGGCTCCCTGGCACTAGCCAAAGTGCCCCCACATCGTTCAGGGCAAATTCCCCGGACTTTGTGAGTGCGGGGACACCATTTCACGCGTGCACTATACATAGGTCACTACCTATGTATAGCGTCACAATGGTAACTCCGAACATGGCCATGTAACATGTCTAAGATCATGGAATTGTTACCCCAATGCCATTTGGGGAGACAATTCCATGATCCCCTGAGTCTCTAGCACAGACCCGGGTACTGCCAAACTGCCTTTCCTGGGGTTTCACTGCAGCTGCTGCTGCTGCCAACCCCTCAGACAGGTTTCTGCCCTCCTGGGGTCCAGCCAGGCTTGGCCCAGGAAGGCAGAACAAAGGACTTCCTCAGAGAGAGGGTGTTACACCCTCTCCCTTTGGAAAAAGGTGTCAGGGCTGGGGAGGAGTAGCCTCCCCCAGCCTCTGGAAAAGCTTTGATGGGCACAGATGGTGCCCATCTCTGCATAAGCCAGTCTACACCGGTTCAGGGATCCCCCAGCCCTGCTCTGGCGCGAAACTGGACAAAGGAAAGGGGAGTGACCACTCCCCTGACCTGCACCTCCCCTGGGAGGTGCCCAGAGCTCCTCCAGTGTGCTCCAGACCTCTGCCATCTTGGAAACAGAGGTGCTGCTGGCACACTGGACTGCTCTGAGTGGCCAGTGCCAGCAGGTGACGTCAGAGACTCCTTCTGATAGGCTCTTACCTGTGTTGCTAGCCTATCCTCCTTCTTAGGTAGCAAAACCTCCTTTTCTGGCTATTTAGGGTCTCTGCTTTGGGGAAGTCTTTAGATAACGAATGCAAGAGCTCATCAGAGTTCCTCTGCATCTCTCTCTTCACCTTCTGCCAAAGGATCGACCGCTGACTGCTCAGGACGCCTGCAAAACCGCAACAAAGTAGCAAAGACGACTACTGCAACCTTGTATCGCTGATCCTGCCGCTTTCTCGCCTGTTTCCTGGTGGTGCATGCTCTGGGGGTAGCCTGCCTCCTTTCTGCACCAGGAGCTCTGAAGAAATCTCCTGTGGGATGACGGAATCTTCCCCCTGCAACCGCAGACAACAAAAGACTGCAGCACCGGTCCTCTGGGTCCCCTCTCAGCACGACGAGCGTGGCCCCTGGAACTCAGCAACTCTGTCCAAGTGACCTCCACAGTCCAGTGACTCTTCAGTCCAAGTTTGGTGGAGGTAAGTCCTTGCCTCCCCACGCCAGACTGCATTGCTGGGTACCGCGTGATTTGCAGTTGCTCCGGCTCCTGTGCACTCTTCCAGGATTTCCTTCGTGCACAGCCAAGCCTGGGTCCCTGACACTCTAACCTGCAGTGCACAACCTCCTGAGTTGTCCTCCGGCGTCGTGGGACTCCCTTTTGTGTCTTCGGGTGAGCTCCGGTTCACTCCTCTTCCAAGTGCCTGTTCCGGTACTTCTGCGGGTGCTGTCTGCTTCTGTGAGGGCTCCCTGACTTGCTGGGCGCCCCCTCTGTCTCCTCATCCAAGTGGCGACATCCTGGTCCCTCCTGGGCCACAGCAGCATCCAAAAGCCCTAACCGCAACCCTTGCAGCTTGCAAGGCTTGTTTGCGGTCTTTCTGCGTGGGAACACCTCTGCAAGCTTCTTCACGACGTGGGACATCCATCCTCCAAAGGGGAAGTTTCTAGCCCTCTTCGTTCTTGCAGAATCCACAGCTTCTACCATCCGGTGGCAGCTTCTTTGCACCCTCAGCTGGCATTTCCTGGGCATCTGCCCAATCTCGACTTTGTCGCGACTCTTGGACTTGGACCCCTTGTTCCACAGGTACTCTCGTCCGGAAATCCACTTTGGTTGCATTGCTGGTGTTGGTCTTCCTTGCAGAATTCCCCTATCACGACTTCTGTGCTCTCTGGGGAATATAGGTGCACTTTACACCTACTTTTCTGTGTCTTGGGTTGGGCTATTTTTCTAACCCTCACTGTTTTCTTACAGTCCCAGCGACCCTCTACAAGCTCACATAGGTTTGGGGTCCATTTGTGGTTCGCATTACACTTTTGGAGTATATGGTTTGTGTTGCCCCTATACCTATGTGCTCCTATTGCAATCTATTGTAACTTTACATTGCTTGCATTACTTCCTTTTGCTATTAATGCATATTTTTGGTATTGTGTACATATATCTTGTGTATATTTGACATCCTCATACTGAGGGTACTCACTGAGATAATTTTGGCATATTGTCATAAAAATAAAGTACCTTTATTTTTTGTATATCTGTGTATTGTGTTTATGACACCAGTGGTATAGTAGGAGCTTTGCATGTCTCCTAGTTCAGCCTAAGCTGCTCTGCTATAGCTACCTTCTATCAGCCTAAGCTGCTAGAAACACCTCTTCTACACTAATAAGGGATAACTGGACCTGGTACAGAGTGTAAGTACCCCTTGGTACCCAATACAAGCCAGGCCAGCCTCCTACACCGGGATGTCTGACTCCACGTCTTCACAACCAACAACAACAAGGACAAAGAAGGCAACACACACATCAGAAGAAGAAGACATGGAACAGATCACATTCACAAGGAAAATGACCCGGAAGCACTAGTCCCTGCCACATGGCCAACTATTACCAAGGTCCTGCGCTTTGTAACTTGCCAGTCTTGCAACAACTGTACTCAAGCACTGTTCTGCAAACCACTGTATATCTTGTCACCCAGCCCAGTGATTGTCTCTCTCCTACTCATTGCCAATCCTGTCCCTCTTCACTGTCTGAAACAGCAACCCCAGCATGACAAAAGCATCTTGGTAAACCCGTGTGTTGGATCACAATGGAAGATATCACTATAATGGACTCACAATCATGGACAATGTACATATAGCACTACAGCACTTTTCAATAAATAGCACTTACACAACAAATCTGTCTCTGGGTAATGTGACATATCAACTGCGCTGTAGATAATTGAAATGTCCCTACTGTCAAATAACGTAGCTTGTCAATACAACTGTCCAGATATTATGTAGTTAGAGAAATCTGCACAGTGACCATGATTGCATCATACTCTGCCCATCATGAGGGAATAAACTGATGAAGTGAGAAACCATACACCACCATGCTGTGTTGGACAGAAGAATGCTTCCTCAGTGGATAACTAAGGGGGTCATTCCAACCCTGGCGGCCTGTGTTAAAGCTGCGGCAAAACCGCCAACAGGCTGGTGGGAATAAAAATGGAATTCCGACCCTGGCGGAAACCGCCAACAGAGACCGCCACATTAACACACCGCCCGCCACGGCGGTACAAACAAACAGCACGGCGGTCACCGCCAACAGACAGGCGGGAGACCATGTACCGCCCACACTATCACAACCTACCAATCTGCCACCTTTTCCGGGGCGGTAGCCCCGCCGATAAGAACACGGCGGAAACAGCCATTTCGAAGGGAAAACGCTCACCTCCATACATCCCACAAGGAATCAGGACAGCATGGAACCCGAACTCCACATACTCCCAGCGATAGTCTACCTGCTCCTCTACCAGGAGCACAAACGCCGGCGCAGAAGACAACGGTGAGTACTGCACCTACGACACAGGGGAGGGTGGAGGGAAAAAATTACGGATACACACAAACGCGACACACCCACCCTCACCCACTACAACACACATATCAATGCATAGCAACACATCAGAGTTACACCCCCCAAATCCCCCGGAAGAATGCAAAGACAAAAGGAAATGATTCTAAACATTGGAATATATTGCAATACTGGCAAATAATTATATACACACATCAAAAACTCTTATATACAGAAATGTACAAGTCCGAGCATTGTAGCAGGCATTGTTCGTGGACCACTGGGCCCAAATCACATGGGCAAAGCCCACACAGGATACCTGACTCCAACGGAGAGAACACTGCAGGGGCATCAGATAGCAAAACTACAGGCACCTCAGGGGGAACGGAAGGGGGGGCACCTCAGCCAGATGAGTGCACGACGCCAGATCCACGAGGGGCCTCCATGGCCACTGTTCAGTCCTGGGAGTGCAAAGCCACAGTCTCACAAGTCCAGACAGTGGGTGGGCTGCCCACTGTTCAATCCTGGGGAGTGCAAAGCCACAGTCTCTCAAGTCCAGACAGTGGGTGGGCTGCCCACTGCTCAATCCTGGGGAGTGCAAAGCCACAGTCTCACAAGTGGATAACAGTCTCCACTGGTTCTGGAGGGGGCCTGGTGCCCAGAGTGCCTCGTGCAGCCCTGCCCGACACAGATGCGGGCCAGCCCCTGCCGCTCATGGGCCAGCGGTGCCTGCGATGGAGTGGCCAGTTCAGCGGTGCTTGAGACGGCGGTGCCCAGTTCAGCGGTGCTTGAGATAAAGGGCCCAGTGCAGCAGTGCTTGAGACGGCGGTGCCCAGTTCAGCTGTGCTTGAGATAAAGGGCCCAGTTCAGCGGTGCTTGAGATAAAGGGCCCAGTGCAGCGGTGCTTGAGACGGCAGTGCTCAGTTCAGCGGTGCTTGAGATAAAGGGCCCAGTTCAGCGGTGCTTGAGACGGCGGTGCCCAGTTCAGCGGTGCTTGAGATAAAGGGCCCAGTTCAGTGGTGCTTGAGACGGCGGTGCCCGGTTCAGCGGTGCTTGAGACGGCGGTGCCCAGTTCAGCGGTGCTTGAGATGGCGGTGCCCAGTGCAGCGGTGCTTGAGACGGCGGTGCCCAGTTCAGAGGTGCTTGAGATAAAGGGCCCAGTTCAGCGGTGCTTGAGATAAAGGGCCCAGTTCAGCAGTGCTTGAGATAAAGGGCCCAGTTCAGCGGTGCTTGAGACGGCGGTGCCCAGTTCAGCGGTACTTGAGACGGCGGTGCCCAGTTCAGCGGTGCTTGAGATAAAGGGCCCAGTTCAGCGGTGCTTGAGACAGCGGTGCCCAGTTCAGCGGTGCTTGAGACGGCGGTGCCCAGTTCAGCAGTGCTTGAGATAAAGGGCCCAGTTCAGCAGTGCTTGAGACGGCGGTGCCCAGTTCAGCGGTGCTTGAGATAAAGGGCCCAGTTCAGCGGTGCTTGAGACAGCGGTGCCCAGTTCAGCGGTGCTTGAGACGGCGGTGCCCAGTTCAGCGGTGCTTGAGATAAAGGGCCCAGTTCAGCGGTGCTTGAGACGGCGGTTCCCAGTTCATCGCTGCTTGAGACGGCGGTGCCCAGTTCAGCGGTGCTTGAGATAAAGGGCCCAGTTCAGCGGTGCTTGAGACGGCGGTGCCCAGTTTAGCGCTGCTTGAGACGGCGGTGCCCAGTTCAGCGGTGCTTGAGATAAAGGGCCCAGTGCAGCGATGCTTGAGACGGCGGTGCCCAGTTCAGCGGTGCTTGAGATAAAGGGCCCAATTCAGCGGTGCTTGAGACGGCGGTGCTCAGTTCAGCGGTGCTTGAGATAAACGGCCCAGTTCAGCGGTGCTTGAGACGGCGGTGCCCAGTTCAGCAGTGCTTGAGATAAAGGGCCCAGTTCAGCAGTGCTTGAGACGGCGGTGCCCAGTTCAGCGGTGCTTGAGACAGTTGTGCCCAGTTCAGCGGTGCTTGAGACGGCGGTGCCCAGTTCAGCGGTGCTTGAGATAAAGGGCCCAGTTCAGCGGTGCTTGAGACGGCGGTGCCCAGTTCATCGCTGCTTGAGACGGCGGTGCCCAGTTCAGCGGTGCTTGAGACGGCGGTGCCCAGTTCAGCGGTGCTTGAGATAAAGGGCCCAGTTCAGCGGTGCTTGAGACGGCGGTGCCCAGTTTAGCGGTGCTTGAGACGGCGGTGCCCAGTTCAGCGGTGCTTGAGATAAAGGGCCCAGTGCAGCGATGCTTGAGACGGCGGTGCCCAGTTCAGCGGTGCTTGAGATAAAGGGCCCAATTCAACGGTGCTTGAGACGGCGGTGCTCAGTTCAGCGGTGCTTGAGATAAACGGCCCAGTTCAGCGGTGCTTGAGACGGCGGTGCCCAGTTCAGCGGTGCTTGAGACGGCGGTGCCCAGTTCAGCAGTGCTTGAGATAAAGGGCCCAGTTCAGCGGTGCTTGAGACGGCGGTGCCCAGTTCAGCGGTGCTTGAGATAAGGGGCCCAGTTCAGCAGTGCTTGAGACGGCGGTGCTCAGTTCAGCGGTGCTTGAGATAAAGGGCCCAGTTCAGCGGTGCTTGAGACGGCGGTGCCCAGTTCAGCGGTGCTTGAGATAAAGGGCCCAGTTCAGCGGTGCTTTAGACGGTGGTGCCCAGTTCAGCGGTGCTTGAGACGGCGGTGCCCAGTTCAGCGGTGCTTGAGATAAAGGGCCCAGTGCAGTGCTGCTTGAGACGGCGGTGCCCAGTTCAGCGGTGCTTGAGATAAAGGGCCCAGTTCAGCGGTGCTTGAGATAAAGGACCCAGTTCAGCGGTGCTTGAGATAAAGGGCCCAGTTCAGCGGTGCTTGAGATGAAGGGCCCAGTTCAGCGGTTCCGGCCATGGCGGGGAGGTCATTTGCCACCTGTCCTGTGGCTGGCGGGGCCCTCCTGCCCACCTGTCCTGTGGCTGGCGGGGCCCTCCTGCCCATCTGTCCTGTGGCTGCCAGGGGCCCTCCTGGGCAGCTGTGCCGGGGCTGTTGGTGGCCTCCTGCCCACCTGGGATGGGGCTGGCGGGGCCCTCCTGGCCAGCTGGGCTGATGGCGGTGTTGTCGGGCGTGCTGCCCTTCCCAGCCTTCCCTGATCGCCTGTGGCCCTTCCCCACCTTGGGCGGTGTGCCAGCTGTCTCTACACTCCCTGCCGGAGCCCTGGTAGGGGTTTTAGTCCCTGGTGTTTTCCCCCTCTCGCGCCGGCCACTGCCTATCTTTGGATATTTCTCCGGGGGTGGGCTGCCTGTGCCTTGGCTTCGCACCAAACTGGCTGCCCTGGAGGGTGGGGCACTCCACAGTCCATGGCAGACTGTGATGACAGGGGCCGGTTTTGTCGTGGCTGAGGTGCTGACTGTAGTCCTATGACATGGACGGGGTGGGGGAGTTGGTGGAAAGAGGTTGAGTTTAGACAGGAAAAGCTTTTTAGGAGCAGTGGGACGGGTAGGTGAAGTGGGTATGGGAGTGGAGGAAGAGGTTGTGGTTGTAGGAGTTGTAAGTCTGGTGGCTTTGGGTGCAGGTGCTTGTTCTGGAGGCTGTCATGAGGTGGATGGCTGTTGGGTGGGTGTCTGCCTGCGTTTGTGTATCTTGGAAGAGGGGGTCACAGACACACTGGGAGAGGACACAGTGGACGTGTAAATGGCAGTGGGGGTGGTGACTGCACGTGTGCGGGGGGTTCTGGTGTGTGTGCCTCTGAGGGACGTAGTGGCTGAAGATGTTGTGCATGCAGGTGTGAGTGGAGATGTGACAGGGAGGGAGAAGGGAGACCAGGAGGAGGGGGACACAGTGGAGCCAGTGGGTGTTGGTATGTCTGTATGTGGATGTTGCTTGTGTGAATGCCTGTGTGATGTGTGGTGCTTATGTCTGGCTGAGCTTCCCTTGGGTGTTGAGGTGTGTGCAGGTTGGTCTGATGGTGTGTCTGGGATAGGCAGAGGTACAGGTGATAGGGTATGGGTGGAGGAAGTTGGAGGGGGGAGGCTAGAGACAGGGACAATGGCTGCCATCAGTGCCGAGGCCAGAGTCTGGAATGATCGCTGAAGGGCAGCCTGACCAGAATGAATGCCCTCCAGGTATGCATTACTCTGGTGCACCTCCCTTTCTACACCCTGGATGGCATTCAAAATGGTAGACTGCCCAACAGTGAGCGTCCTCAGGAGGTCAATGACCTCCTCACTGAGGGAAGCAGGGGTGACTGGGGCAGGGCCTGAGGTGCCTGGGGTGAAGGAGATGCCCACCTTCCTGGGTGAGCGGGCACGGGCCAAACGCTGAGGGGCTGCTGGGAGGGCGGTGCTGGTGCGGTGGGTGGCGGCTGTACCTGTTGTTGCGGGGGGCACAGATGTTGCCGCCACCACAAGGCAGCTCCCTTCAGAGGACGAGTCGGTGTCACTGATGTCTGCCCGAGTACCCGCTGTGGAGGTCCCCTCGCCCTCCATCCCACTGGTGAATTCGGAGTCCGTTGCGTGGCCCTCCATGGCCATGTGGGATGCAGCTCCCTCGTGCTCCGATGCCACTTCTCCTCCGCCTGATGATGCTAATGCACACATGAACAGGAAGACCACAAAAAAGGGGGGGGGGAAGAATAAAGACATGTTGAGTGCATGCATTGGCGACACCGTTTGCGGACAGGACAGACACAGAAGCCCCCTGCACTACGCCGCGCACTTGGGGACGACTACTCAATCCGTGGGACATGGCCTACAAGCCTATGGATGACATCTGCACACATAGATGACACAGGGCCATGATTAGCTGTACTTGGCACCCTACAGAGGTGGGGGGCGGGGGCACAGGGCCATGCCTTACGGAGGGGCCTAGCCTACAGAAATCGCCCTGGCCTAGGGATACCCACAGCCCTCCTCCCCCACCCAGACACCTCCACTGCGCGCAAAGTCAGCAGAATGAGAGTGTACTCACCCCCTTGTGTCTGCTGTGATGTCCTCACTCGTCCATCCAAATCGGGGTAGGCCACCGCCAGGATCCGAGACATCAGGGGGGTCAAAGTCCGACTGGCACCCCTCCCACGTTGGGAGGCCATCCTCAGCTGAGCCTCTGCCGTCTTCCTGCTCCAGCGGCAGATGTCCTGCCATCTCTTTCGGCAGTGGGTGCCCCGTCTGTGGTGGACCCCCAGGGTCTGGACGTCCTTGGCGATGGCACGCCAAATGTCGATCTTCTGGTGGGCGCTGACCTATATGAAATGTACAGGGGGAGAAGAATAGTCGTCACCTTCTGCACCCTCAATGTGAGTGGCCCCCCATCCCTACCTTTGCCATGTGGCACATGCTCTCACCGTCGTTTGATGCATGCCTCAATCGCTCCCCTCCCCCCCATCGTTCATCCACCCCACTCAACACAGGCATAGCCCATAAAGCATGCTCCCAGTGTATTTACCTGTTTGTCTGGAGGACCGTAGAGTAGTGCGTACTGGGGGAGGACCCCATCCACAAGTTTATCCAACTCCTCCGCAGTGAAGGCAGGGGCCCTTTCCCCAGTCGCATGAGCCATTGTCTCTTCCAGACCGAGGTCACAGCAGCACTTGCAGTGTAGGTCCTCTCCTGTCGAAGATCAGGTATCGAGTGATTAAGCAGTTAGAAAATGGCGGTCACGTCCGCGGTGGTGCGTACATCGTCATTGGCTCCTGAGACCCATAGGGTTCAATGTTAGCCAATGCTGCATTGCGCCGCGGTCTTCGACCGCCTACCGCCACAGTGTGCAACGCCAGCGCATTTACCTCACATCCCATTGTCGCACTTTACAGGTCAGGCAGCCGCCATTTCAGGGGCCCACATGGCTTACTTTTTACTGCGTCACACATACCTAGGCCTTGCATCAACACTCATACAAGCCATTCTATGCATTGATAATTGTGTTCTGTGCAAGCTGTGGTTATGTACCTGTGGGTTGATTGACTCTGTGCTCGCTGTTGTCCTTCATAGGCACCGTCTGCTGGGACATGCGAGGAAATGGAGGCATCCTCCGGTGTACAGACCACTGGTGGACCTGTCGACAATGGAGGAGAGACATGTCATACTGACATACAGGCTTGACCGTGCCACTATTCAGGAACTGTGTGCCCAGCTGGAGCCTGATGTCAGCTATCCGCCAACCCACAGGGATCCCCCCTCAAGTGCAGGTGCTGTCAGTGCTCCATTTCCTAGCAAGTGGGTCATTTCAAACCACAGTGGCCATATCATCAAGGATGTCCCAGCCTATGTTTTCCAAGGTGTTGTCCAGAGTGTTGTCTGCCCTGCTGAAACACATGCGGAGCTACATCGTTTTCCCAGAGGTGGGGGATTTGCCTACAGTGAAGGGTGATTTCTATGCCCTTGGACATATCCCCAACATCATAGGTGCCATTGATGGGACCCATGTGGCTTTGGTCCCCCCCCACAGGAGTGAACAAGTGTACAGAAACAGGAAGAGTTATCATTCCATGAATGTGCAGATGGTGTGTTTGGCAGACCAGTACATCTCCCATGTTAATGCCAAGTTCCCTGGCTCAGTGCGTGACGTGTACATCATGCGGAATAGCAGCATCCCTTACGTGATGGGTCAACTCCAGAGGCAACATGTGTGGCTAATTGGTGACTCTGGTTACCCCAACCTGTCATGGCTACTGACCCCAGTGAGGAATCCCAGGACAAGGGCAGAGGAACGCTACAATGAGGCCCATGGGTGAAATAGGAGGGTGATCGAGCGGACCTTCGGCCTCCTGAAGGCCAGGTTCCGGTGCCTCCATATGACAGGTGGATCCCTATTCTACTCACCAAAGAAGGTGTGCCAGATCATCGTGGCCTGCTGTATGCTTCACAACCTGGCTTTGCGACGACAGGTGCCTTTTCTGTAGGAGGATGGTCCAGATGGTGGAGTTGTAGCAGCTGTGGAGCCTGTGGAGAGTGAAGACGAGGAAGGCGAAGAAGACGACATAGACAACAGGAACACAGTAATACAGCAATATTTCCAATGACACACAGGTAAGAATACACACCGGCATACTACATGTACTTTAACACTACCACCTCTCTACTGTCTGTCCTTTTCACCCAATGTATGGTAACTGAGTTGTGACTTTCCCTTCCGATTTCAGAGATGTGGGCCCCACTGTGTGACATCTTCTTTGTTTCCCCATGGACTACAGCTGTGTGTCATTGGTATGTTGGCATCACAATGTAAATAAGCATTTTGGCACGGTAATGTCTAATACATATGTTCAATATCACATCCAGACTCCTGATTGTTTTGTGCAATAACTGTGTTTATTACAGTGCTCTATATTAGTGGGTGGTTGCAAATTGGTGAGGGGTGATGGTGGAGGAATGTCCATGGCAGAATCCAGACTATTAGTATCACAGGTGCATTGTCCAAATGCCTGTGGAAAGTGGAGCAGGGGCAGTTTAAGGATGGGCAAGGTGACAATGTGGGACAGTGGGATGACAATCAGGGAGGTATCCTTTCCTGGCGGGGGTCTTGGCATCTTACTCTGTCTTCTTCCTGGATCTCAGGGACCGCTTGCGGGGTGGTTCTCCTTCTGCAGGGGGTGGGGTGCTGGTGGCCTGTTGGTCCTGTGGCGGGGCCTCCTGTCCACTAGCGCCGGCAGAGGTGGTAGGCAGTTCTTGGTCCATGCTAGTGTCAGGGGCCCTTTGTGGTGCCACAGTGTCCCGCAATGTCGTGACTACCAGATTCAGAACCCCTACGATGGTGCCCAGGGCGGAACTGATGGATTGTAGTTCCTCCCTGAACCCCAAATACTGGTCCGCCTGCAGGCGCTGGGTCTCCTGAAACCTGGCCAGTACCGTCGCCATCGTCTCCTGGGAATGATGGTATGCTCCCATGATGGAGGTGAGGGCCTCGTGGAGAGTGGGTTCCCTGGGCCTGTCCACCCCCTGTTGCACAGCAGCCCTTCCAGTTCCCCTGTTTCCCTGGGCCTCTGTCCCATGGACCGTGTGCCCACTACCACTGCCCCCAGGTCCCTGTTGTTGTTGGGGTGGTGGGTTAACCTGGGTGCCCTGTAGTGGTGGACACTCCGCTGATTGACGTGTCCTGGGGACAGAGGTATGGGCCCGCTGGGTAGGTGCTGTGCTGGTGTTACCAGAGGGGGGAAGGTCTGCTCTGAGGGGAACCGAATGTCCCGAGGTCCCCAATGGGCCGGGCTGGTCATCTAGATCCAGGTCGACAGAGCTGCTGTCATCACTGTGGGCCTCTTCTGGGGGTGGAGTGGACATTTGTGGACCCTCCAGCGCGGTGACGTGGCGTTCGGGTCCTGCAGGGGTATAAAACCATGATTATTGCATCGGTGTGTGCCATGGTGTGCAATGGGTGGGTGCCCGTGTACCCCTGTGCTTGCATTCCTGTGTGGGGGCTTTTGTGACGGTGGTTTGGGGGGGGTGGGTATGTGCAGTGGGCATGCTTTGGTGATGGGTGTCCATGCTTTGTGGTCGCATGCAGGGCTTGGTGTTGGGATGGGTGGGTTGTGATGGTGAGACATTTGCAAGGAGTAGGAGGGTGAGGGTGGGGGTATGAGTTGGCATGCTGGTGGGGTGGGGGGATGAAGTAGTGAAGATGAGACTTACCAGAGTCCATTCCTCCAGATACTCCTGCGAGGCCCTCAGGATCGCCAAGACCTGCTCCTCCCATGTTGTAAATTCTGGGGGAGGAGGTGGGGGTCCGCCGCCAGTCCACTGAACCGCGCTGTTGTGCCTGGATACCTTTGAACGCACCTTCCCCTGTAGGTCGTTCCACCGCTTCCTGATGTCATCCCTATTTCTTGGGTGCTGTCCCACAGCGTTGACCCTGTCGACTATTCTGCTCCATCTTCCTGGCAATGGAGGTCTGCTGCACCTGTGTTCCGAAGAGCTGTAGCTCTACCCGTACGATTTCCTCCACCATGACCCTGAGTTCATCCTCAGAAAGCCTGGGGTGTCTTTGCGGTGCCATGGGGTGGTGTGGGTGATGTGTGGGGTGGATTGTGTGTTGCTAAGTGTGGTGATGTGTATTGATGTGTTGTGTGAAGTGCGTGGTAATATTGCTGGGTGATGGTAATATGCGCGTCTGGGTGCTCGGTTCTCTATTTCTCTGTGCGTGGTCCCGATTCTCTATGAGTGGGGGTTTGTGGGTGATGTGGTTGTGTGTTTTATATTTAATTAGGTGTGTCAAATGTCAGTGTACGGAAAGCAAAACTAAAGCCACATGGTCTGCAAGTTGTAACTGGACTGTCCAGTATGGTAACAAGTGCCAAACCTGAGTGTGTATACTACTATGCAACCAAACCGTCACTTATTCACAGGTATGTGTAACATACTGGTAGCATCAATACTAGGTACCCCATGCACAAACCCATGGCCGTGTTTGAGGGGGGGCGGTGGATACACAACTATAATTTGCCAACAACATGTTCACCGAGGCGTGTATAGGCTAATCCACACATGTTTGTCTCTACAGACACACCTCAGGTAAGGTCTATCTACATTTTGGAGTCAGCAAACCCTATAGCACTCATAGGGTCAGGCATGTCAGGAAAATCAGAACTTAGTACACAACATATACTTCCAGTGTGGCCTGACTTACATCAGACACAGAGTTGCTAGAACACCCATGATCATGAATTGCATGCACACCTAGGCCATTACACTCAGGTTCCACAGACTTGATGCACTACATGTGGAAGTACATGATGCTAGGAGGTTCTACCTACTGTTTCAAAATTACGTAGGTAAATAGTGAAGCAGATGTCTATTGGGAAGCTATTAGCTCCACCAATCTTAGAGAATGTGGGTCTGACAGGCTGACTTAATAGGGGCTGACTTCCATTGCGACTCTTGGTGATACAAGTGTCAGAGACATGACTGTCCCCTGTACTCACAGTGGGGCCTATAGGGATGTCCTACAATCCCTACATGATACCATTGGATACGCATTGGCTAACTCAAAACATGTGAAAACTGCATTCCCACTCATGGAACAAGTGAAAAACTTGCCCACAGCATCACATCTTGCTATGCGTCCAACTCACACGAGTCCATAACCAGCAAACACAACACATAACAGACATATCAACACTTACTATAGTGGTCAGGGTCCTCAAATGTCGCCACCTCTCCCACAGTGTAGGGCGCCGGTCCACCTGTAAGGTATGGAAGGAAGAAATGTGCTCAAAATCTGTGCACAGTGCAACATTTTCAGTATCATTTACAATGTGTAGGCTGAATAAGTAAATGGCAGCCATTCAGACATGATGGTACTGCATCTGATATATCACGGCCAACTTGTACATAGCATGGGTCTCCTGTGACAGTTACACACATATCTGCACACATACATTGGCCCTAACTATCATGTGGTTGCAAACTTGCCCCATAATTGGTGAGCACTAAAAAATATGGAGTGTAATCGTCTTATCATGTGCATCCAAGAGAAACATCCAACGCCTGGTTACTTGAGGACTGCATTACCAGTCAAACATGCCTTGTGGCCATGACACATTTAGTGCACATAGGCCCAATGTACAGAGGGAGGGGCATGGACTCCTGTAAGCCATCCTGTTGTTACAGTATAGTCAATTGATGTGGCCCAGCTCTGGTGATTTGCACCAACCATGGAGATGTAAAGCCATGTGCATACACTTGGACTGACATCCATATTTGGATTGTGGCTCAAATGATTCCAACAAACATCTTACGATGTTAGCTGAGGGCACCTTACACCTTTACACGATGTATTCAATTCATGAACTGACATTTATCCTAAAAGATTAAGAAACACAATAATCCCACACATTCATAGTACTTCTGTGAACGCTTTCCTTCCACACTCACCAGACTCACATGAGACCAATGTCTGAGCCACTTTGCTATTATAAATTGTCGTGGAGGCAGCACTCATTTTCAGCATCATGTAGTGATTCTAAAGTCAGTCTAGCAATTGCGTCAACATAGTTGGCCTAAATGTTGGTACATCTGTACTTCTCTGTCAATAATACCCTATATAGACATGATTGGCTCCTATTTTGTTAGCTGTGCTGACAGAAAGGCCGCACCAATTTCCTTCATGGTAAAGATACCTGTAAGTTTGCTGAGCATGTGCTACCTGACAGCTAGCAATTGTGATCCTTGCCATAGTGAATCAATGATACCCTTATATGTCCCCAAAATTACACACAGTCATCAAGTTAGCTGGCAGACATTGCACTAATCCACTGATGTCACTACAGAGCTTTCATTTGTGCACAATAACAATAGTCGTACTCACCAACAGTGCCACCAATCATGATTCCCAGGTGGTCCAAGAGATCCTGCTCCGTGGTGATGAGGTCAGCCCACCGATGCTTCAGCTGGTGGTCACTCCTCTGGCTGGCATACACATGCTACAGGTGATGCAGCACCTTTCCCCACCGGATTCTGCGCGCCTCTGTCGGGTAGCCCTGTATGACCCTGCCCCCTGCCTGGATCATGAGTGGCAAGAACTGTGTCACCAGCCAGATGAAGCCCCCCAACTCCTCTTCCCCCATCCTGCCAAGATGTGGCCTACCAGACATACTTATAATTGAAGTTAAGGAATAGGGGTAAAAGAAATAGAAAGGGGAAATGGGTGAAAGTAGGGGTAAAAAGACAGAAAAAAAGTAAACCTAAACACTAAAAGAGCCCAACTATCCCCAAACTAACACTACCCACAACAGACTCCCACAAACAAGAAATACACAAGATAAATGGACAAATGTAGACATAACACAGTACTACAGTATACACAAACAAAATGTATTTCACAAAAGCACTTTACAGATAGCACACAGGACAAAAACAGCACAAAATCTCTGGACAACACTCTCTACACAGCCACACAGTCTAGAAGGATCATAGGCTGCAAAGTGAAAGTGAAAGTACACCCACTGTACATGATCTGTAAACAGGATATCCTATTACATCACTTCCTGTATGAAAAGTCCCACCTTTTTTGCGTTATGCGTAATTTTTTTGTTGCACAAAACTGTATTTGCGTAATTTTTTTTGACGCACAGATGTGAATATTAACCCGCATCCACATAATGATACATGGACTGTACAAATATCTGGATGCGGGCTATATTTCACTCCTGTGCGTCAAATAAAATGACGCAAATACAGTTTTGGTAAACAAAAAATGACGCACACTGCTAGGGACGTCAAAATTACAGTGCATTAACTGGTTTGGGGCATTTTTACTTGTTTTTTGGTTATTTTACATTTGGGACCCATCAGAGATTGGCTAATTGAAGACAGTATGGTGTTGATGGTGTATGTTCACATGTGTGACATCATACTGCAGCGGAACATCATCCACTACACCCTTCACAGTATGTTTACAATTGGCTGACGTCATAGATGGTCATAAGTGTGCCCTACATATATGTGTGGCACAAATTGTGCATTTTTGCCATAAGGAGAGGATAGCAATGTGACGCACATATGTACAATACCTATTTGCCTTTGGCTCAAAGTGTGTGCTTTGAAAACTAATTTATTGGTTGACCAGGTGTGTGTGTACATCACATGAAGCATTATTGTACATTTGGTTTTATGAATGTGATGTCCATGTGTCCAACCCTAAGATGCAAGTAAACATTGGAATGAGCAAGGGCATGTGTTAGTCATACATGTAACAAAACCTGCAAAGTATACTTCCAAGTTTTAGGGTCACGTAGACACCACATGTGACATAGCATGCACCAGCTGGATGGCAGACACATGTTCATGTCAAAGGTCCACAATTTCTACCTCCTATGTCCTAGAGTATTGGTAAGAGCTTCCTAGGCACTAGTTGATGAATCCCACAGTGAGTCATACACATGCATTGAGGAAGTGGGTACCATGTTGTTTGCACAGACAGACAAGGGTCAATCTCATATGTATGATGACACCACAGTTGAGACCATAGAAGTGAGCCCCAACTATCAAGTGGCTGTGGTGGACCAGCATACAAGACAGCACGTGTCCACATATTTCCAGTGATCAATTGCACATAGGTGTCTTGTTCATGTGTGTGGTCCAATGATGAATCTGTAGATTTTTTGGGATGTAATTTGTCACAGTTCGGACCAGGACTCATCATGAGTCATTGGCAGCTATTCCTGTAACTACTGCGTATCCTTTGTTGATCAATGTGAGTATAGTAGATGTGGACATGTGAACAAACATGTGGATGGTCCCACCCTGTCACTAAAGACGTGTAATGAGACAGTCAACAGGGCAACCTTGGTGTGCTGAGTGAGATAATGTCTCAATTGTCATGTTCCAGCAGGTGTCATTACAACATTTATACACAGGTTGGCCTCTGCACTTCCCACTGCATCTGGGAACATCATAGCCTCTGTGCTGTTTATTCTCGCAGCTATTCACCACACACGGCCCATCACTATGTTGTGCGCACTGTGATGTGATGTGTGTGAACTGTCATGGTTCTGACATTTGTGTATTAGTCATGTACATTATCAGAGGTTGCTAGTTGTGCTGAAAGCCCGTACCCAATCCCTGCCTATGACCCTGGGACACTGTCACACTTTGTCATTCATGCATAAATGCAACCCAGAAAAAGGGATGGACCATAATTTTTGCATTTCTAAGAGGATTTAACTCAAATGGTACAGTTAAAAGGCAGATGATGCTATACAATGTATTTGTGTATGCATGGTAGAAGCCCATGCCCAATGCCCCCTGATGAATGAGAGGTTTTCTAACGCAAGTGTGGTACATATGTAGACACAGGGATACTTTAGTGTGACGCACAGACAGTTGCCAGTCAGGCTGACAGAATGCAAGATGATTCAGGAGCAAGCTACTGGACAAGTTACATAATCAGTGGTCTGACTGAGACTGTTTGGAGGACAAACTAGACAGTTGACATGTCAATCTGTGTATGTCCTGTGTTTGTGAAGGTGACAAATGAACCCAGTGGCTGTGTTACACGGCTTAATTACTATCAATGGTTGACGATGTGTTTGACATAATGGCAACTCCTATGCTGTTCCAGGCATCATCAGGGGCAGTGCTTTTTGTAATGGGTGGTGTGCATGGAGGTGATCACAGGTGTGGGCTGCATCTGTTTCTCACCAGTCCTGTAGGTGAGACTTGCATTCTAAGGGCCAACAGACATTTTCACAAGGGGAAGCAATCTACATGTGCTAACAGGGCTTTGAAACTAGAAGACAGTGTATAAATTGACCTGACGTCCATGTAGTCAGATGTTCTTTGACAATGGCATACCATAGGAAAGGGTGTAGCACACTGGTTTGCTAATGTTGGTCTGTGTTTGTAGAGGAGGTATTATCAGGGTACACATCTTAGTATTCCAGGGACCTCTTCCGACAGGTGGGTTGTGACCAGGTGCATGGGTGTGTCAGGAGTTAGGAAATGGGCTGACATGTACATGGAATGTCATGTGCGCAATGCATGTCATATGTGTGGCACTTGTGCTGTCTATGTTCTGCTTCTATGGAACTCTAGTCACAGATATTCATTGCAAATATTGGATGCAGTTGGACTAACTGCTGTCAAGGATCTTGTCAGACATTCCTGTTAGTGATGCCAAAGCACATTGACTGCCTCATGTATGAGGCTTATTTTCCCCTTATTGAGTGATGGTGTCATAGTTGTGTGCCATATGCTGCGTTGGACCTTGCTTTCAACATGTATGTGTGAAATAGTTGTGGTCCTCTGCTATAGGCCTTCAAATGAGATATGTACATGATATATGTCATTAAGAGTGTGTGTGTATGTGACCATTGTATGTTAGGCATCACATAAGCTCTGGGATGTTCTGTGTCCTACTCAGTATCTCAGCAATGCTCCATGAGGCAACACTCTTATTCTGAGTAGAGATGAAGGTGTGTAAAAAGGAATAGCCAGACCATGATATGGTGATTATAATAGGTGTTTATTTAAATTCGTTAACTAAAGTGGTGATGGTGATCATATTCAGAAGAAATTATTTACAATCTGTTGCCGCCTGCGTATACCAGCAGCTGTGTTCTGTAGTTCCCCCTCCTGTTGCAGGCCATCATCCTCCTCTTCCTCCTCTTCAGGCATGTGTGGCTCTGGTTCCAGGAAGGGAATGTTTCTTCTGATACAAATGTTGTGCAATATTGCACATGTGAGGATGATCCTACAGACCATCTCAGGGGAATATAGGAGGCTACCACCAGTGATGTTGAGGCAGCGGAACCTTGACTTGAGGATGCCAAAGGTCCGCTCGACAATGCTGCGTGTCCTCCTATGGGCCTCGTTGTATGCACGCTCTGCAGCTGTACTCGGGTTGCCAAATGGTGTCATAATCCATGGCTGGATACCATACCCCTGATCAGCTGCAAGAGAAAATGAATGGGATCATGTTGATGTAGCTGGCACTATTGAAAAGACTTTTAATGGCAGTAGTTGTCTTGTGTTGTCTGTGACTCTTTTGTGTACTAATGTGACATCCTATGCTTGTAGGCTATACCATCTGCATTGTGTTGTTTCCTTGGCTGAACAAGTGTTTGTCTGCTGACCGTTTGTCAGCAGTATGTTTTGGGATTTTCAGTACAGTGTGCCCTCCCTAGCATTGTGACTTGTGATACCGGTGTCCGTGTGTCTTCACTGGGGGTGAGATGATAGTTCCATGCACAGTTAAAATTGAAAGTGTTGTTAACACGTTCATATCAAAGTACCCTGGACATCCCATACCTTGACACTTATGCAACGTATTAATGTAAAGTCATTGGGACACTTACAATTTGCAAGGTGACATTTAGGCAACCACACTCATTGACATCTTCACATTAGGCTGTACAGTAAATTCCGATGTGTGACAGGTTCAATGGTGACTTAAGAAACATGGCTAGCGATGTCAGGACCTCAGTGTGTTCCTGTTGACATGTTGCTGTTGTGGTGTATGTGTTGTGTGTCCTAGAGGGTTGCTGCGCAGTGTGTATATAAGTAGGTTTTTGTACTTACCAACAAGTAGTCCATTGCCATACCATCCATCCTGGAAGTGTTGATTGATGGTGCAGTGATGGAAGATGTAGGAGTCATGTACACTCCCAGGATATTTAGCCACGATGTTGGTGATCAATCCTTGGTGATCGACTATGGCCTGCACGTTGATAGAATGTGTGTGCTTCCTGTTGCGGTAGAGGTGTTCAGTTGCAGCAGGTGGCACAAGGCATACATGTGTGCAGTCGATTGCACCAAGGACGTGTGGGAAGCCACTGATTGCGTAGAACCCCTGTTTAGTTTCCTGCTGCTTCTGCAGTGTGTTAGGGAAGCAGATGTGGCGGGTGTCAGTCGAATGATGGCATCCAGTACTTTGGGCAAAAAGGTGGAGAATGATGGTTGTGATATTCCGCCAACCAGGGCACCAGTTGTTTGAAAAGAGCCACTTGCCAGCATGTGAAGTACAGCAAGCAGCTTTGTTTCTGTTGGGATGGTGCGGGGTGTCACCAAAGTGGGGGCCAACTGCTGTTCAATGTTTCGCAGCAGCTGCTGAATGGCCTGCCAATTCAACCGGTACCTCTGTATGATGTCGTGTTCCCTGAGGCCCTGAAGGGTTGTTCTTGGGCGGAATATCCTCTCCTGCCTTCTGCGCTGCCTTTGGGGTCCCTGCTGGTGTTGTTGTAGCTGCTGTTGTTGCTGCTGGGCTCTGCGTCTGTGTGCATGCTGGATTAGAATCACCTCCATGGCTCCCTGTTGCTGCTCTGCTGTTTGTTCTGTGTATTCTGATTAAATACAGGTGTGTTTGCCCCATTTTAACGCCTGCCCTGACCCAGACATAAATTTTTGACGCAAATCGGGCTGTGCGTCATTTTCTGGCTCTGCCTCCCGGCCGTGCGTCATTTTTGCCCGAAAGCATAAATACGACGCACGGCCCTTTAAGCCATTTTTTGGATGGGAACGCCTACCTTGCAAATGATTAACGCAAGGCGGGTTGCCGCATCCAAAAAATGACGCACACGCCGGAATTTTGTCGTCTGCGGGCGTCAAAGTTTAAATACGGGGCAATGTTTGCGCTGATTGTGCGTCAAAAATGTTGGCGCTCAATCTGCGCAGACGGAGTATAAATATGCCCCTGAGTGTTTTCTTCCATGTGTGTAAGTGCTGTGTGACTACATTGGTATTGCATGAGCTTTGCCTGTCTCCTAGATACGTCTTTGCTGCTCATCCACAGCTACCTCTTTAGAGCCCTGGCTTCCTAGACACTGCCTAGACTTCACTAACAGAGGGTACCTGGACCTGGTGTAAGGTGATAACACCATAAGTGCTCACCACACACAAGGCCAGCTTCCTACACTGTCTTTGTTAAGGGGGAATCCAGATCTGTGCACCATGCTTCCTGTGATGTAGTGGTAATCAGTGGTGAGTGAGCCTGCATGTGATTATAGAGTCTGGTGATTAGTTTACGAGAGGAGGGAGATGTAAATATGTGGTCCAGTGTGGGGAGTGTTGGTGGGGGACTCGGGAATGTGCTGTGAATTGCATGGCCCATAGCTGAAAATATAGGAGGGTATCTGAAAAGGTGAGTTACATTTCTGGTGTGTCCGTAAAGGGTAGTAAGAATTGATCGCCTGGGTAGAAGTCTGATAATGTAGTAATGTTCCTTGTCTGTCACTTGAGATAGACCCCTTTTCCTGTAATGTGGAGAATGTGGAGTTACAGGCTAGTGAGGAAGAAGGGGCATACAGAAGGGCCAGGCCCAGGCAATTGCACATTCCCCCCATGCCCACCATTGTTAGGTTTAGTTGCAACAGTTGGTGGCATCTCTTCAGTAGCAAGAAAAGAGTTAACATTTTTTGTATTTCCATACAAGCTTCTATATAACTTGGACTATGCAACATTTCCAATTACCATAAGTTAAATGTGAATGATGGCTAAAGAGACCAATGGATGATGAGGCTGACACAAAGGTTCTGTACATGGAGCTTTCGGTCAGTACCCAGTACTAAGCTTATGCTGTGGTGGGCTTCTGCCCATCACTGAATTCAGCATGGGTATTTGGTTGACACACTTAAGCCATTGGGTCTTTTCACTGTGAGTGACGGCATTTTGCTTATGCACATCTGCCTAAAAAAGTATACAGCTTAATTGCCAAAGCTGCTGGTGATTCAATGCTTTATTTTCTACTTTTATTTTTTTATATTATTTTTGTGATGTTTACGTTTGTGAGGAAATGTGATATATTATCTGGTGTGGTTTTGTGATCTCAAGGTGCACTACATCACCATCCCCCATAGAACCTGTTATGTTTCATGTGTTTAGCTCAACCTTGGGTTAGTTGTGACTGAGAGCAGCCAGGCTTACACAGAGGGACACATGTTAAGCATTTAAATAGCATCAAAACAGCTGAAGAAGAAATGAGACACTCAAGAATTCCAACACCAATTTAGAAAACATAAATGAGATTAATTAATTTTTAGACACCAAAATTAAAAAGATTCACTGGAGGGTTCTGGAGATAGAGATTTTACAATGTATAGTAAATCACAACTTGTCACTTCACCACAAACAAGCATTGGCAAATTCAACTAATTTAGCACTTACAAACTTGTTCAGGAAAAACGTTGGTAAGTTGTAATGCTGTTACTTAAAGTTACTTTGGGCAACCAACTACAGCAGGGACCAGCAGGGTCTTAAGAAACAGTTACCTCAATGAGAAAAGCATTCTCCAGTCCAGTGTCAGTGTCAGTAGTCCCTTGCCATTGACTTCTATTGGAGTGGTTCTGATGCAAAGGATACAGGATGATGAAGATACTCAAGGATGCTTAAGATGCTCAGGGATACTGAAGATACTGTGTGGTCGACAGAGGTCTTCCTGATGCTAATCTTTGGTCCACTGCTTGGTTAGATGAACCTGGCCACAGGGGTCAATGTCCCTCAAAGTCCTCTAGCTCAGTAGAAGTCTGTCCGCCACTGGGCTACCAGTAGCCTGGTACAGTAGTTTCAGTGCTTTTGTTCTTTCAGCAGTAACTGACACTCTGGGTGACCCTACTGCATTCTGATTACTCTCCTGGGTCTAGCAGACTTGGGTGCAACTTTTGAACATTCGGTCTTGGTCCTTTAGCCTGCATGGCAGCACAGGTACATTTAGAAACCTTCTGGCCCTGTGCTGCGAACAGGAGGTCATCCAGCTAACCCTTTGAAGTCTCTTGCTTCTGACTCGGCTCAGGAGTTGACTTATCCACAAGCAAAACACAGCAGGCACAGTGTTTTCCTTTGCTAGCCCCAAGGTGTACCAAATGCAGTCTAACTTCAATGCAGCCTCTCTTCACCGGGTCCTTGGTACCGCAGGGCAGTCCTTCTTTGGTCATCCTCTCCAGTCCAAGATCTGAGTTCTGGGTGTTCTTCTTATGCTCAGAGAATGCCGTCACTGGAGGTCACGGTTATGAGCCAATGGGCTACCAGGTCCCCTCCCTTCTAGATGCAGAGAGGGAGTGGTGTTTGTCAGATGGAAGGGTTGGGGCACAGGTTTTGTAGAAGACTGCATCAAGTGGGTTTTAGGCACTGGAGTAGTTTGGCTGTCAGGAGGGGTCACCTTTGTGCAGGCTGTGCCACACTAAAAGCAGCAACCGTAATAATAGCAAGCAATCACAACCTCCAGCAGACCAAATTCATTTGAACAACAAACACATCCAATATAGCTTAGAGAAACCAGGCGGGCCACCCTGAAATCAAAATAGAGCGCCACTCTTTATAAAATCATGTTTCTCTACAAGACAAGCCTAAAATCGACATCTATCCAACACCTTACATTGCAACTGATTTAAAGGGATATTATGTCACAAGTGTCTGATGTACATAACTTATGCTTGGCAATTTCCCATATCACTCCTTTAGATGGCAGGTACCTGAACTGGCAGAGCTCTCAACGTAGACGCATCAAAGGACTAGTAATGATCCTGCAAAAACAGAAAGCAGACTGCGATCTTTGACAGAATCCATTGCCAACTGGTTGATTCCTGGTCTTCTGTAATGAAACCCAGCAATGCAATGCAACACTTAAACAAACAACCACTAATAAAAATAAGTTGAGATCGTGCTGAAGGAATGAATATTTGAAAATGTTTTTTTTTTTATCAGGTTACTGTCCAGTAAGCTGAGATGAAAATGTAAGTCGACAAGTATCATCCACATCAGTGTATTTTGTGAAAATGCCCTGGAGTCCTCGACTATACACAGACCCGCAGATGGTTTAGAAAGGCCCTTCCCAGAATCGAACACTGCGCTCACTATCAGTGGGATAGACACACTGTCTGCCCTGCTTCCTGGTTTGAGGCAGTAGACTTGGGGCCTTATTTATACTTTTTGGAAAACCCTGGTCCTCTGTGCTGGCCATTGGGGTGGTGGGCATGACTCCTGTCTTTCCTAAGGCAGGAGTCATGTGGCATGGTAGGTTGAGCACCATAAAATGACGCTCATCTGGTTAAAGTCATTTTTTTTACTTTAACCTGCCTATAGTCATTTTTTGGTGTTAAACCCTTTTCTTCTATACCGCCACCCCCACCCGACTAAAGTAATTTTTTTTTTACTCTAGCCTACCCTTTGCACCAGCTTGCACCATTCCATACATATGGTGCTCGGCTGGTGCACAGAAATGGTGCAAGCCGGTGCTAAACTTTTTGGTGCAAAACTGAGTTAGTGCAGTTTTGCAGCAAAAAGTATAAATAAAGGCCAATATTTTGTACGTTTGCGCCACTTTTGCATCAAAAAATGACGTTAATGCGGCGGGAAAAGAAGAATAAATCAGGGCCTTGGTGCTAGACGGGTCTAGCACCAAAGTATAAATATGGAGTTAGTTTTGCATCGAATTAGAATTTTAAAAAAGTGACACTAATTCAGTGCAAACAGAGTATAAATATGCTCCTTGGTCTGGGCAGAAACTAGCTCTTTCTCGGAGGTTTATGAAAAGGACTTCTCAATTAGACTTGTTACTTTTTCGATCCATATCTGGCGCCGGATGGAATGCAGCACAGCAGGAATCGCATTCTTCCTGCATTTAGTGGACGATAAAAAGGAGAGGGGTTCAGGGTTTGGCCCCCCTCTTTAAATCTGTTATTTTCTGGCAGCAGCACTCACGTGGAGACTGATCTAATCATACCTTGAAAAACAAGAAGAGCTGAATTTACATGCGAGAGAGGAGCTTTGGAATCCTGCTTGAATAGTTGCCTCTCATGTTGAATTAGGAGTTCTGTTCACTCCCTTTACGTCCTTCAAGCACCCACTCCTGAGCCGGTGACAACGTCAGCGATTCCCAACGATGCGAGCAGCCCTCCTGCCTGTTCTGATTGTACAGTCTAAAGCTCTCTCCACTTCTCTCCTCGTGTATTCTGTTAGGACAAGGACCTCAATTCTTGGAGACAAGACAGTAATGTGAGTGGGTGCTGACGCACTCCCCTCCTTATCCTCATTCTAAGCTCACTAATGTGTGGGTAAAGCTGCTGGACTTCACGGTGTATGCCACCAAGTGACCGACGGAGAAAAGTGGTCCCCTACATGTTAAGCTAATAGTCAGACCCGAGGCACCACATCTCACTGCGATCACTAGCCTTACTTTTATTACTGTATAGTGCTCTTTCTTCTCTGTGATAAAAATTTGTTGCATATGTGCTCATAATTTACGTGGGGAAGGTCACAGCAAGCGTGCCGACTGCAGAGCACGAACGAGAAGTTTTCAGCTGGCCCTGGTCTCGCGTGCAGCCACGCTTCCTGTCAGAAGGGGCTGTTGGAAGAATGCGCAACTCCACGAGCATTTGGAGGTGTGCATTGCCCCTTCGTTCCGTGAGCTGTCAGTTCTGAACATAAACTGATCACAAATTACGGTCTAACCCACGGTCTGAGCATACTCTTAGAATGATTGTGGGAAAGTACCATCTTGCCTGGCATGTTACCCCCATTTATACTTGTGTGTCAGTTTTTGCCTGTCTCACTGGGATCCTGCTAGCCAGGACCCCAGTGCTCATAGTTTGTGGCCTGAATGTGTTCCCTGTGTGGTGCCTAACTGTGTCACCGAGGCTCTGCTAATCAAAACCTCAGTGTTTATGCTCTCTCTGCTTTTAAAATTGTCACTGCAGGCTAGTGACCATTTTCACCAATTCTGATTGGCACACTGGAACACCCTTATAATTCCTTAGTATATGGTACCTAGGTACCCATGGTATTGGGGTTCCAGGAGATCCCTATGGGCTGCAGCATTTCTTTTGCCACCCATAGGAAGCTCAGACAATTCTTACACAGGACTGCCACTGCAGCCCGAATGAAATAACGCCCATGTTATTTCACAGCCATTTTACACTGCACTTAAGTAACTTATAAGTCACCTATATGTCTAACCCTCACTTAGTGAAGGTTAGGTGCAAAGTTACTAAGTGTGAGGGCACCCTGGCACTAGCCAAGGTACCCCCACATTGTTCAGAGCAAATTCCCCTGACTTTGTGAGTGCGAGGACACCACTACACGTGTGCACTACATATAGGTCAATACCTATATGTAGCTTCACAATGGTAACTCCGAATATGGCCATGTAACATGTCTAAGATCATGGAATTGTCCCCCCATGCCACATCTGGTATTAGGGTGCCAATCCCATGCACCCTCAGGGCTCCAGCATGGACCCCGGGTACTGCCAAACTAGCTCTCTGGGGTTTTCTCTGCAGCTACCGCTGCTGCCAACCCACAGACAGGCTTCTGCCCTCCTGGGGTCTGGGCAGCCCAGTCCCAGGAAGGCAGAAGCCTGGCAGAACAAAGGATTTCCTCTGAGAGAGGGTGATACACCCTCTCCCTTTGGAAATAGGTGTTAAGGGCCTGAGAGGAGTAACCTCTCCTGGCCTCTGGGAATGCTTTGAAGGGCACAGATGGTGCCCTCCTTGCATAAACCAGTCTACACCGGTTCAGGGATCCCCCAGCCCTGCTCTGGCACGAAACTGGACAAAGGAAAGGGTAGTGACCACTCCCATGTCCACCACCACCCCAGGGGTGGTGCCCAGAGCTCCTCCAGTGTGTCCCAGACCTTTGCCATCTTGAATGCAGAGGTGTGAGGGCACAATGGAGGCCTCTGAGTGGCCAGTGCCAGCAGGTGACATCAGAGACCCCTCCTGATAGGTGCTTACCTGGTTAGGTGGCCAATCCTCCTCTGAGGGCTATTTAGGGTCTTTCCTGGGGGCTTTTCCTCAAATAACGACTTGCAAGAATTCACCAGAGTTCCTCTGCATCTCCCTCTTTGACTTCTGCCAAGGATCGACCACTGACTGCTCCAGGACGCCTGCAAAACCGCAACAAAATAGCAAGATGACTACCAGCAACATTGTAGCGCCTAATCCTGCCGGCTTTCTCAACTGTTTGCTGGTGGTGCATGCTCTGAGGGCTGTCTGCCTTCACCCTGCACTGGAAGCCAAGAAGAAATCTCCTGTGGGTCGACGGAATCTTCCCCCTGCTAACACAGGCACCAAACCTCTGCATCACCGGTCCTCTGGGTCCCCTCTCATCTTGACGAGCCTGGTCCCTGGAACACAGGAGCTGGATCCAAGTGACCCCGACAGTCCAGCGATCCTTCTGTCCAAATTTGGTGGAGGTAAATCCTTGCCTCCCCACGACAGACAGTAATCCTGTGTACTGCATGAACTGCAGCTGTTAGGGCTGCTGTACACTTTTGCAAGGAATCCTTCGTGCACAGCATAGCCCAGGTCCCCAGCACTCCGTCCTGCATTGCTCAATTTGCTGAGTTGACCACCTGCTTCGTGGGACCCTCCTTTGTAGTGTTGAGACAACCGGTGTGCTCAGATTTCTTGAACGCCTGTTCAAGTGCTTATGCGGGTGCTGCCTGCTTCTGCGTGGGCTCTCCATGCTGCTGAGCGCCCTCTCTGTCTCCTCCTCCAAGGGGTGACCTCCTGGTCCTTCCTGGGCCCGGGCAGCACCCATTTTCTTTAACCACGACCTTTGCAGCTAGCAAGGCTTGTTTGCGGTCTTTCTGCGTGGAAACAACTCTGCTTCCTCCAGCACGCCGTGGGACATCATCTGTGCAAAGGAGAAGTTCCTGGAATCTTCCATTGTTGCAGAATCTTCAGCTTCTTCTACCCAGAGGCAGCCATTTTGCACCTTCATCCGGGGATTAGTGGGCTCCTGCCCCCCTGGACACTTTTGTGACTCATGGACTTGGTCCCCTTCCTTTACAGGTCCTCAGGTCCAGGAATCTGTCTTCAGTGCTTTGCAGTCAGTTGTTGCCTTGCAGAATCTCCTATCACGACTTTCGGGTGTTTCTGGGGAAGTAAGGTCACTTTACTCCTACTTTTCAGGGTCTTGGGGTGGGGTATCTTGGACACCGTTAGTGTTTTCTAACACACCCAGCGACCCCCTACACACTACACTAGGCCTGTGATCCCTAAGTGGTTTGCATTCCACTTTCTTAGTATATGGTTTGTGTTGCCCCTAGGCCTATTGCATCCTATTGTATTCTACAGTGTTTGCACTACTTTTCTAACTGTTTACTTACCTGATTTTGGTTTGTGTGTATATTTTGTGTATTTTACTTACCTCCTAAGGTAGTATATCCTCTGAGATATTTCTGACACATTGTCACTAAAATAAAGTACCTTTATTTTTGGTAACACTGAGTATTGTGATTCTTATGATATAGTGCTATATGATATAAGTGGTATAGTAGGAGCTTTGCATGTCTCCTAGTTCAGCCTAAGCTGCTCTGCTATAGCTACCTCTATCAGACTAAGCTGCTAGAACACTACTAATAAGGGATAACTGGACCTGGCACAAGGTGTAAGTACCATCAGGTACCCTCTATGAGCCAGGCCAGCCTCCTACAATGATAAATAAAATAAGGGTAAAAAGTATGCAACATTGCCCTCGAAACTTTCAAGCGCCGGGTTTTAGTTACCTTGAGCAACTGAGAAACCTCCCGCCTGGACCCACAGGACTGCACTATATGTAATATCAGAACAATAAGGAAATTCACCAGGGGAAGCCAAAGCGCGAGCCGACCCATTGCAAGTTTGGCACATAAATTACACAGCAAGTGTCGATAAAATGAAAAAAGCATATTCCTTGACCTATTATATTTGGTTTTCATAAAATAGATTATATTGCTGTATTGAGTAACATTTCTTAAAACTAACTGCCTCTAAACATAGCATTCCTATAAACATTGAAGAATGCCTCTATTGCATGACGAAGTTCCCAGAGGAAGGTAAATATATCACTTTATCAAGTGTATTTTACAACCAGCCAATGTTGTTCTGTGCGAAGCACAATACTGGTGAAATATCCATACAAGAATGCATTTTGTACAGTGCACACCTCGAACTGAAGTACTTACGGTGCTCATAAACTCAAGGAAAAATGGCCACTGTGAATTAAAGATTTACCTCGGAACACACAATCTGGGCATATGAGAAAGTTGGGATTTAAGCCCAGGTTTCCTGCATACACGTTCTGCAATTCAGCCTCTAGGTGGGTTGACTGAAGAGTTGAGGCTACGCAATTTTTCTGCCCAATTCAGGCCAACAGGTCACTTTACTATCACATTTTGCTCTAAGGTATGTCAGATTTGGCAGGCAGTGAGATTGCCGTCATCTATTGTGATACATCAGCTTCTCCTTGTGGCAGGAGAGCTCAATACCTAGTCAGAACTCTCCTCTGACCGCGGTAAAACAAAATTAAAGAATAGTGGGTCACTCCCACGGACCCCATTACGACATCCCCGCTGGGCCGGCGGGTGCAAACCAAGTTTACGCCCGCCGGCCCAGTGGGGATGCTGCCGCAACATAGGAGCCGGCTCCTAATGGAGCTGGCGGTGTCGCGGCCGTGCGACGGGTGCAGTAGCACCCGTCGCGCTTTTCACTGTCTGCTATGCAGACAGTGAAAAGCTGCACAGGGATCTGTTAGGGGGCCCCTGCACTGCCCATGCCAGTGGCATGGGCAGTGCAGGGGCCCCCAGGGGCCCCATGACTCCCATTACCGCCAGCCTCTTCCTGGCGGTGCAAACCACCAGAAACAGGCTGGCGGTAGGGGAGTCATAATCCCCAGGGCAGCGCTGCCCTGGTGGATTATCACTGCCGGGGCTAAAATGACGGGGAACCGCCGGCCCCGGCGGTGTGACCGTGGCGCTACCGCTGCGGTCGTAATATGGGTCTCCGTACCGCCAGCCTGTTGGCGGTACAGACGCCACATTAGCCCTGGCGGTCGTCGTAATGACCCCCAATATGTCCTGACATATATTATAATACAGAAAGCCCTGTACAGGGTAACTCCGAAATTCTGGCCAGATGTACAAGCCAAAAATACTTGAACTGTACGTGGTTTAAAAAGGAATGGAGGGGAAAACAAGAGCTAATTCTGACGGCCAGGAAATTCAACATACTTGTAGCAAACGCAATAATATTTTGTTACATTATTTGTATTTGTAAAGTGCAGTATCACTGATGATCAGTCTGGCTGTCAAGCTCTGGATAATTTTTTGTCTTCTGGTGAGTAGTAAGGAAATCCCTCTTTTTGTATAGTCACCCCACGTTTTTGGGCTGATGCTGTGGGTTTATCGACTCTGAAGGGCACTGAGGCCTGCTAACCAGACCTTAGTGCCTGTGCCCTTACCCTTAAACTGATACATTGAAAGGGCTCTTACCCAAATTAGCTAAATTAACTCACTTGTAAATCCTTAGTACATTGTACCCAGGGCATGTAAATTAGAGTCCCCCATATCCCTCCACAGATTGCAGCACTGGTTGTGTCACCCTCAGTGTGACACAACTGAAACAAGACTCACAGTCTCCCATTTCCAGGCTGGAAGAGCAGTTGTGACCAAAGTGGGTCATCCAAGTTATCAAACAACTCGTTACATTAAGCGCAACTTGATTCCAAGGTCGACGTTAATGTAACAAATTACAGTGTGCAACTGTAGCAAAGTTGTCACTTTGTCCCTTTACCTCCTGGTGCCCATACCGGTTTCACACAGGGTCTGTCACCACAAAAGGTTTCTACCCTCCTGGGGAGACATGCTAACAACTTACAGGAAAGGATACAATAGTGGCCTGGTCAGGAAGGTGTCACCCCCATCCTCCAGGAAGCCACACAGGTGTTGGTCCAAAAGGCGAGCTTCGAAGGAGAAGCCACCTTTGAAGGGCAAATGGGTAACACTTGGGAGAGGGGGTGCTCCATTATTCAGACAGAAAGGCTGGCACTAGGGTGAAGAAAGGGAAAACGAATTGCTAAACTGGTTTTCCAGGGGTGTGTAGCCCCTTGGTAGCCACGCCTCTGTGTTGGGCTAGGGAGCTCCACATGCTGGGAGAGGAGTCCTGTCATATTGGAAGTGGGCAAAATGGTGCATCCTGGGAAAAACAGATACCACACATCACAGGAAGTGGTCATCAGGTGAGAGGGTACCTGGTAGCCCATTGTAGGAGGCTGGCCTGGCTTGTAGTGGGTACCAAGGGGTACTTACACCTTGCACCAGGTCCAGGTATCCCTTATTAGTGTAGAGGGGTGTGTAGCAGCTTAGGCTGATAGAAAAGGTAGCTTAGCAGAGCAGCTTAGGCTGAACTAGGAGACAAGTGAAGCTCCTACAGTACCACTAGTGTCACATGCACAATATCATAAGAAAACACAATACACAGATATACTAAAAATAAAGGTACTTTATTTTTATGACAATATGCCAAAAGTATCTCAGTGAGTACCCTCAGTATGAGGATAGCAAATATACACAAGATATATGTACACAATACCAAAATATGCAGTAATAGCAATAGAAAACAGTGCAAACAATGTACAGTCACAATAGAATGCAATGGGGGTGCATAGGGATAGGGGCAACACAAACCATATACTCTAGAAGTGGAATGCGAACCACGAATGGACCCCAAACCTATTTGACCTTGTAGAGGGTCGCTGGGACTGTAAGAAAACAGTGAGGGTTAGAAAAATAGCCCACCCCAAGACCCTGAAAAGTGGGTGCAAAGTGCACCTAAGTTCCTCAGAGAGCACAGAAGTCGTGATAGGGGAATTCTGCAAGAAAGACCAACACCAGCAATGCAACAACGATGGATTTCCAGACGAGAGTACCTGTGGAACAAGGGGACCAAGTCCAAGAGTCACGATCAAGTTGGGAGTGGGCAGATGCCCAGGAAATGCCAGCTGTGGGTGCAAAGAAGCTGCCATCGGATGGTAGAAGCTGTGGATTCTGCAAGAACAACAAGGGCTAGAAACTTCCCCTTTGGAAGATGGATGTCCCACGTTCTGAAGAAGCGGGCAGAGGTGTTTTCATGCAGAAAGACCGCAAACAAGCCTTGCTAGCTGCAAGGGTCGCGGTTAAGGTTTTTGGATGCTGCTGTGGCCCAGGAGGGACCAGGATGTCGCCAATTGCGTGAGGAGACAGAGGGGGCATCCAGCAAGACAAAGAGCCCACTCAGAAGCAAGCAGCACCCGCAGAAGTGCCGGAACAGGCACTACGAAGTGGAGTGAACCGGACCTCAGCCGAAGTCACAAAGGAAGGTCCCACGACGCTGGAGGACAACTCAGGAGGTCGTGCACTGCAGGTTAGAGTGCCAGGGATCCAGGCTTGGCTGTGCACAAAGGAAATCCTGGAAGAGAGCACAGGAGCCGGAGCAGTTGCAAATCTCAACGGTACCCAGCAATGCAGTCAAGCATGGGGAGGCAAGGACTTACCTCCACCAAACTTGGACTGAAGAGTCACTGGACTTTGGGAGTCACTTGGACAGAGTTGCTGAGTTCAAGGGACCTCGCTCGTCGTGCTGAGAGGAGACCCAGAGGACCGGTGATGCAGTTCTTTGGTGCCTGCGGTTGCAGGGGGAAGATTCCGTTGACCCACGGGAGATTTCTTCGGAGCTTCTAGTGCAGAGAGGAGGCAGACTACCCCCACAGCATGCACCACCAGGAAAACAGTCGAGAAGGCGGCAGGATCAGCATTACAAGGTCGCAGTAGTCGTCTTTGCTACTTTGTTGCAGTTTTGCAGGCTTCCAGCGCGGTCAGCAGTCGATTCCTTGGCAGAAGGTGAAGAGAGAGATGCGGAGGAACTCTGATGAGCTCTTGCATTCGTTATCTAAGGAATTCCCCAAAGCAGAGACCCTAAATAGCCAGAAAAGGAGGTTTGGCTACTTAGGAGAGAGGATAGGCTAGCAACACCTGGAGGAGCCTATCAGAAGGAGTCTCTGACGTCACCTGCTGACCCTGGCCACTCAGAGCAGTCCAGTGTGCCAGCAGCACCTCTGTTTCCAAGATGGCAGAGGTCTGGAGCACACTGGAGGAGCTCTGGGCACCTCCCAGGGGAGGTACAGGTCAGGGGAGTGGTCACTCCCCTTTCCTTTGTCCAGTTTCGCACCAGAGCAGGGCTGGGGGATCCCTGAACCGGTGTAGACTGGCTTATGCAGAAATGGGCACCATCTGTGCCCATGAAAGCATTTCCAGAGGCTGGGGGAGGCTACTCCTCCCCAGCCCTAACACCTTTTTCCAAAGGGAGAGGGTGTAACACCCTCTCTCTGAGGAAGTCCTTTGTTCTGCCTTCCTGGGCCAAGCCTGGCTGGACCCCAGGAGGGCAGAAACCTGTCTGAGGGGTTAGCAGCAGCAGCAGCTGCAGTGAAACCCCAGGAAAGGTAGTTTGGCAGTACCCGGGTCTGTGCTAGAGACTCGGGGGATCATGGAATTGTCTCCCCAATGCCAGAATGGTATTGGGGTGACAATTCCATGATCTTAGACATGTTACATGGCCATATTCGGAGTTACCATTGTGAAGCTATACATAGGTAGTAACCTATGTATAGTGCACGCGTGTAATGGTGTCCCCGCACTCACAAAGTCCGGGGAATTTGCCCTTAACAATGTGGGGGCACCTTGGCTAGTGCCAGGGTGCCCACACACTAAGTAACTTAGCACCCAACCTTTACCAGGTAAAGGTTAGACATATAGGTGACTTATAAGTTACTTAAGTGCAGTGGTAAATGGCTGTGAAATAACGTGGACGTTATTTCACTCAGGCTGCAGTGGCAGGCCTGTGTAAGAATTGTCAGAGCTCCCTATGGGTGGCAAAAGAAATGCTGCAGCACATAGGGATCTCCTGGAACCCCAATACCCTGGGTACCTCAGTACCATATACTAGGGAATTATAAGGGTGTTCCAGTATGCCAATGTAAATTGGTGAAATTGGTCACTAGCCTGTTAGTGACAATTTGGAAAGAAATGAGAGAGCATAACCACTGAGGTTCTGGATAGCAGAGCCTCAGTGAGACAGTTAGTCATAACACAGGTAACACATACAGGGCACACTTATGAGCACTGGGGCCCTGGCTGGCAGGGTCCCAGTGACACATACAACTAAAACAACATATATACAGTGTAGTATAGGGCTTACATGCCAGGCAAGATGGTACTTTCCTTAACTACCTCCCCACCCCAAACGAAGGACAATAAGACTAGCCATGACCTGATGAGTCTTTATTGTCTAAGTGGAAATATCTGGAGAGTTCATCTGCATTGGAGTGGGTACTCCCAGGTCTATGTTCCACTGTATAGTCCATTCCCTGTAGGGATATGGACCACCTCAACAATTGAGGGTTTTCACCTTTCATTTGTTTTAGCCAAAGTAGAGGTTTGTGGTCTGTCTGAACAATGAAGTGAGTGCCAAACAGGTATGGCCTCAACTTCTTCAGTGCCCAGACCACAGCAAAGGCCTCCCTCTCTATGGCAGACCAACGCTTTTCTCTAGAGGTCAACCTCCTGCTGATAAAAGCAACAGGTTGATCCTGGCCCTCAGAATTAAGTTGTGATAAGACTGCCCCTACCCCTAATTCAGATGCATCAGTTTGGACAATGAATTTTTTGGAGTAACAGGTGCAGAGCACATGGCCTGCTTCAGCTCCTCAAAAGCTTTCTGACAGCTAGCTGTCCACAATACCTTTTTAGGCATTTTTTTAGATGTGAGGTCATTAAGAGGGGCTGCTATGGAGCCATAGTTCTTTATGAACCTCCTGTAATACCCAGTAAGGCCTAAAAAGGCTCTCACCTGGGTCTGAGTTGTAGGGGGAACCCAATCTATAATAATTTGGATTTTCCCCTGAAGTGGTGCAATCTGTTTTCCACCTACCAGGTGTCCCAGATAAATCACTTTGCCCTGCCCTATCTGGCACTTTGAAGCCTTGATAGTGAGGCCTGCCTTTTTCAGGGCCTCCAAAACTTTCCACAGGTGGACCAGGTGATCATCCCAGGTGGAGCTAAAGACAGATATATCATCTAGATATGCTGCACTCAAAGCCTCTAATCCTTGCAGGACTGTATTCACCAACCTCTGAAAAGTGGCAGGTGCATTTTTCTACCCAAAAGGCATTACTGTGAATTGGTAGTGCCCTCCAATGGTTGAAAATGCAGTTTTTGCTTTAGCATCCTCTGATAACTTGATCTGCCAATACCCTGCAGTCAAATCAAAGGTGCTTAGATACTTGGCAGATGCCAGTGTATCTATTAGCTCATCTGCCCTGGGTATAGGGTGAGCATCAGTTTTAGTTACCTGGTTGAGACCTCTATAATCTACACAAAACCGCATTTCCTTCTTTCCATCTTTGGAATGAGGTTTTGGTACAAGTACCACAGGAGAGGCCCATGAACTTTCAGAGTGCTCAACCACTCCCAGTTCAAGCATTTTCTGAACCTCTTGTTTTATGCAGTCCCTGACATGGTCAGGCTGCCTATAGATCTTACTTTTGACAGGCAAGCTGTCTCCAGTATCTATTGTGTGCTCACACCAAGAAGTGGTGCCTGGCACAGTAGAAAAGAGTTCAGAAACCTGACCCAGGAGATTTATGCAGTGGTCTTTCTGCTCAGCAGTAAGACAATCTGCCAAAACTACACCTTCCACTAGAGCATCTTGTTCTGTGGAAGAGAAGAGATCAGGGAGAGGGTCAATCTCTTCTTCCTGTCCTTCATCTGTTGCCATGAGCAGGGTGAGATCAGCCGTGTCATAGTAGGGTTTCAGGCGATTGACATGGAGCACCCTAAGGGGTCTCCTGGCAGTGCCTAAGTCAACCAAGTAGGTGACTTCTCCCTTTTTCTCAACAATAATGTGGGGACCACTCCATTTGTCTCGAAGTGCTCTTGGGGCCACAGGCTCCAAGACCCACACTTTCTGCCCTGGTTGGTACTGAATCAGAACAGCCTTCTGGTCATGCCATTGCTTTTGGAGCTCTTGGCTGGCCTGAAGGTTTTTACTGGCCTTTTTCATGTACTCAGCCATCCTAGATCTTAGGCCAAGTACATAGTCCACTATGTCTTGCTTAGGAGCTTTTAAAGGTTGTTCCCAACCCTCCTTTACAAGTGTTAGAGGACCTCTCACAGGGTGTCCAAATATGAGTTCAAAGGGGCTGAAGCCCACTCCTTTTTGGGGTACCTCCCTGTAAGCAAAAAGGAGGCAAGGTAACAGGACATCCCATCTCCTGCGGAGTTTTTCAGGGAGTCCCATTATCATTCCTTTGAGAGTTTTATTAAACCTCTCAACCAGTCCATTTGTTTGTGGATGATAGGGTGTGGTGAACTTGTATGTCACACCACATTCCTTCCACATGGCCTTTAAGTAAGCAGACATGAAATTGCTTCCCCTGTCTGATACCACCTCTTTTGGGAAGCCCACCCTGGAAAAGAATCCCAGGAGGGCCTTTGACACTGCAGGAGCTGTAGTGGTCCTTAGAGGAATTGCCCCAGGATATCTGGTGGCATGGTCCACTACCACCAAGATAAACATATTGCCTGAAGCAGTATGAGGGTCAAGGGGGCCTACTATGTCAACCCCTACCCTTTCAAAGGGAACCCCAACCACAGGCAGTGGAATAAGGGGTGCCTTTGGAGTGCCACCTGTTTTGCCACTGGCTTGACAGGTTTCACAGGACTTACAAAATTCCTTTGTGTCCTCTGACATTCTAGGCCAATGAAACAAGGGGACAAGCCTGTCCCAAGTTTTCATTTTCCCCAAATGTCCAGCTAAGGGAATGTCGTGGGCTAGAGTTGGGAGGAACCCTCTGTATTGCTGAGGAATCACCAATCTCCTGGCAGCTCCAGGTTTTGGATCCCTTGCTTCAGTATACAAGAGGTTGTCCTCCCAGTAAACTCTGTGAGAGTCACTGACATCCCCATTTGCTTGTTTGACAGCTTGCTGTCTTAGACCCTCTAGTGTGGGACAGGTATGCTGTGCCACACTCAGCTCCTCCCTGGCAGGCCCCCCTTCACCCAAAAGCTCAGCAGTGTCTGCTTCCAGCTCCTCTGGTGTAGGTTCTGCACAGGGTGGAAATTCTTCATCCTCAGAAGTTGAATCCACTGTAGAGGGAGGGATAGTAGGTAGTGTTTTATCTTTACTAACCCTAGCTTTAGGGAGCACTTGGTCCATTCTTCCAGGATCCAAGTCACCCTGTCCTTTTTGCTTTTTGGCCTGAGCCCTGGTTAAAGCAAAAATATGCTCTGGAATGCCCAGCATTGCTGCATGAGCCTCCAACTCCACTTTTGCCCAAGCTGATGTCTCTAAATCGTTCCCTAGTAGACAGTCTACAGGTAAATCTGAGGCAACCACAACTTTCTTTGGACCAGTAACCCCCCCCCCCCCAGTTGAGATTCACAACAGCCATGGGGTGGCTAAGAGTGTTGTTATGAGCATCAGTCACTTGGTACTGGTGACCAAGTAGGTGTTGTTCATAGTGGACCAGTTTCTCTATTACCATTGTAACACTGGCATCTGTGTCCCTGTAGGCCTGAACCTCAACACCATTTATTAGGGGCAGTTGCTTGTACTTATCCATGTTAAGGGGACAAGCAACCAAGGTGGCCAAATCAATGGCCCCCTCAGAGACTAACACAGCCTCTGTGGTCTCCCTAACAAGACCAACCCCAACTAAATTACCAAAGGTGAGCCCAGCTTCTCCCTTGGATTGGCTATTAGTAGGTTTGCTCCCACCACCACTGCTATTACTAGGGGCACTAGGTGTAGCAGCAGGGGTTGTAGTGGTAGGAGGCTTGGTGCTTTTCTTTGGACAACTGGGATCAGTTGTCCAATGGCCTTTTATTTTACATAAATAGCACCATGGTTTATTTTCTTTATTTTGATTTGAAGAGGATTTGGGCCCACCACCCCCACCAGAGTGTTTTTGTGGGCCTGATGAAGACTCATTTTTAGATTTGTCCCCACCCTTGTCAGAAGACTTACCATCCTTCTTCTTGCCATCCTTGTCACCCCCTGTATGAACTTTTCTGTTCACCCTTGTTCTGACCCATTTGTCTGCCTTCTTTCCCAATTCTTGGGGAGAGGTCAGATCAGAGTCTACCAGGTACTGGTGCAACAAATCAGACACACAATTATTAAGAATATGCTCTCTCAGGATTAAGTTATACAGGCTTTTCATAGTCAGAAACTTTACTGCCATGTAACCACCCCTCCAAGGCCTTCACTGAATGGTCAACAAAGTCTACCCAGTCTTGTGAAGACTCCTTTTTGGTTTCTCTGAACTTGATCCTGTACTGTTCAGTGGTTAAGCCATAACCATCTAGGAGTGCATTCTTAAGAACTGTAAAATTATTGGCATCACTTTCCTTCACAGTAAGGAGCCTATCCCTGCCCTTTCCACTGAAAGATAGCCATAGGATAGCAGCCCACTGCCTTTGAGGGACCTCCTGTACAACACAGGCCCTCTGTTTCCAAGATGGCAGAGGTCTGGAGCACACTGGAGGAGCTCTGGGCACCTCCCAGGGGAGGTGCAGGTCAGGGGAGTGGTCACTCCCCTTTCCTTTGTCCAGTTTCGCGCAAGAGCAGGGCTGGGGGATCCCTGAACCGGTGTAGACTGGCTTATGCAGAAATGGGCACCATCTGTGCCCATGAAAGCATTTCCAGAGGCTGGGGGAGGCTACTCCTCCCCAGCCCTAACACCTTTTTCCAAAGGGAGAGGGTGTAACACCCTCTCTCTGAGGAAGTCCTTTGTTCTGCCTTCCTGGGCCAATCCTGGCTGGACCCCAGGAGGGCAGAAACCTGTGTGAGGGGTTGGCAGCAACAGCAGCTGCAGTGAAACCCCGGGAAAGGTAGTTTGGCAGTACCCGGGTCTGTGCTAGAGACCCGTGGGATCATGGGATTGTCTCACCAATGCCAGCATGGCATTGGGGGGGCAATTCCATGATCTTAGACATGTTACATGGCCATATTCGGAGTTACCATTGTGAAGCTATACATAGGTAGTGACCTATGTATAGTGCACGCATGTAATGGTGTCCCCGCACTCACAAAGTCCGGGGAATTTGCCCTTAACAATGTGGGGGCACTCTGGCTAGTGCCAGGGTGCCCACACACTAAGTAACTTAGCACCCAACCTTTACCAGGTAAAGGTTAGACATATAGGTGACTTATAAGTTACTTAAGTGCAGTGGTAAATGTCTGTGAAATAACGTGGACGTTATTTCACTCAGGCTGCAGTGGCAGGCCTGTGTAAGAATTGTCAGAGCTCCCTATGGGTGGCAAAAGAAATGCTGCAGCCCATAGGGATCTCCTGGAACCCCAATACCCTGGGTACCTCAGTACCATATACTAGGGAATTATAAGGGTGTTCCAGTATGCCAATGTAAATTGGTGAAATTGGTCACTAGCCTGTTAGTGACAATTTGGAAAGAAATGAGAGAGCATAACCACTGAGGTTCTGGATAGCAGAGCCTCAGTGAGACAGTTAGTCATAACACAGGTAACACATACAGGGCTCACTTATGAGCACTGGGGTCCTGGCTGGCAGGGTCCCAGTGACACATACAACTAAAACAACATATATACAGTGAAATATGGGGGTAACATGCTAGGCAAGATGATACTTTCCTACACCCATTGGCTACCAATGTCATACTGCCCTGAGGGCATTTTCTGAGCATAAGTAGGGGACCCAAAGCACCCTAAAATCAGATCTTGACTGGACTGGAAGAAGGACCGAGGTTTGACTGTCCTGCTGCCCATGGAACCGTCAAAGAGAGGCTGCACCATCATGGACTGCACCTGCTGCACATGGTGGCTAGCGAAGGAGAGGGACTGTGCTTGCCATGCCCTGTTTATGAATAAGTTGCCTCCAGAGCCCAGCCAAAGCCGAGAGACTCCAAGGGCCAGCTGAATGGCCTCCTGTTCACAGTACTGGTACACAACATCTGAAGAAGCCTCCTGGGGCAAGTTGGTAGCCTAAAGTCTTCAACCCATTGGCAACGACTGCCATTCAGCATCGGGGACCAAAACCTGACGCGCAAAGTTGCACCCAAGCTTGCTGGGCCCTGGAGTGTCAGGGTGCATCTGGGACCCCAGGGGATGAGTTATTGACCCAGGTAGGATTGGCCTGTGACCGCAATACTGGGCGACTGTTGGCACAGGGGCAACTGGACTTCTGCCAGCTCAGAGAGAATTTTGAAGGACATGGACCCTGTGACCAAGTGTAGGAAAGTGCCCTCTTTCTTGGCATGGTTACCCCCCATTTTCTGCCTGTGATCAGTGTGTTTACTGTGTTCACTAGCATCCTGCTAACCAGGACCCCAGTGATTATACTTTCTCCCTTCTAACTTGGTAACTGTACCTTTTTCTCCCAACAATTGGCATACTGGTCCCCCCATGTAACTCCCTAGTATATGGTACCGAGGTACCCAGGGCATTGGGATACCAGGGGATCCCTATGGGCGGCAGCAGTTATTTTGCCAACCATAGGGAGCCCATGCAAAGGGTCCTGCAGGCCTGCCATTGCAGTCTGCGTGAAACGGGTGCATGCACCCGTTTTCACTACAGGTCACTGCACCAGGTCACTGTAAGTCACCCCTATGGTAGGCCCTCTCAGGCCAGAGGGCAGGGTGCAGGTACCTGTGTGTGAGAGCACCCCTGCACTAGCAGAGTTGCCCCCACAAACTCCAAGACCATTTTCCCGGACTTTGTGAGCGTAGGGACACCATTTTACACGTGTATTGAACATAGGTGACTACCTATGTCTAGCTGCATAATGGTAATTCCGAACTGGGGCATGTTTGGTATCAAACATGTCATAATCATACTCCATAAGTATGTCCAATACTGCTGTAAGTATTAGAAGTATGATTCCATGCACTCTTGGGGCTCCTTAGAGGACCCCCAGCATTGCTACCATCCGTCTTACAGGGTTTTCCGGGCAGCCCAAGCAGCTGCCATCCCTCAGACAGGTTTCTGCCCTCCTGCTGCTTGATCTGATCAAGCCCAGGTAGTCAGAACAAGGGAGTTCCTTTGGGAGAGGGAGGTAACACCCTCTCCCTTTGGATATTGGTGTGACTGGCTTGGGAGGAGTAGCCTCCCCAAGCAACTGATATGCTTTGAAGGGCAGATTTGGTGCCCTCTGTCCATAAACTGGTCCACACCAGTTCAGGGTCCCCCACTCCCTTGTCCATCACCACCCCAGGGGTGGTGCTCAGAGCTCCTCCAGAAGGTCTCTGGGTTCTGCCATCTTGTTTCCAAGGTTGGCAGGGAACTCTGGGAGCATCTGAGTGGCCAGGCCAGGCAGGAGACATCAGAGCCCCCTCCTAGGTGCTTACCAGACTAGGTGACCAATCCTCCTTCAGGGATATTTAAGGTCTCTCTCTTGGATGGGTCTTCAGATTCGGCTTGCAAGGTTCCAGCAGGGCTCCTCTGCAACCTCCACTCTGACTTCTGGCCACTGGAACCACGAATGGACCCTCCAGGAACCAACAACGCTGCAACCCACAAAGAAGAGTCTTTTGTTTCCACAGCTCCTGCCAGCTTTGCAACATTTCCACAGCTGTGCATCCTCAGAAGAAAGCAACTCTTCAGCATGCACAGGAAGGAAGAAGGAATCTCCCTTGGAGTGAAGGAGTCACTACCCTGCATCCGCAGGCACCTGCTGGAACGCTGACCGGATGTGTGGTTCTCCTCTCATCCTGAGCTGCGTGGACCCTGCAACACGTGTGGTGGTCTGGAGTAGTCTGCCAGCTATCCAACTTTGGTTGAGGTAAGTCCTTGCCTTTCCAAGCAGGACAGTACCCCTGTGCACCACATTTCTTGCAGCTGCCAAGGCTTGTTTGCATCTCTTCCAAGGGGTCTTCAGGCGACATGTAGCTCCATTCCCCAACACTCCTCCCTGTTACGCACAACCCTCTGTGTGGTTCTCCTGTGGTGTGGGGTCCGTTTCTGTAGTGCTGCGTGGGCTCCTTCTATGACTTCTGTGTCCCCATCTTGTGGGACTCCTGTGGGTGCTGCCTCTGCTCTTGTGGACTCTCTGCAATGCTAAGGATCCCCTGTGACTCCCACTCCTTCGCTGTGCTGATTCCCGACAGCCCCAGTTTTCCACTAACTGCGAGTTTGCCTTTGCCAAGGCTTGTTGGTAGAATTCCTGCACCGACACCCATCTGAAATCTTCACTCCAGCGTAGGACGACATCTGCATCCATCAGGAACTTTTCTCTGGCTCCAGGGCTGCAGTCCTGACCTGTTCTTCATCACCGTCGACCAACTGCTGCAAGTACAGCTCGTTGAGTAGTAGCTCCTACTAATCCTGGACTCCACTGTGACTGTTGGACTTGGTCCTCTCTCTCCACAGGTCTTCTTCTCCAGGAATCCACTGCTGGTTTCTTGCAGTCTTGTCTGGGTATCTTCTTTTTCCTCCTTTTGGGTGGTTTGGAGAAATTCCAGTGATTTACTCCTGATTTTCTGGTCGCTGGGGGGCACTGTGTTACTTACCTCTGTGGTTTTCTAGTACTCCCAGCTCCCCTCTACACATTCCACTTACCTAGATGGGAGTCCTGTGTTAGCATTCCATTTTTGTAGTATATGGTTTGAGCCTCCCCCCCCCCCACGGTCACTATTGGTTATCGCTATTTTGCACTGTTTTCTAACCTTTTCTATGCCTATTTCTGATTGCTAGTTTATATAATTAGTGTATTACTTACCTCCTATTGGAGGGTTGCACTTCTAGTATTTTGTGTTACAACTCTGTCATCCCATCTGTAGGGGGTGCTGTAAATGGACTAACTGTAGCCTGGGAATCACCATTTAAATTTATCCAGAGACCCTATCTGACTCCTGTTTGCTTCCCTTTTCGATATGACATGCTATGGAAGAACTACATTTGCTCCCATGGGCTTCAGCTCCCATAATGCACTGTCTGGTAGCCGGTAAGACCTGTAATCTGCTGTCCATTGCTTCCTATGGGAAAAGTCTGGTTATTCCTTTGTACTGGATTCTCTCCTCCAGGACTTGTGAGAGACTGAAAACGGAACACACCTGTGACCTTTCTTGTGAAGCCCAGCCAGGTGACTCCACCCTGGGTTTGCTGCTGCCTGGAACTGCTTATAAGCTGCCATTTCCTGAAGCTCCTCATTATGCATTGGAGTTCCGTTCCTTTGTGTACCAAACCCCTTGTTGGATTGCGTTCCAGTCCTGTTCCTGTTCTGTTTCAGCCTGAACCTGCTCTCTTTTTCCTAGCCCTGTTCCTGCTTGTTTCAGCCAGAGTCCGCTCCCTGTTTCTTAGCCTTATTCCTGCCTTGTTTCAGTCTGAACCTGCTCTCTGTTTCCCAGCCCTGTTCCTGCTTGTTCCAGCTCCCTGTGTTCCAGTCCTGTTCATGCTTGCTCCAGCCAGAGCCTGCTCTCTGTTTCCCAGTCCTGTTCCTGCTTGTTCCAGCCAGAGCCTGCTCCCTGTTTTTCCAGTCCTGTTCCTGCTTTGCATCAGCCTGAGCCTGTTCCCTGTTCCTGCCTTTGCCTCCTAGTTTGTTCCTTCTGTTTCTGTTTCCTCTTGGGTTATCATAGCTTGTAAGTGTACTATCAGTCCTCATCTGTGTATAAGTGTTTTCCTTTGTACTGGGGTTGGCTCCTGGTTTCCAGGAGGCAATTCCAGCCCCATCCTTTGCCTAGTGTTTTATGTAGTCTTTAGTGCCTAACAGTGACCATGTGCTATTGCTGTTTTCTAGGAATTGCCACTGTGTTTCCAGCTGGACCCACAAGGGCTTGTCTCGTGTATGTAAGTACAATCCTTGTTTGTGCCCTAAGGGTCCAGAGACAGAATCACTTCCGTTGCCTCCTTTCTATGGAGCTTGCGGGGTGACAATCTGTAAGAGAAATCTGCACAGAGGTATTGACGTTACCTGTTGCTGTGGGAAGTTCTGAGCCTTACCCTGTGTACAACCTTCATGATAACCCCAGTGTGTTTGTCCATTACTGATCCGTTCCCTATTTGTTCACACTAAGGGCCATATTTATACTCCGTTTGCGCCGAATTAGCGTCGTTTTTTTCGACGCAAATTCGGCGCAAAACTAACGCCATATTTATACTTTTTTTTCGTCATTTTTTTGCGTGAACGCCTTCCTTGCGTTAATGAGATGCAAGGTAGGCGTTCCCGTCTACAAAAATGACTGCGACGCAAATGCGTCGTATTTATACTCCCGGGCAAAAATGACGCCCGGGAGTGGGCGGGGCAAAAAACCCCGCATTTGCGCCGGATTTTAGCGCCTGGGTCAGGGCAGGCGTTAAGGGACCGGTGGGCTCAAAATGAGCCCACAGCTGCCCTCCCATGCCCCCAGGGACCCCCCCTGCCACCCTTGCCCACCCCAGGAGGACACCCAAGGATGGAGGGACCCACCCCAGGGACATTCAGGTAAGTTCAGGTAAGTATAATTTTTTTTTTTTTTTTTTTTTTTTTTGGGCATAGGGGGGCCTGATTTGTGCCCCCCTACATGCCTCAATGCCCAATGACCATGCCCAGGGGACATAAGTCCCCTGGGCATGGCCATTGGGCAAAGGGGCATGACTCCTGTCTTTACTAAGACAGGAGTCATGTAAATGGCGTCTGGGCGTCGTTAAAAATGGCGCAAATCGGGTGGAGGCGATTTTTTGCGTCAACCTGACTTGCACCATTTTTAAGACGCCCTAGCGCCATTTTTCCCAACGCCGGCACTGCCTGGTGTACGTGTTTTTTTTCCACGCACACCAGGCAGCGCCGGTCTGCTTGCGCCGGCTAACGCCATTCAATAAATACGGCGCCCGCATGGCGCTTCAGAATGGCGTTAGCCGGCGCTAAACTTTTTGACGCTAAACTGCGTTAGCGCAGTTTAGCGTCAAAAAGTATAAATACGGGCCTAAGTTTGCTCTGCCTTCACTATACTGTTTTCTATATCTTACCATAGGTGTCCTTCCTCTGTGTATGCCTTTAGCTGCTTTTCTGCTTTGGTACACTACCGCCGTGGGAGATATTCTGTAACCTCAAGGGGTACCCCAACCAGAGTCCTGACAACACCCACCCGAAACCGTGACATTTTGTGGTATTGAGTTCCAAAAATAAAGTACCTTTATTTTTGTACTACTGGGTGTTCTCCTTCATGTGTATAAGTGCTGTGTGACTACAGTGGTTTTGAATGAGCTTTGCATGTCTCCTAGATAAGCCTTGGCTGCTCATCCACAGCTACTTCTAGAAAGCCCGGCTTCTAGACACTGCCTACAATTCACTAAGGGGCGATACCTGGACCTGGTATGAGGTGTAAGTACCTCAGGTACCCTCCACACAGCAGGCCAGATTCCTACACCAAGACCACCTCACCCCCTTTGTGGACTGAGAAGTAGTTGCAGCAAGACCCTCATCGACAGCATCACATCCACACCACCCTTGCGTGGAGTCCTTTGAGCAGCACCACATTCCTTCTGACAGAATCCTGTTGTAGGTCCAGAACTGTCTCATTTGAGGGGGTCAGGGCCTCAGTACTTATACCCAAATGTGCCTTTGAATGTGGGGAGACTTCAAAGGGTGGTTTTGAAGTGCATCAGTTCCCCTTTCATCCCAGTCCTGTCTGCCATGAGATCTGTGGGGGGGGTTATCAGTCCTTTGTGTGGGGTCTCACTTATAGTTTGAAGTGTAAGTGAGAGCCCCCCCACCCTTCCTGCCCATTTAGACCCATCAGTATGCAGATGCAGCTGAGTGTCCTGTGTTTATGGCTGTCTGGATGGACTGCAAAAGGGGAGCTGTCACCCAGCACGGACCTGACAAGGATTTGACCAGGTCAAGTCATGTGTCAAAGCTCAGGTTGCTAAGATGCTGGAGTTGGGAGTGATTGAGCCCTCCAGTAGTCTATGGACCAGCTCACTGGTATTGGTGCCCAATCCCAAAGGTGGGGAACATGAGATGAGGTTCTGTGTGGACTACAGGGGCCATAATGCAGTAACTAAAACTGGTGCCCACCCCATAACAAGAGCTGATGAGCTCAGTAAGTTGGGGAAGCCAACTAGCAGAGTACCTTTGACCTGACATCAGGTTATTGGCTTATAGCCTTCACCTCAGGAGCCAAGGAGCGGTCTGCTTTTTCTACACCTTAAGGCCATTTTCAATTCACAGTGATGCTCCTGGGGTTGAAAAAAGTACCTGCTACCTTTCAGAGGTTGGAGAATAAAGTACGTTCAGGTCTGGACAGTTTCATAGCAGCTTACCTTGATCACATAGTTGTACTTAGCTCCACTTGGGAGGATCACTGGGTCCACCTCAAGGAAGTGCTTCAGGCCCTGCAGCAACAGGCCTGACTGTCAAGGCAAGTAAGTGACTAGATAGGACAAGGCTTTATTGTGTACTTGGGCCACCAAGTTGGTAGAGGCCATGTACAACCTCTCCAGCCCAAAATACAGACATTTCTGACATACTAAGCTTCTAACACCTAGAACTAGGTGAGAGCCTTTCTTAACCTACCTGGATACTACAGATTTGCAAAAGGTTGTGGTACCATATGGGCACGCTAACTGAGTTGATGTCCACAAAACAGCACAGAAAAATGACCTAAACTGAGCAGTGTCAGAAGGCTTTTGACACCATGAAGGAAGCTATGTGCTCAGTACTGGTCATGAAGGCATCCTCCTTCAGTAAGGAACTCATTAATCAGAAAGATGCCTCTGAACATAGGATTGGGGTAGTGTTGTCATAAGTGAATGATTGGGGCCATGATCAGCCAGTTGCCTTAATTAGCAGATGACTCCTCCCCAGAAAGCAGCATTGGATTGCCATTGAGAGGGAAGCCCTTGTTTTGATTTGGTCCCCAAAGAAGCTGAGACCCTACCTATTTGGGGCTCACTTCAGAGTTCAAACCGACCACAGGCCTCTTAGATAGCTGATGAAGATGAGAGAACCCAACTTTGAGGTTTATAAGGACGTCTGGGTACAAAAATCTGGTGGGAGTCATAAAAGTCACCCCACTTGCTTGGAAGCAGGGCGTTCTTTGGTTTGGGAGCATCCCTCCAACCAGTTCTTGGCCTAGAGAGGTGCTTGCAGCCGGAGTTGCTAGCGGCCCAAATGCCTGTGAAGAACGTATCCTATGGGGTCCCGGGGAGCTGAATGAGGCCTCCCTCTGGGAGTGCAGCCCGACAGGCTAGCAATTGAATGCTTAGGCCTGGATTTCCTGACTCCTGAACACTCCATGAGGCCGTAAGGAGAGAGCCCAGATGACAGTGAATTGCGGGGCTCCCAAGTTCTGCAGCCCCTTCGCCATCGAGAGCATCCTGCGCTGGCCCTTCTTGTTCCAGGAGAGGCGCTACAGCCCAGAGCCTGTTGCACCACTGTGAGCTTCCACTGCTATGCTGCCTCCTGTGCCACAGACCTTCCCAGGCTAACTGCTGCTGCCTACCTATCCCCGGCGCTCTTCCCTGCCTCCCTTGGGGAGCTACACCAGTACTGCGGCCTCAGGGTGCCTTCTTGCTGGAGTCGCATGGACTAAAGCAAAAAGAACAGAAGATGGACAGAATGCTGAACACTGCAAACATTCACCCCCATCACAAAGATCTGGGTTTAATCCATATTTTTTTTGCCTGCCACACCACCTCAGTTTGGAACCAGTCATATGAAAATCAGTCTTGACACTGTTCCCTTTGGAACCCAAGCTGCCAGGCCAGGTCCTCCCTGGACTGGAATCAACCATCCTGGGACCGGTTTCAGGGTATCTCCCTTCATCAGCCAGGCTAGCTTGAATCCAGTAGCGCAGTGAGCACGGAACTCACATCTGGGCCTACCCTTTCCACTTAGGGGGACAAAAGCAAAAAGAATAGATGATGGACAGAATACTGCACAATGCAAACATACACCCCAAGTCATAAAGATCTGGGTTTAATCCATCATTTTTTTGCCCACCACGCCACCCCACTTGCGGGGACAGCACTGCAGCTCCCAGCAGCTCTTTTCCCCAGCCCTTTCCAACAGCAGCAACTCAGGGCCAGCCCCAACCATCAATGTGCCCCTCTGCACTCACCAGTAGCAAGACCAGCAGCAACTCTCCTCCTTCAGGATGGGGCACCTTCTGGCCCAGTGGCCCGAGGGCTGCCAAACACTATGGGCCGTCAACACTTTCTTCCAGCGCAGGATACAAATGAAAATGAACATACTGTGCTTTGTAAAAGTTGTGATTTGCATTTTGTTGGAGACGGGGGTGTGGACGTTTGCTTTTCATCCAATTTGATTATGTTGTCCAATATAGCATAAACCTCAAGCTTTCCCAAATCAGGTACATTAACTCCCCAATTGTGTTTTTTCTTTGCATTTCTGTACTTAAAGGGAAAGCAACATCACAAGTGTCTACATCGAGAAATAATAATAAAAGTAAAAAACACCAGGACTGGGGACGCCTTTCCAGGGGATTCTAGGTCCCAGTCTGCACTTTACTGCCTGCCCTGCTAGGAGGTGGGGCCTCAGACCATAGTGCCATCAGGCGCACTTAAGCAGCCCTTGTAGACCGCTACTTGGGATGCCATTCCGGGGGACTACAGGTCCCAGTCTACACTTTGCTGCCTGCCCTGGCAGGACGTGGGGCTTCATGGGACACTCGCAGGCGAGACAAGACTGGGCCTACTCTCTTTGCTCCTGAATATTTTGTGATTCCAGAGGGATTCCACAGTGAGTGTCAGTGCAATTTTTCATAAGGTGAGAGTAGTTGGATTTATTTGGAACAATGGGCAAGCATAAAACTGATGGCACTGCTGTTGCGCTGTCAAAACAAATGGTTACCATTAATAACATGTTGGAGAGGGTGTAGGAAAGTAGCACCTTCCTGACATAGTTGCCCCCACTTTTTGTCTGGTGTCAGTGTGTTTAGATCGTAGTACACTGGGATGCTGCTAACCAGGACCTTAGTGTCAGTGTTTTCTCCCCTAAATTGAGTTGGTAAGTAACTTTTACACCCCACAATTATCATACTGGTGCACCTATGTAAGTCCATAGTATATGGTACTTATGTACCCAGGGCATTGGTACACCAGGTGTTCCCCGTGGGCTGCAGCATATATTGTGACACCCAAACTGAACTGCCATTGCAGCCTTTGTGAAATGGTGCATGCTGTGAGAAAGTAGCCTCTTTCTGGCAAGGTTACCCCCAATTTCTGCCTGTTTGTCAGTGTGTTTTTACTGTGTCACTGAGATCCTGCTAGTCAGGACCCCATTGCTCATAGGTTGTGGCCTACTTGTCAGTATGTTTCACTGTCTTTGTCCTGGAGTCCTGGAGTCCTGCTAATCAGAACTCTAGTGCTTATGCTCTCTCTGGTTCCAAATGTGTACTTACATACTGGTAATCCAGTATTCCACGCCAAATTGGTATACTGGACCCCACTTATAAGTCCCTAGTACATGGTACCTAGGTACTCAGGGCACTGGGGTTCCAGTAGATCCTTATGGGCTACAGCATTTCTTTTGCCGCCCATAAGGAGCTCATACAAACACTTCTTAAGCACTAGTTCACAGCCATTTTCACTGCACCAGGTCACTTATAAGTCACCTATATATCTAACATTCAGACCCTGAAGGCTAAGTGCATAGTACCTGTGTGTGAAGGCACCCCTGCACTAGCAGAGGTGCCCCCATGTCGTCCAGGCCCATTTTCCTGGACTTTGTGAGTGCAGGGACGCTGTCATAAGTGTGCACTAAATATAGGTCAATGCATATATGTAGCTTCACAATGGTAACTCTGAATATGGCCATGTAAGGTGTCGAACAACTGGGAATTGTACCCCAATACTGATTCCAGTATTGGTTACACAATCCTATGCACACTGGAGGCTCCACCATGGCCCCCAGTACTGCCATGCCAGTCTTCTGAGGTTTTCACATCAGCCCCAGTTGCTGCCACCTCACAGGCAGGCTTCTGCCCTCCTGGGGCTTGAGCAGCTCAATCTCAGGATGGCAGAACAATGCATTTCCTTTAGGAGGGGGGTGTTACACCCTCTCCGGTTGGAAATAGGCATTACAGGCTTGGGAGTGGTATCCTCCCAGAGCCTCTGGAAGTGCTTTGAAGGGCAAAGATGGTGCCCTCCTTGCATAATCCAGTCTATACTGCTTCAGGAACCCCCAGCCCCTGCTCTGGTGTGAAACTGGACAAAGGAAAGGGGAGTGACCACTCCCCTATCCATCACCACCCCATGGGTGGTGCCCAGAGCTCCTCCAGAGTGTCCCTGGGTTTTGCGATATTGGATTCCAAGGTGTTGGGATACTCTGGGAGCATCTGAGTGGCCAGTGCCAGCGGGTGATGTCAGAGACTCCTCCTGATGAGTCCATACCTGGTTAGGTGACCAATCCGCTCTGAGGGCTATTTAGGGTCTCTCCTGTGAGTGTTTCCACAGATTCGGATTGCAAGACTCCAGCAGGAATCCTCTGCATCCTCCACTTCATCTTCTACCACGGATCAAACGCTGTCTGCTCCAGGAACTCTGCAAAACTGCAACAAAGAAGCAAAGACGACTTCTGCAACCTTGTAACTTTAGCTCCTGCCAGCAACTGCAACAGTTTCCAGGTTGTGCATCTTCTAAGGACTGCCTGTCTTTAGCCTGCACCAGAAGAACCGAAGGAATTTCCCGTGGAGTGACGGAGTCACTTCTCTGCTTCAGCAGGCACCTCTCTGCAGCAACGACCGGTGGCTTGGACCCTCTCTCCAGACGACAGGCGTGGATCCAGCAACACAGGTGGTAGACAAAAGTGCCTCGGCAGTCCAACTGTCCAACTTTGGTGGAGGTAAGGGATTGCCTCCCCACGCAAGACAGTACCCCAATGCACCGCGTGACTTGCAGTTGCTAAAGCTTGTGTGCGACCTTCCACAAAGTTCTTCGTGCACAGCACAGCTTAGGACCCCAGCACTCCATCCTGCCACGCACAGCTTCCTGAGTGGTTCTCTGGTGGCGTGGGAATCCTTTGTGTCATGCTGTATGTGCCTTTATTTGCCCCTCCTTTGTCCCTGTGCTGTGGGACTCCTGTGCGCGCTGCCTGGCCTTCTGAGGGCTCTCTGAGTTGCTTAGAGCCCTCCTGACTCCCCTCCTGGGTGGAGGCCACCAGGTCCCTCCTGGTCCCGGGCAGCACCATTTTCCGCTAATCGCGAGCTTTGCAGGTGCCAAGGCTTATCGGCGGAATCCAGCGACACAAACCAGACTGCATTCATCCATCCGGCGTGGGACATCTTCTGCACCAACCAGGAACCCGCATCTGTCTTCTCGAGTGCAATACTGACTTTGTCTTCTCACCGGTGGTTCCACTATTGCATCTTCACCCGGGTTAGCATGGGCTCCTGTTCTCCCTGGACTCTTCAGTGGTTCTTGGACTTGGTCCCCTTCTTCCACAGGTCTTGAGGTTCAGGGATCCATTGTTGGTGTCTTGCAGTCTCTTCTGGTTCTTGCATTATCTTCTATCACGACTTCTGGTGTGTTTAAGGAAACTTGCTGTGCTCTAGTCCTGCTTTCCTGGGCTCTGGGGTAGGTATTTTACTTACCTTTGGTGTTTTCTTACACTCCCAGCGCACCTCTACACACGACACTTGCCTAGGTGGGAAACCGACTTTCGCATTCCACTATTTTAGTATATGGTTTGTGTTCCCCCTAGGCCCATTGCAACCTATGGTGTTCTTCACTATTTGCACTATTTTCCTACTGTGTACTTACCTGTTTCTGATTACTAGTGTATATACTTTGTGATTTACTTACCTCCTAAAGGAGTATAGCCTACAAAGTATTTTTGGCATTGTGTGACTAAAATAAAGTACCTTTATTTTTGCAATGCTGAGTATTGTCTTTCATGTGTGTAAGTATTGTGTAACTACAGTGGCATTTCAAGAGCTTTGCATATCTCCTAGTTCAGCCTTGGCTGCTGTGCCTACAGCTAACTCTAGACAGCCTGGCTTCTAGATAATGACTACATTTAACTAATAAGGGATAACTGGACCTGGTATAAGGTTTAAGTACCTTTGGCACCCACTACAAAGCAGGCCAGACTCCTACACATGCACCTATCCCCACAGATATAATGTTTGCCTTATAGCTTGGTCACTGCACTCTGACCCTATAAGTCACCCCTCTGGTAGGCCCTTCAGCCACAGGGCTGCATGGTTCTCAGTGTGAGGGCTCCTCGGTATGAGCAGAGGTGCCCCTACAAACCCTAGAGTCCATTTTCTGTGTTTTGTAAGTCTCAAGGTATGTAGTGGACACTGGTCAACACGAGATGCCCAACAACATATTGGCTTCACCAAATCTAGGCATGTTTGGTATCAAACATGTTGGAATCATGAAGCAACACCAATTCCAGTGCTTGATATCATGTACTCTGGAGATTCCCTAGGGGATCCCCCGTATCTGCCTGTACAGCCTTGCACGGTCTGCATGCTAGCCGGCGCTGGGGCCGACCCCAAACACTGTTCTTCTCTTCTGCTGCTGAGGCTAAATTGGACAGGCGAAGGCAGAACAAGGGATTTCCTGTAGAGGAGAGGTGAGACTTCTTTAGAAATAGGTGTCGCTGGGCTGGGGTTGCCGCTGAGAACCACCAGACTGATTTGAAAGGCACATTTGGTGCCCTTCTTGCATAAACTTGTTTACTCCAGTGCAGGAGCCCCCGGCTCCAGTTCTGGTGCGAAACCACACAAAGGACAGCTACTCCCCTAGGGAGGTGCACACAGTCGTGCCACGTGGCCATTTTATTCTGCCACCCAGGAAAGAATATGAGCAGAGGTCCCTGGGAACATCTGATTGGTTAGTCTAGCTTGGCGATGTCCCTGACTCCCCCCCCCCCACACACAGGTGGGTCACTGCAGTTAGTGGCCAACCCCCTTTCTGGGTTATATAAGGGCCTTCCTGAGGGTGGGACTCCAGATTTGTCTGCAGGACTTCAGGAACTGTCTGCAAGTCTTCTCTGCAAGACACTTCTGCAACCTGGATGCTGGACCCGCTGATGTTCTTCTCTGGAACTAAAAGCGAGACTGTAATCAGTAGGAGGACTTCTACTGCAACTTTGTTTCCAAGTTCTGCAAGACTTATGCAACTCATGTGGCCATGCATCATCTAGAGCAGGGGTCTTCAAACTGGGGGCAGGCCCCCCTAGGAGGGCCCCAAGTGATTCCAGGGGGGCCACCAGGCTCTGGCCAAAAGAAGCTTAGAGCTTTTTTTAAGCAGGGAAATAACGAGCAGCAGTAAACCGCACTGTAATGGGCCATCAATAACATCTTTTGTCATTTAAATCCTAGCTGGGTGTATGCATCAAAAGGAAAGTGGCTCCAATATGCCACAAAAGCCCCACCCTCATTTCTAATCACGCTGTGGATAATGTTACATGTTAGTAGGGCATGTATTTGATTGCATTTTTATAAACGGTAATTGAACTTACCTGCATTGTTTAAGTAAGCCTAAACATGTTTATACACTGCCAACTTATAGAATAATTCTGAAAATTTTCTGAGGGGGGCCAAATGATTTGTTTTCCCACTGGGGGGGGGCACTAAAAAGTTTGAAGACCACTGCTCTAGAGTTATTGGGACTCTGTCTGCACTTAGGAAAGCAAGAAGGAATCTCCCTTGGAGTGGAGTCACTCCCCTGCATCTCACAGATGATGACCAGTTTGTGAATCCAGCTTCTCCATGGACTCTTCAAGGCTCTACACAGGTGGTGGTTCTGTGGCTCTCCAAAGGTCTGCCCTGTCTACTTTGCAACTGAGAAGTCTGAAGCCCTCGCTGGAGCTGCTTGGCTAGAACCCATGAATTGATGGCTCTTCAGTCCAAAGACCTCCTAGCTCCAAGAAGCTCTGGCTTCCAGCACTCTCCAGCTCCAAGAACAATGTCCTCTCTACAACTCTTACAACGTGGGCATCTATCTTTGGTGTGCTGTTGAGGCCTCCCTGCAATTCCCTTTGCCTGCTGCAAGAGGGTCCTTCTGGGGGCTCCATAGGTTCCTGCTGTCTCCTGCTTGCTGACGGCTGGTCCTGACCTACCTTCAAAGGTTGGGTCACCTGGACCTTGTTGGTCCCCACAAATCCTGCAAACTTCATGCAACACTTCCCTGCATTTGACAACGCTTATAGGTGGTCCGGTCACCACTGACCCCTCTGCAGTTCGACGACTGGCATGGGACACCTCATAGACGACTCCAGGGGTCTTCCTGCATCATCTGGACTCTTCAGCTACACTCCTTCCTCCACTGTCTAACAGGCAAGCATCCTTAGGAAGTATGGACATTGCACTCCTGCACAGCCTGGGCACCTCTGGGTGGTCTGGACTCTGCCCCCTCTCTCCTTAGGTCCGCTTCTACAGGAATCCATGCCTGGGTTCCACCAACCAGGTCCACTGTCATGATAGCAGCTGGACAACCAAGGTTTCCATTGGCTTCAATGGACGGTTCCGACACATTTTCACCCCTATGCACCTGGGCTCCCTGGTGTAGGTACTCCACTGTTCTGGGTATCCACAGGTGGGGACACTATCCAACCTTCCTTGTCCCAACGGGTTTCATTGGGTGTAGGAGAGTGGCTCTCTATGTTGTCTGCATAGTTAGACACACTGGTAGGGAGTCTAGGCAACCACATGTTGATTCACAGGGCTAAAATCTAGACCACCTAATGCTCTAATTTTTATGACATCTGGTTGAGCACCAGAGTTCTTTGCGGCTGTAGGGGGACTGCCAACGTAGACTGGGGCTTCAGTACAACCAAGCCAACAAGTGGACCCGGGTCTCACCAGGTGGGGAGACGTGGGGGCACCCTTGCTTCTCTTCTCCTGGGTCTGTGGCAAACGGGTGCAGGTGTCCAATGGGCATCGGGACTTTGCCTCCTGGTCACCAGGATTGCGGAGGGGAGGGTCTACAGAAACAGTGTGCAGACGCTGTCATGAAGTCCACAGTCAGCGTGCACAGAGTGGGCTTCTCTTCCAGAGGTCCTGGAGACCATGCTGACACTGTTGGCCCACCTTAACTAATTCTAGGCGCCTGAGGTGCAGTGGTGATGTCCGGCGTAGGGTTTTGGCAGTCCTGGTCCTCTCAGTTCTTTCTTGGGTACCTGGGGATGCAGGGGAGTAGCTCCTCCACTCCAAGGGAGTTCTTCTTGGTGATTTGTGGAACAATGGCAGCTCTCCCAGTTTCCAGGAGGCTGTAGAGGCAGGACAGGTCAGTTGCTCCTCGAGGGTCGGGTGCAGCAGGCAGGTATGGTTGGCGCCAAGTCCTGTGGGGAGTGGGCATCACCCTAATTAGAGTTCCTAAATTACACTTAATGCAAGATGGTGGAATTTCTATCTGTGTCCACTTCATGCTGGTCACCCTAGAGGTGTGTCCATCCTGGAAGGACAACGCACCTCTTGTTTAGCTGTCCAGGTGCCAGTTGGGCCCTGAGGCATGGGGTTTTGCATCTTATAATGAGGAAGGCCAGACTTACATACCATCACATTTCTTTGAAGCTCCTGCCAATTTAATAGAATAATTATGAAAGATTTGTAAGGGGGTGGGGGGGGATTATTTTGGTTTTCACTGGGGGGCGGCATTAAAAGGTTTGAAGACCACTCCTCTAAACCCTCAATGATCACTTGTGAGGCCACTTGTGGCTCTACGTTGTCCCTCTGTCATTTCAGCATCTATATTCAGCTCGTAGGCAAAATGATTGACACTCCTGGCCTGCAATTTTACACATATGCAGAAGAGACCCAGCGTTTGTCCTTGCCCATTAGTTTGGTGGACACCTCTCCAAGACTTCATTAGTGCCCAGAACATAGCACAAGCTGAGGACAAAAATCATCTATAAGTGAACTCTTGACTTAACCGACTGGTAAGGAAACATTCCTGTTGGACAATGTTTGACCTAATGAACTCGGACACGTTTCTACTGTCATTCCTCTAGTAAAAAGCCTTGGGATCAGATCAAGCTGGATAATAAGCTCAGGATGGGTCAAGTCTCAACAGTTGCTGCTGCCTGCGGTTTTCAGATGAGAGGCTACAAAAGCTCATGCCCTCCTCTTAGGTGACACTCGGTGCACTGAAATATCGATGCGGAAAGGGTGGCCAATTGCTCTACAAGATACAGCATAAACATAAAAAACCCGAATACAGCACTCAACAACTGAAAGGGGACTGGTTAACTATTAATATCAGGCACTCCATTGCACCACGAGCACCATGTTTATTTTAGCAACTTTTGATGTTTTGACGTTTGAGCTAGAATGCTGTACTTGTACTGTCGGACTTGTATAAATTGAAGAAATTGTTATTAGGGTAGAGATTCGTTGGAATACACATTATACTGGCCATAGCCTACACAGCTTGCTTTAGAAGTGGGTAGAAGTCCGCAATCTCGGAAACTCAGCCGCGATGCCATTCTGACTCCGAAGGGAAGCTGAACGTATACTTCCACCGGCAGCTCGCTCTTGGTGGCCTGGAACCACAGCAGCTGTACGTGGAGGTGAGGCTTCTGCATCAGACGTGCACCGCAGTTTTATTAAACATGTATCGAAAGTATGATCGAGAAATGTGATTTATAAATATGGTAAAATATGCACACGACAGTTTGTAAAAGTAAATAGCATCTTTATTTCGCGGGTAGAATACATATAAACAGTTTATACATTTATAAAAGTAAATAAGCTAACTCGAGGAGGCACTACACACACAAAATTACGACACCAAGTTCCTGTCACTGAGGCCTCTGTCATACACCCCCAGGTGAGATATCGAGAGACCCTGTGGAGAACATGGCGCTTGTGCCAGCGTTGTCTTCAGAGGAAGCCCGTGTGACCCGGCAGCAGCAGTGTCCACTGACATCTGTGGGAGCCAGGCCTGCGCGGGCGCTGAGCAAACCTATCCCTCCCTGCTGAGACAACGAGCCGGGCCGCGCCTTGGAACACTGTTGTGCACCACAGAATCTGAAAGTAAATCTTACTCCTACATTCTGCGCATCCTCCGGCTCCAGCTTGGTCGAATCTCTACTGTAAGGTTGAAACTTCTCTCGCTGTGATATTTGCCCTAAAGGTTCATACTAAGATCAGGTGATGCCCATTCAGAGGGGGACGAGCTATTTGTTGCAAATGTCTGTCATGTCCCTGTGGTGGCCAGTGAGATCCTTTAAGGGAGGGGTGATTTTTCTCGACCAAAGACTAAGGACGTAATCAGAGCCGGAACCAGCGTGAAGAGCGCCACTGACAGCAGCACTGTGATGGTGACCATCCCACCGGAGCGCCCCGACAGGTCTAGGTCCAACACGTCGGTCACTGAAAGATAAAAGATTTGCGGGTGAGGAGTGACTTCACTGCTGACTAGTTTTCGACAGGGCTAGTCTTGTACTATGTCTTACTAGAGACATCTCTCGCTGTTTTCGGAAGCGATGGCTTGAGCAGGTACACCGATGTTACACCATTGATCCCACACTATGAGCTTCGCTCCCCGCACACTACAGCCAGCACCTCACAGATTATCATGTACACACAGCATTCGCACATCACAGCCCCTTCCAGACCACACACTTTCCTGATAGTACTGTCATTCCCTTTCAGAGTAGCAGTTCACCCTGCTGACAGCTCACGCACACACCTCATACTATAGCAGTCACTCAGTACCGAAAGCCCTCCCACAGAGAAGCACTCACCCTTCACGGGCTAGCATTCTCCCAGCACTGGCACACCCCATTGCACACAAATAACCACACACTACCAGAAGGCTTTCTTGCTGTGTGAAAAGCGTGACGTGGCGGAATTGGTTGTGTGCGGATGCTGTGTCTGACGGGGAAGAGTCCATCTTGGATGATGGGAACGCGCCCCCCGAAGAGGTGTAACCACAAGCAAGTGAAATAAATAAAATGTATGCATGTTCAGAGTTACCCTCTGTAAAACTTACCATTTAAAGTACGAATGGGGTCGGACCAGCCAGTGTAAGCTCTTATCACGTTGTTTTCATCCAAAATAAAGAAATTCACCCTGAAAGAGAAGAATTACGTCAGCTAAGCATCATCAATACAAGATGGCGGGTGTCGCGCAGTTCATGGAGGTCTCCCGTGGGAAAGTGTTTGCGGGGTGCCAGGCGCAAGGCTGAGACAGGCTGTGGATAGGAAGTGACGTGTTGCAATCACGCAGATACGCACATTCAGTCATGGGACTGGGGAATGCTTTGCCACTGTGATGAAGTGGTGGGTTGAGCAAGGGGTATTCTTTGCACCCGCTTTGTGGTGCGGGTGGGTACGGCCTACAAGCTGAGGGCGATGCACTCACTGGGCAGAAGGCTGCAGTAGTGGGGGCGATCTACTCACCAGTCTGCGCGGAGCGGCCACCTCAACCAGGACAAACCAGAAGTATGTCCTGCTGGGAGTTGGTTGGAATATTTACACTGGGCAATAACCGGGAGGTAGAGCGGACCCCTATGTGTGTGCCCCCTCCCAGTATGCGGGTGACTGGCTCTCTAGGAGCCCAGCCTACCTTTACTCCAAGGCCACGCCAATGCGCGCCTCCATACCTGTAAGACGACGAGGGTTGCAGCGCCTTGTTGCAGTAGGCTCCCTGCACGTTGTCACAGTCTTCCGTCCCCACCTGGTAGCCGAGGACCGTGGTCAGAGTGAAGCTGCTGCTCAGGCCCTTGTTGCTCAGCTGGACCAGGTCTCGGGCCACCCTGCAGGGCACAGTGTTGAACTTGCCGGCATAGTACACCTGCGCCGTGGAGACGTTCACGAGGGACTTGATGGCGTCTGTGTCCGTCACACCTGGAAGAGGAGGCGCATCGTCAGATCGTACAGGAGCGCGCGCGGTGTGTCTGCCACGCGCAGAGCAGCGACCCCCGGGCCCGTATTACAAGCCCCTCGCGCCCCCGGTGCGCAAGGAACCTGAGCGACCAGGTTCCAGTCTCCGCGTCCGATCAACAATCTGTGATTCTGGGCAAATCACTTACTCGCTCCGTGCCTACGAAAATGAATGTGTCTTTGTGTACTGGAACGGGTGCTCGTGTAAAGCGCCCCAGGGCCTTAGGGTCGACTTCGCGCAATGCGAAACTGCAATAAAACGAGGCGGGTAGGTTTATCGTTGTCATCGCTGAATATCAAGGGATGCGCTGCCCAGAACACCATACCGGAGAGGGGGTACTGTCGCGAGTACTGCACATCTCACAGTTTACCCCCCAAGTCGCGCGTGGGCAACAACAACAAAAAAGTAATCGGATGACTAAATAGCGATGCCTTGAATCAGTACCTGGCACGGAGATGGTGGAGACCGCGACCAGGATGGAGGTGGGCGTGTACCCAGCGCCGGATACGCAGCTCGGGATGTTGGTAACAAAGGAAAAGCCCATGCGATTACCAATCATCTTGGTTTGGTTTCCGAAGAAATTGAATGTTGCTGAAAAAAAAACAGATTGTTAGGTTACGGTACCTAAATTGGCTCAAAATGGTAATCCATCTGAGAAGAAAGCGATTAATGCGGGCCATGATTTAAAACAGTGCTGGCAAGCGCTAATTGTTTACCACTGCGAGTTCAGTGGAAACAAGGTAACCTGTTCCTACAAATCGGACCTTTCCTACTTGTTTCGGTTAGGTGTGTGCGCATCATCTTGTGCCCTGCGGCCGTCCTGTGTCAGCCAGACATACGAACACTCTCATATAAGGGTGCCCCTAAAATGCAATCTCGAAATGTATTCATGAGCAAGCCCACTCACTAATACTTTCGATTCACGCTTGCCCTTGGATGAGTTAAGACTCGGAAAGATGAAATGCTGAGTGGGCCCTCCCAGAATGAGTATACACAGCTGAGCAGCGCGCGCTTCAGCCCACCGAGATATATGGTTCATTGTCGCCCACCTGGCCAGAGGTTGTGGGTGCGAGTTGTAGAACTGTCGCGGGTGAATGGCTGTGCGCCACGGACACGGAGTCTTATAAGGTGCCAAGAGCACCCGCTATATATCCTGATACATCAGCGTTACGCAAGCTGCGTAATTTTACTTATAGGACCATTCCCCGTTTACTACCACTAGGGAGCGCGACTACCTGCCCGAATACATTTCAGAAGCAAACGATAGTGAGTAAAAGTACTTACGGAGGGTGGTTAAAGAAGAGAAGGGCACCGCCGACCCCAGCCCAGGGAGCGCCACGAAGCACAGGAGCGCCAGCATCTTGGTCGTGAAGCAATGAAAGTACCACGAGCACCGCAGAGCCGGGCAATATCTGCTGAAACCGAGGGGAGGAGCCAAAGGGCACAAGGGCAGAGGGAGGGTCACGAGTCACTGACCCTCCTCTTGCCCAACTCCAGCCATCCTGGCAGAACCAGTTCGGAAAGCTGTGGGGGGTGGGTAGAGGGACTGAGGGCAAGCACGTAGGGAATAAAGGAGTGGACACGGGCGTAGCTTCGGGAGGGGGTGTAGAATGTTACACCCCCTAATGTATTGTGAGATAAATATTTGGGTGCAGGTTCTTTCAGTAGGGTATGGTGAGGTGTCTGAGACCCCTGTGTGAGCCATACCATTGACAGGCTGTTCTGATGCCCAGGGGGCTTCAGGGAAGGGGTGTATGGCCCTAAAATGCTTGCTCGAGCTCTAAATAGAAGGAGCAGCTTGCAATACCTACGTTGATTTTAGATATTTTACACGAAGAGGGCGAAACGATGCGCTACCCAGCCTGATGGCATTGCCTCTAGAAATAATTTATAAAAACTGTCCTTATGCAAACAAAGCCCCTGCCTGCGCTGCATAGAGGCGTCAGAACCAATGAATGGTAATAACCACCGGAAAACCGACGGAAAAACGGAGGAGGGGTGAGAACTCATGTTTACACGAGCACACAAGTATTTTAATAATGCAATATACAAGCCGGTTTCGCAATTTCACAAAACACACAGCGCAGCCCATCAAGTTCTGTGTCAACACCCTCAGAACGTGCCAGAAGTAAAAAAAACAGCTCAAAAGAAAAAACAAGGCATGTTATCGCTATTGTTCCTGCAGTTTTAACATTTTTAAAATGATTATACATTGACACTTGCCCAAGAGTTTTCCTTCACAGTCTCTGTTGAGTCTCTTTATGTTTCGATCCGCAAAGAAGATTATGGATTTAGCGTCAGGAAGAAAACAAATTGTGATGTGGCCTTGTTAGGCCACATTGAAACTTATGAAGCTTTAAAAGTAGGGCTCTGAAGTAAATTGATTTACTCAGCAAAGGCACATAACCAGACATTATGGCCTAGATTTACTTAGGGCAGCGTGTAACAATTCTGCACCTGCAGGCTTTTATAATCGTAGGTACATCAAAGCAATATTTTGCAAGCACCAAACCTTAGTAGATAACCCCTTATGTGTTTATATAGCATCACTTCTGTTAGAATGTTGACCAGGGGCTTAACTTGGTCAGTTAAACTGGAGGAGGGTATGAGCCCAACAATCACGCTGGCATATCATGGTCACACACATCATATGGGAAGCAGGGCGTGAGGGGGTTAAGGGGCAGTGCAAAGGGGAGCAGATAGAGATGCTGTTTAGACTTGAGTTGTAATTTAATACCTTTTTTATTTTTATTTATTTTTATGGCAGGCATTTTAAGTCAGTTTTGAAAATGTCCGTTTTAGAACTTTTGTAATAGAAAAGGGGTATGGCCTATAAAACTGTGAGGCTAGGCCGGTCAAACTACACAAAAGAAACAAAGCCAACACTATAATCAACTTAGAAAACATTATTATTTACAATGAGAAGGCAAAACCAATTACCTTTCCCTAATATTAATACATTACATTTATCCAGAACAATTGTAATTGAATAACATTTATCATACACAGAAGAACCAATAGAAAAGCAAGCAATTACCTCATTAAAAAAAAAAAAAAAAAAGTTTTGGGGCTCTGCACACACAACACCACCATACACGAAAAAGACTATAGGTGGTACATCCTTCTCCGTCCAAGCAGCCAAACTATGGAATTCATTACCCCCAACTATAAGAGCCACAGATAACTTTCTTGTCTTCAGAAAACTACTCAAGAGTTGGCTCTTTCCTTCATAACCACCTTTTTCAAACAACTATGAACTGCATATGCCTATGTGGATAAATATTTTTTTCAGATTATATGTATATTTTTATTTATTTATAGTTTCTTTGGAAAATATGTATTGCTACTATGTCATAACAATAAAATACACACACACTCTTTAAACCTGTCTAAGTATTTTTTTACCCATGATTCTAATTATGTATTGTATGTGCATATGTGTGTGTGTGTGTGTGTGTGTGTGTGTGTGTGTGTATATATATATATATATATATATATATATGTATGTGTATATATATATATGTATATATATGTATGTGTGTATATATATATGTATGTGTATATGTTTCTGTGCTTGGCATGTTCATGGATCCTTGCATGGCTCCTGTTTTTTTTTTTTTGGTTGTTATACTAGATATCTATTAATTCCTGCTCTCATCTTATCACACTTATCTACTCATCACTCTTATGTCATGTCTCTATCAAACTATCCTCCATTCTCACTCTGACTCATCTCAAATCCCTTCTACCACTTTCATCTCCTAAATATCTCTGCCTTAGCTCTTCCCTCCACATCTAACTCACCAAACCTCACTCTACCTCTGTTACCTCCCACACAACCCTACTAAATTCTCCTGCATTCATCTCACCCTGCTACTATGCTCTCCCTAAGCCTTCCACATACTCTTCCCCCGCCTCCCCCCTTTACTCATCCCAAGCCTTTGGGTTGAGTAAATGAAGGATATACTCCCAATTAACACCTCTGGATTTATTTCCTCCTCCACCCCTCCATTACTCCAGTCTAACTAACAAACTCTCATATCCGCGGCTCAAATTAACTCATAATAATACTAAAACTGTACTCATTATTTAACGATACTAATCCATCACTAATTCTTGTTGGGTTCCGGAGTAGCGTGCTACTCATCGAAAAGCGCTTCGACGCCTCGTCAGGGGTAGTAAGCGCTATATAAATATGATTACAATTACAATTACAATTGTTAGGGTTACTTAAAGACAATAACCTAAAAAATAACCAACAGTTGTAGAAATTTCAAAACTGAAGCGGAGAGAAAGAGTGTGTGTGGGTGCGTACCACTTCACAATACCCAACTGAACGCGCCTGTACCCAACGATTTACTAGAGAATGAATTTATTAGGGGGGTGTAACACCCCAAACACTCCCCGGAAACTACTCCCTTGATGTTGACCTTGGAATAGACTATTTACTGCTTTTGTATTGATCTTTAGGCATGGAGTGACTTGAGTGCTCCCATCGAAGTTAGCCTATCAGCAAGTGGGCTGCACTCTCTTCTGTCAGAGATGGAGGTCTGGCTTGTCAGCATGCTGAGCTGCTGAAGTTGCCAACTTCGATGCTGTCATTTCAACACAGTGAATGGTCTTCTGACCATTCAGGAGTAACCCCCTACACATCCCTCCGATCCCACTGCAGATCACAGCTCCACCAGGTATGTAGCTTGGCATCCCTTCACCGAGAGTGCTGTACAACCCCGGCTTCCCATCTCTGCCACTGCAGGTCATAGACTTTGTATTGTCTCTCCATTCCAGTCTGGCACTGCCCGCTGTGCAGGAGCTGGCTGACTGAATGGATCTGGGCCCAGTTTAGTGCAGCAAGGCCAGGGTCACCAAAATAAACACGCTCCACAGACACTGGATAAGTGTTTTGCAAGGTATGGGAAACTGCATGGATTTGAGCTTGCTGCAGGCGATATTCGTTTTAATAAGAGGAATCTACAGTACAAGCCGGCCCAGCAGCCCATAAAACAAGCCCCCAACAGTCAAAATGTTGCCCACACACCCACCTTTCAGAACAGCCCGTCGGGTACTGCCTGATTGCCCTAAGGGCCAGTCCAAACTTGAGCAGGGCTCTTGGTGTAATTATGGACACTCTGCAAGATTCTCTAGGAATTCTAATCCAAACTTTAAGTGAGCCATAAGCAACGCCTAAATCTGTGAATAGTCACTGAGGTACAGGAAGGAGACTACAACTGCTAATGTGACAGGAGAGCATTCCACCGCTCATCACACCTTGCACCAAAACCCTTGCCCCAGGCCTCGCATGCAAACCACATCCTTTCAACCAGGTACACCTAGATGCTGTGACGTAATCCAGGATAAACACCTAGGTGTTGTTACCTAAACCAGGACAAATATCTAGATGCTGTGACCTAAACCAGGATAAACACCTAGGCGCTGTGAGCTAATCCAGGACAAACACCTAGGCGCTGTGACCTAATCCAGGGTAAACACCTAGGCGCTGTGACCAAATCCAGGATAAATGCCTTTGACCTAATCGAGGATAAACACCTAGATGCTGTGACCTAATCGAGGATAAACACCTAGATGCTGTGACCTAATCGAGGATAAACACCTAGGTGATGTGAGCTAATCCAGGGTAAACACCTAGGCGTTGTGACCAAATCCAGGATAAATGCCTATGACCTAATCGAGGATAAACACCTAGACGCCTTGACCTGATCCAGGATAAACACCTAGACGCTGTGACCTGATCCAGGATAAACACCTAGATGCTGTGACCTGATCCAGGATAAACACCTAAGTGCTGTCACCTAATCCAGAATAGCAGCATCACGCTGGTCAGCTCCTACAGCAGCAAAATGCTTCCCACATTGGAATGAAACACTCTTCCAAGCAGGCGGTCCTCGGTGCTGCAGAGTGCTATTGATCTACCAGTGAAAGCAATGAAGCTGTATGTAAAAGCAGTTATGATGCAGTACAATACAATAAAGACACTAGTGAAGTGAAACTGATCACTCACTTGTAGCACATAACTTAAATGACTCGCTGCATAACTACCAGCCAGAGCTGGCATTTGTTTAGAGAATGCCCTGGGCAAAACCAACGTCGGCGTCCCCTACCACTTGTCCTTTGTAATTTTTTATACTGAAAATTTGGGAGGAGTAGGAGAAAAAGGAGGGGGCAAGATTAAGGAGCTCCATGAAAAGAAAAACAGAAAGCAGGAAAAGGTGCCACCAGTTTTCAGAAAAATTGTTTAAACACACTTTTCTTTGGACCTAAGTCATAGGAAAACAGCTGCAGGGAGCTCCCGCCCGTGACCATCAGGAAGTTGGTGTCCAGGGTGTGGGCACAGGTCGCGCAGGCTAGAGGCCAGCCCGGCTGCCAACAGATCCCATGGGAAGGCTGTCTTTTTGCAAAATCCTGACTTTGCAGCAACTAGCACATTGCATGCTAGGGCTGTAGGTCTCTACTCTATATTTAATAAGTAAGTGCAATCTAAATTTCAAGCATCCATTATGCTTTGCTAAACAGGATTGTCTGAAAGTCCCTATGCTGATATCGACACAGTTAAATGCTATGTCACTTCTAGCCTAAATGTAATGCATTTTTGTGAAAATGGCAGTGCATCTATCTATCCAACATTTGCCGAATGTTCAACATCAACAAAATCCCCTACCCACCCCCCCTCCCATGGTGATATGAAGCAATAGCAGCCTGTCCTGTATTGTTTAGTTAATTGTACTTTGCACAGCGGGGCATTTTTTAGCACACACGGTTAAATGACATCTGAATTTATTTTGTGCACTATTGAATGTACTAACCCAGTAAAGCACAAGAAGATGAATTGTGAGGATTTCTAGAAATAAATCCCCCATTCCTATACATGAGACTGGGAATCCTTGCAAATGCATAGATGGAGCTGTTTTTTAGCCACCTGCATACTGCATTCTGCTACATGTAAGCCCATGCTTACCAAAGGAGAAATTGAAATTACAGGTGCCAGACCCTACGTGCTGCTGGCTAAAATACTCCAGGGCTGGTAGAGGTGACCCTCATGCCTGGGAAATGGATAGAAACTAGTGAAATGTAATGGACCTCACACACCTGCATCTATTAGTGCGCACACTAGAACATGGGATCTGTGAAAACTGTAAAGCCTTCTCTTGTTTACTGGGCGATTCATGTGGGTTGTAAAACAGTGAACACACTGATGAGTTATAAAGCCACTCTCAAATTGTTGACTCTCCTAGAAGGGCAAGGTGAGATTTTCCAGTTGAAACAGGTAGAGGCATGCAGCTTTTGGGAGGGGTGAATGATTTGAATTCAATGGGAATTCACTACTTTGGGGTAGGTTGAAGTTCAGTTGCTCTATAATGGTGATACCTTTGAAATCTTTGAGGCGTTTGGGTCGATACTGCCTTCCAAATGAGGGTGAGTTCAACCTTCATAATACAAATAGGAAGACCTGAAGATGCCTTATCAATCTCACAGAGTCAGAGTTTCATCCCTCCTCCGCCCACCATGTTAGCGCTAGAGACCAGATTTACAAACCTTTTGCCCCAGATTTGTGTTGCATTTGTATGCAAACCTGGCACAAAGCGCTGTGGTGTTATTGAGTTTCCGGCACAAATCGCGATTTGCATTGGACAGTTAGCCATAATAACACAAAGTAGCGATATGTGCTGCTATGCCTCAAGGGGGGTACCACTGGTAGTACATGGGCGTTTCCATGCAACCATCCATGGACCTTTACGCACATTCCTTTCTACTAACATTGGTAGGCATGTATTTATGCCAAAAGCATAGCCTCTTTGAGGCAGACCTAACTCTGGAGAAACTTTTAAAGCTCTCTGCCTTTCTCCACCTTTAAATGTGTGCTGGAAAAGTATTAAAGCACAGTTTTTGTACTGTGAGGGTCCCTTTCCAGTACTAACCTACGCTTGATGAAACGCACACGCCCTACACAATAGTTGAAGGGTGGGTGCTTTAGCGCCTACCAGCCTCAAGTGCACTCGCAGGACAACAGCGCTGTATCTGCATAGATAGGGCGCTGTCCTGTTCTCTCCTTTGCACGCAATGCACCGGGGCAAATATGGTTGCTGTGTTGTAAAACTGTAAACTTTGCACTTGTATAGCGCACTACTGACCCGTTAGGGTCTCAAGGCGCAGTACGCATACTGTTATGGAACCCCTCCTGGCTTTTCCCTGTGAGGCGCCCACTCCTGGACAGCCCCAGGGTGAAGCCAGACATCCATGCGCTGTGAGGGCGTTGGGGAGATTAAGCAAGCTATTGCCCAGAGTAACAGAGTGGGACCCACCAATTAGATTAGGCACCAAGAAGAGAATTAATTGAACCCTGGTCCCAGGCCAGATCACTGCATCAGGGTCTGCCACTCTAACCATTGTGCCACACTTCCCCACCTGAATGGAAAGGTAGTATATCTGCCTCTACGTGTGTATAAATGACGGCGCCAAGAGGCCTTTACGTGTGTGCAGCATGCTGTGTCCTATCTGCCGACATCCACTTGCGTAATTAACTTGACACAAGTTTGGGAGGGGGGCGCAGCCTTGAGTATAGTCTGGAAAAGAGTGTCTGAGAGATGCTACATTCAGTATTATCGATAGTGGTAGCGCCTGAGTTTTTTTCTCAGAGAGTAACAACGCAGTATTTAAAAAAAATAGCGATTCCTAATATAGGTCTTTTCTCCAATGCCTACGTGGCTCAGGTGCGCACTTGGATTGTGCGAGTGATCATCGGTCTATCTGTTGCAACATTATAATATAACTAGGACCACTTACAGTGTCCCTTATTCAGACAGTGCTATATGTACCATATTTGTCCGTTTCTGTCTGTTTTTGTACAATGCATTCTGAGACCCTTTGGTCAGCGAGGTCTGATACTCATTACATTCCCAGCGCTGAGGAATGACGGTCTATGGCCCGGAGGTGTTCACTCAGTGTCCAGGTCACGGGGCGGCTCATTCCGGTTCCCCCGGCTCACAAAGGGCATGTGGCGAGTTAACAAGGCGCTAAGGGCCGCGGTTCAGGTCGGGGAGGGCAAGGTGGGAAGCACGAGGCGACAATGGGCGTCCGTGGGTGGGGCCCTCACCTTGGGGGGGGGGGGGGGAGAGGAGCCAAACAATGAGGTTTGATGTGGGTGCGAATCGTCTGTATTGAAAGCCATCGTCTCAGACACGCCCAGCTATTAGCGGCCCCTGTGGGCAGAGGAACCCGCCCTGCACCGGGGAGCGCCCACTGAGCCCCCGTTGATGAGGTTAACATTTGAAAGGACGCGACGCATTTCAGAGCACCCCCGCCTTTCCAGCAGGACAAGATTGTACCCCTGTTAGGAGAGATAACTGTTTTAGCATTGGAATGAGTCCCCGACCTTCGCACGAGGTCACTTATTTAGATGTAAATTCCTCCTACATAGGAGTTACTCCTCACTCTATCGGTGGTGAACATTTGTAGCTTGTTAAACGTTGCATCTTCCACTGTTTTTACACTAACATTTCACGGCCGTTTCGATTCAGTCTATGTATCACTGTATAACGTAGGTTGGCGCGTTTACTTTAGCCTATAACCAGAGACAAGAAAGAACTTGGAGAAATTGTCGCAGCAGCTCCCAGGTGCGCTGGAAGTGACATTGCGTGACCCGTGTCCCGTCCCCTGGCAGTGCATTTTGGGAGAAGATGGGGCTGTAACGGCGAGAGCTGCCGACCCTGGAGCTGGGGAGTTAGGGTCCGGTCTCGGCTCAACATCCTGAGATTCTGGGCAACTCACTTAACCCCAGCCTGCTTACCTAAAAACATAAACGTGAACGTATCCTTGTGTACCTTAACTGGTGCTTGTGTAAAGCGCTCCAATACCTTCAGGTCGAGCTAGCGCTATATAAAACTGCAAAAAAAAACCAACAACAAGCATTTGCAATGCAACAGGTCTCGCATTTTCTTGAATTAGAGCTATTGCCGTTTTAAATTCATAACTGGACTTTTCTTGCCACATGCATTGTTCAGTCCTGCCTCATATATTTGTCTTTTCCTGCTAGAATTCCAGTGACCCAGCATTTAACTAAAGTACTCGCATTTACCCACTTCTTCTAGCTGAAAACATATACAATTATCATAGAACCCTTTAACAGAAATAAACTTTTGGCATTAGAGTGTAATGCTCAAAACATCATAACAAATAAATCATTTGGGATGGATTGGAGAGTGAAAGGAAAGAAGGAGTCGGGAGTAAAGATGGAGGGGACAGGTAGCGTAGTAATGGTGTTATGGGGCCTGGAGTAAGAAAGGAAAATGGTTGGCTGGAATTTCGGTAGGAAAATACAGCAGTAACTAGAGTTGAGTGAGGTCCACAGGTCTCTGGGCCCCAGTGCCACTCCACTTGTTGCTCCATTGATAACTTGGTCTCGGGAGAGAAAGCGGATGGGGCAGAAAAAGAGAAGCGAAAGGCATACAACAGACAAAAGGAAGAAAGAGATGGGGACGCAAAGAAATAAAAGACTGAGAAAACGAAAACAACCAAGAGAAGAAATAGAACAAATGTGTGAGACAAAAGAAGGGAAGTAAGCTGGCGAACAAAAGATGAAGAGGAAAAAATAATGAAAGAAGTATGAAAAGAAAGAGAAAAATGAACATTAGAGAAAAAAAGAGAGATGGTGAGAGAAACAAGAACCAGGGCATGTATGTACTGACACATTTCCCACAGAGTTGTATATGAACCCCAATACAGCAATATTGAGGCACTTCAGATCAGGATTGGGGGTATAGATAGAGCCGTGTCCCAGCCCAGTGCTGGAATAACAGAAAGGCATCAGGTGAGGAATGAGAAACAGAGCGCTGTGTAATTCCTGGTATTGGAATAATGGGGCACTGCAGGTCAGGGTTGAGGTGCTCTGACAGAGTTGTATGTGGGCTGCAGTACTGAAATAGTAACGGGCACACAATGTCAGAAGTGAGGTATTTTAATGGAGCTATGTGTGGCCTCTGAACCACAGAAGCCAGGAGTCCAGAAGGACGTGTGTGTGAGCCTTAGTACTGAGAAGAAATGTGCACTGAATGTTAGAATTGATGGATTCTGGCAGAACAGTGGTGGTTCCTATCAACAGTGGCGTTGGATGTTAGACTTGAGGTGCACTGGCTGAGCTGTTTTGCTCTTTTTGCTCCAGTATTGGCTTGGCAGTGGGACTGAATATTAGAATTGAGCTACCTTAACAGGACTGTATGTGAGCTGGGTCCCAGTATAGGAAAGGAAGTGACCTTTCTGGGGTAGAACTGAGGTGCATTGATGGAGCTGCGCCCGAGGTTCCAGTGCTGGAACAGCAGTGTGCACTGACTGTAAGAACTGAGGTGCTCTGGCAGATAGCATGTGTGGGGTTCTGGCACGGCTGAAGGGCTTGGAGTGTGTGAACTGAGGTTCACAGATGGAGCTGCGCCAGAGGTCCCAGTACTGGAACAGTAGTGTGTACTGACTGTAAGAACTGAGGTGCTCTGGCAGACAGTGTGTGTGGGGTTGTGGCACGACTGAGGGTCTTAGAGTGTGTGAACTGAGGTGCACTGAGGGAGCTGCATGTGAGGTCCCAGTATTGGAACAGCAGAGTGTACTGACTGTAAGAACTGAGGTGCTCTGGTAGACAGAGTGTGGGGTTCTGGCACTGGCACAGCTGAGGGCTTGGAGTGTGTGAACTGAGGTGCACTGATGGAGCTGCGAGTGGGATCCCAGCATGGAGCAGATGTGGGCACTGTCTATAAAGATGGCAGAGCCCTGGTAGAGCTAGTTGAGGGGTCCCGGCACTGGAACAGCAGTGGGCACTGAGTGCTTAGAAAGAGGTGCTCTGGCTGAGCTGCTTGTGGGTAGCAGAGTTGAAAGAGCCGGGATGCCATACAAAGGTTTCCTAGGTGACAACATTTTACATCTGGGGGTGGGGCCTCTGAATGTGGGAACATGGGGTAGCCAGTTAACTTACAACCCCAATGAATTGCTTAATTAGGTAAGGTCAGGCTCATCTGACTAAGAAAACAGGAAATGTCAAGCAGTCACAGTTCATTCCAAAGATCATGAAAACTATTTTGTTGTGTGCAGATAGTACTGCTTATTTTGTTGCAGACCCTGATGTAAAAAGCCCTGAGCGGCTGGGCTACAATCAATTACAAGCGATCCTCCCTTGCTCTCAGCACCAGGGACCGCAGGCAGGCACACTTGGTAAAGGAAATCCAACCAAGGAAGGGTGGGAGCAAGGCAGTTGAGAGAGGGTGCAAAGTGATCACAAAGACCAAATGTGACGAAGATAACAGCCTGATTTATAGCCTTGTTTACAGGTAAGCTCAGAAACTGAGGTGCTCTGGCAGACACTGTGTGTGGAGTTCCTGGCACTGGCACGGCTGAGGGCTTGGAGTGTGGGAACTGAGCTGCACTGATGGAGCTGTGCCGAGGTCCCAGTACTGGAGCAGCAGAGTGTACTGACTGCAAGAATTGAGGTTCTCTGGCAGACACCATGTGTGGGGTCCTGGCACTGGCACGGTTGAGGGGTTGGAGTGGTGAACTGAGGTGCACTGATGGAGCTGCGCCCAAGGTCTCAGTACTGGAGCAGCAGAGTGTACTGACTGGAAGAACGGAGGTGCTCTAGCAGACAGCGTGTGTGGTGTTCCTGCACTGGCATGGCTGAGGGCTTGGAGTGTGTGCACACTGAGGTGCACTGATGGAGCTGCGCCTGAGGTGCCAGTACTGGAGGAAGTGAGGTGCTCTGGCCGACAGCATGTGTGGGGTTCCTGGAAAGGGCAGGGCTGAGGGCTTGGAGTGTGTGTACTGAGGTGCACTGATGGAGCTGCGCCTGAGGTCCCAGTACTGGAGCGTCAGAGTGTACTGACAGCCAGAACTGAGGTTCTCTGGCAGGCAGCGTGTGTGGGCTTCCTGGCACTGGGACGGCTGAGTGCTTGGATTGTGTGTACTGAGGTGCACTGATTGAGCTGTGCCCGAGGTCCCAGTTCTGGAGCAGCATAGTGTACTGACTGCAAGAACTGAGATGCTCTGGCAGACAGTGTATGTGGGGTTCCTGGCACTGGCACAGCTGAGGGCTTGGAGTGTGTGAACTGAGGAGCACTGATGGAGCTGTGCCCAAGGTCCCAGTACTGGAGCAGCAGAGTGTACTGACTGCAAAAATTGAGGTGCTCTGGCACAGAGCATGTGTGGGGTTCCTGGCACTGGTAGGGCTGAAGGCTTGGAGTGTGTGATCTGAGGAGCACTGATGGAGCTGCGCCCAAGGTCCCAGTCCTGGAGCAGCAGAGTGTACTGACTGAAAGAACTGAGGTGCTCTAGCAGACAGCGTGTGTGGGGTTCCTGGCACTGGCACAGGTGAGAGCTTGGAGTGTGTGAACTGAGGTGCACTCATGGAGCTGCGAGTGGGATCCGAGTATGGAGCAGATGTGGGTACTGTCTCTAAGGACTGCGTAGCCCTGGTAGAGCTAGGCACATAGGCAATAAGCAATTACAAGCGATCCTCTGCCCTTGCACTCAGCACTAAGAAAATCCAAGCCAAGGAAGGGCGAAGCCAGACAGCTGAGAAAGGGTACACATAGGCCACAAAGACAAAATGTGACCAAGATAACAGCCTGATTTATAGCCTTGTTCACAGCTAGGCTCAGAGCAAGAATGGTCTGCAAATGAGAAGGGAATCTTCCCTGGAAAGGAGCAGGAAAAAAAGTAAAAAAGTCTCCTACAGACCAGATAAACATGATAAAGCATAATTATACAGTACTTGGTCCCTGCTCCCACACAGAAGGTGGGGCAAAGAGGCATGACTGACCACTAGCAAGCAAGGATTTTTAAATGACACTGAAAGTAACAAATTAAATAACTGGAAGCCTACAGAAGAAGAATACTTAAAAGTGTACAAGAGGTCGTACCATTACGCTCATCCTAAAAAGTACAATTGCATTGCTTTCTGTGGTGCGTACACTATAAACATGCTTACATAAGGGGCTGTAGGTCCCATATAAAACCTTAGCTTTGAAGATGTGTGGTAGCCATGTATGGAGGAAGGACAGGCCCGCATGCTGTTATAAGAAAAGCTCTTTGGAGTCAGAGACTGAATGCGCCCTCCACAGTCCACCTTCCATGCAGTGGCGTAACAAAGGCTCCTGCGGTACAGGGGCTGGGTGAGCTCCAGGGGGCAAAAGTAAACAAACACAAATGATGGACGGAATACGGAACCATTCAAACATTCACCCCCAGTCACAGATCTGGGTTTAATCCATCAATTCTTTTGCTCACCATGCCACCCCAATTTGGACCCAGCCATATGCAAATCAGTCTTGACTCTGTTCTCTGAGGGAACAGCCCAGCCCGAACTGCCTGGGCAGGTCCTCCCTGGACCGGAAACAAGCATTCTGGGACCGGTTTCAGGGTATCACCCTTCATCAGCCAGGCTAGCTTGAATCAAGTGGCACAGTGAGCCCAGGACCCACGTCTGGGCATACCCGGTGCACTTATGGCGACAAAAGTAAATAAACACAAATGATGGACGGAATGCAGAACCAATCAAACATTCACCCCCAGTCACAGAACTGGGTTTAATCCATCAATTCTTTTGCTCACCATGCCACCCCAGTTTGGACCCAGCCATATGCAAATCAGTCTTGACCCTGTTTCCCAGTCCAGCCCGAACTGCTTGGCCAAGTCCAGGGGGCCCCATCAGCACAATACTCTGTCCTGAGAGCTCCTGACTGAGTCCAGAGGGGGGCCCTTAATGTGCTTTGCAGGGGGCCTCCTCCAGTTTCGTTGCGCCACTGCTTCTATGTTAACTCACCCCCTGGTGCTCGGGACGTGCCAGAAGGGTGGGTTCTGAGACGAGACTCAGGGGGTGTGGTGAAGTATTACTTTGTTTTTCACAGTACAGATTTAGTTTTGGGAGGGGCAAAACACATTCTGAGTGTAGGAGGCTGGCCTGGCTTGTAGTGGGTACCAATGGTACTTACACCTTATACCAGGTCCAGTTATCCCTTATTAGTAGAGTGTAGTAGTGTTCTAGCAGCTTAGGCTGATAGAGGTAGCTATAGCAGAGCAGCCAAGGCTGAACTAGGAGACATGCAAAGCTCATGCAATACCACTTATATAGGTACTATATCATAAGAAAGACAATACTCATAGTTACAAAAAATAAAGGTACTTTATTTTAGTGACAATGTGCCAAAAATATCTCAGTGGATATACTCCCTTAGGAGGTAAGTAACGTACACAATATACACAAATAACCAAATCAGGTAAGTAAAACAGTATGAAAGTAGTGCAAACACTGTAAAACACAATAGGATGCAATAGGCCTAGGGGCAACACAAACCATATACTAAGTAAGTGGAATGCGAACCACAAATGCACCCCTAGGCAAGTGTAGTGTGTAGAGGGTCGCTGGGAGTGTGAGAAAACACCAAGGGTGTAAAGGAGGCCCCACTCCAGGACCGAGGAAAGCAGGAGTAAAGTACTACTATTTCCCCCAAAACACACTAAAGTCACAATAAAGGATTTTGCAAGGACCACAACAGACTGCAAAGCACTGAAGACGGATTCGTGGACCTGAAGACCTGTAAAGGAAGGGGATCAAGTCCAAGAGTCGCTAAAGTGTCCAGGGGTGCAGGAGCCCACTAAACCCCGGATAAAAGTGCAAAATGACTGCCTCCTGTTGGAAGAAGATTCTGGTTTTGCACCAACGAAAGGAGGTAGGAGGTTCTGCTTTGTGCAGAAGGAGTTTGACGGTGTGCTGGTGGATGCAGAGTTGTTTCCTCGGCAAAATACCGCAAAAAAGCCTTGCTGCCTGAAAAAGTCGAGGTTGAAGAAAAAGGGTGCTGCCCAGGCCCAGGAAGGACCAGGATGTCGCCACTCAGGAGGGGAGACACAGGGGGCCCTCAGCAACAAAGAGGGCCCACTGGAAGGAGGGAAGCACCTGCAAGAGTCCTTGAACATGGGTTCAAGATGACTGAACACAGCGGTCATCTCAACACTGCAAAGAGAGGTCCCACGACACCGGCGGTCAACTCAGGGAGCTGAGCATCGCAGGACGGAGTGCTGGGGACCTAGGCTAGGCTGTGCATGCAGGATTTCTTGGAAATGTGCACAGAAGCCCTTGTAGCTGCAGATCACACAGTGCACAGGATTACTGTCTGGGGAGGGGAGGCAAGGACTTACCTCCTCCCAATTCGGACAGTTGGACCTCTGGACAGTCTGGGTCACTTGGGTCCACCACCTGTGTTCCAGGGGCCACGCTCATCAGGATGAGAGGGGACCCAGAGTACCGGTGAGGCTGTTGTTTGGTTTCTGCTGAAGCAGAGGGAAGCCTTCGTTAACCCACGGGAGATTTCTTCGTGGCTTCCAGTGCAGGCTGAAGGCAGGCAGCCCCCAGAGCATGCACCACCAGAAAACAGACGAGAAAGCCGGCAGGATTAGGCACTACAATGTCGCTGGTAGTCTTCTGGCTACTTTGTTGCGGTTTTGCAGGGGTCCTGGCGCAGTCAGCGGTCGATCCTTGGCAGAAGTCGAAGAGAGAAGTGCAAAGGAGTCCTGGTGGATTCTTGCAAGTCGTAATCTGATGAGAAGCCCACAGGAGAGACCCTAAATAGCCCTGAGAGGAGGATTGGCTACCTACCCAGGTATGCACCTATCTGGTGGGGTCCCTGACCTCACCTGTTGGCACTGGTCACTCAGAGTCCTCCAGAGTGTCCTCACACCTCTGAAAGCAAGATGGCAGAGGTCTGAGACACACTGGAGGAGCTCTGGGCACCACCCCTGGGGTGGTGATGGACAGGAGAGTGGTCACTCCTCTTTCCTTTTTCCAGTTGCGTGCCAGAGCAGGGACTGGGGTTCCCTAAACCGGTGTAGTCTGGCTCATGTAAGGAGGGCACAATATGTGTCCTTCAAAGCATTTCCAGAGGCTGTGGGAGGCTACCCCTCCCCAGCCTGTAAACACCTATATCTAAAGGGAGAGGGTGTAACACCCTGCTCTCAGAGGAAATGCTTTGTTCTGCCTTCTTGGGACTGGGCGGCCCAGACTTCAGGAGGGCAGAACCCTGTCTGTGAGGTGGCAGCAGCTGTAGCTGCAGTGCAAGCCTCAGAGAGCTGGTTTGGCAGTACTGGGGGTCCACAGTGGAGCCCCCAGGATGCATGGAATTGGCTCCCCAATACTACATTTGGAATAGGGGGACAGTACCATGATCTTAGACATGTTTCTTGGCCATATTCGGAGTTACCATTGTGAAGCTACATGTAGGTATTGACCTATATATAGTGCACACGTGTAATGGTGTCCCCCACTCACAAAGTCTGGGGAAATGGCCCTGAACTATGTGGGGGCAACTTTGCTAGTGCAAGGGTGCCCTCGCACTTAGTAACTTTGCACCGAACCTTCAGCAAGTGAAGGTTAGACATATAGGTGACTTATAAGTTACTTAAGTGCAGTGAAAATGGCTGTGAAATAACATGTGCGTTATTTGACGCAGGCTGCAATGGCAGTCCTGTGTAAGGGTTTGTCTGAGCTCCCTATGGGTGGCAAAAGAAATGCTGCAGCCCATATGGATCTCCTGGAACCCCAATGCCCTGGGTACCTAGGTACTATATACTAGGGACTTATAAGGGGGGCCAGTATGCCAATTAGAATTGGTAAATGTAATCACTAGCCTATAGTGACAAATTTAAAGGCAGAGAGAGCATGAGCACTGAAATATGTAATTATACAACCATGGCTGTGTATTGCATTGTGTAAGGATGCTCCTGGACAATTAAATTATTGGCAACACGTTCAGCGGTTCAACTCGACTGTCAAGACTTAAAAAATATAGGCCCTCATTATGACATTGGCGGTAAGTCCCACTTACCGCCATGTTGACTTCCGCCAACATACCGCAGGCACAATGGATTACTGCCACCCATATTATGACACACACATAGCAATCCGTCATACATCCACACACACAAGCTCGCCAGCCCAAAGGTCAGTGATAAACTGGCGGTACCAAAAAGCACACCGTTGCGCCAACAGAACTGCGCCCACAGCATTATGACCCACGAATCACCGCGGCAGACATTCAACCACGGTAAACCATTGGCGGTACATACCGCCGTGCTCAAAATACACACACACATCCAAAACAACACTACATTGGACAATTCAAATTACACACACCTGACACACATACACACATCCACACCACCATAAAACACACACCCACAATACCCACAACCCTTTACGAATAACAAAAATTGCCAACTAAGAGAGAGAGAGACACCAAGACCACCCACAGAACCAGACCCACATAACACCATCACCCATACACCATACACCCACCTTACAGCACACACCCCAACACATCACCCCACACACCCTCACATACAACACTCACACTACACCCATAGCACCACAAAGACACCCCAGGTTCTCAGAGGAGGAGCTAAGGGTCATGGTGGAGGAAATCATACGGGTAGAGCCACAGCTATTCATATCACAGGTGCAGCAGACATCCATTGCTAGGAAGATGGAGCTATGGCGGAGAATCGCAGACAGGGTCAACGCTGTGGAACAGCACCCCAGAACAAGGGACGACATTAGGAAGAGATGGAACGACCTATGGGGAAGGTACGTTCAGTGGTAGCAAGACACCAGATAGCAGTACAGAGGACTGGCAGTGGACCCCAACCTCCTACCCCACAACTAACAACATGGGAGGAGCAAGTCTTGGCAATACTGCATCCTGAGGGCCTGGCAAGAGTAGCAGGAGGACTGGACTCTGGTAAGTCAACTCTTTACTACTTTCACCCCCCCCCCCCCCTTACCTGCATGCCATCACATACCCCTACCCTCACCCCCATCACTCCACCACCATCACAACCCACCTATCCCAATACCAAGCCCTGCACGTAACACCAATGCATGGACCCCCATCACAGACCTGCATGGACACACATCACTAAAGCATGCACACTAGAGACAATCACCTAGCCCACAAAATGACTACTCACACAAGTCAAAGCTGACAGGGCAATCATAACCACAGAGGGCAACACGCCCATACACAAGATGTCACACGCAGAAACAATAACACTGCATTTACACCCCCACAGGTCCCCCACTCAACGTCACCGGAGAGGAGGTGCCAGCAACATTCAGTCCTCCCACAAAAGAACCCCACAGTGATGACAGCAGCTCTGGCGCCTGGAACTGGAGGACCAACCTGGCCCATCAAGGATCTCCGGACAGTCGGTTACCCAGGCACAGTCCCACACCACCACAGAGCCTCCCCCTCAGGAAACACAACCACAGCAACCACACAGTAGGCCCACATCTCTGTCCCCAGGACACGTCAATCAGCAGTGTGTCCACCAATACAGGGACCCCAGGCCACCCCACAAACACAGGTCGATCAGGGACCTGGGGTCAGTGGCAGTGGGAACACGGTTCAGGGGACAGAGGCACAGGACAACAGGGAAGCTGGGAGGACTGCTGTGCAACAGGGGGAGGACAGGCCCAGGGAACCGACTCTCCAGGAGGCACTCACCAACATCCTGGGAGAAAACCACCATTCCCAGGAGACGATGGGCCAGATACTGGACAAGTTGCAGGAGACCCAGCGGCTGCTGGAGGGACAGTAACTCGGGATCAGGGAGGACCTGAAGGACATTAACACCACCATGGTCACCATTGCAGAGGTGCTGGCAAACATGGCCAACACTATGAGGGAGGCAGGGGCACACCACCGGGCCCGTGACACTAGTCACACCGATGAACAGCCCTCCACCTCCGCTAGTGGATAGGAGGCCCCGCTACACAACCAACAGGCCACCAGCACCCCTCACCCTGCAGAAGGAGCACCACCCGACAAACGGTCCCTGCGATCCAGGCAGAAGCCACAGAACATTGCCAAGACCCCCGCCAGGGAAGGAGACTCTCCTGATTGTCACCAGTGTGTCCCACACTGTCACCCTGTCCACCTTGAACTGCCATTGCTCCCCTTCCTATGCCCCCTTGGACAATGCACCTGTGCTTCAAATAGACTGGACTGTAACCTGGACTTTCCTCCATCATCCCCCCAGCCCATTGCACTTCCCCCTTTTTGTCAGAGCACTGCAATAAACACACTTTGAAAAAATACAAGTATGGAGTATGTCAAATGATTTCAGTATGTATTCGTTTAACAAGGTTTAAACATTGCAAAACAACTGTACTGGAATGTATACATTGGAATGACCTGTAGTAGGCTGCAGTCAACACACCAGGTGCCAGAGTGGGGCACAGGTATCTGAAAATAGAGATGCCAAAGGGTACAGTAAGTGGCCATAGAATTGGGAGAATCTGCCTGCCATGTACAATGTCCAACACAAAACCGCAACGTAAAGTGAGGTTACAGTGTCTTACCTGTGTGTCACTCGAAGTACTGTTGTATTATTGCTGTTCTGTTGTCCTCATCCTCATCCTCTGCCTCCTCATCTTCACTGTCCACAGGGTCCACTGCTGCCACAGGCCCATCTCCAGCCTCATCCTCCTGCAGAAAAGGCGCCTGGCGTCTCAAGGCAAGGTTATGCAGCATGCCACGATTATCTGGCAGACCTTCTTGGGTGAGTAGTACAGGAATCCACCAGTTAGATGGAGGCTACGATAGCTGGCTTTCAGGAGGCCAAAGGTCCTCTCGATAATCCTTCTTGTCCACCAATGTGCCGCATTGTAACGTTCCTCTGCCCTTGTCCTGGGATTCCTCACTGGGGTCAGGAGCCATGAGAGGTTGGCGTAACCAGAGTCACCTGTAAATATCGACGGACACCTGTTAGACACACACTAACCCTTATGGCCAACACCATAACCATATACTAACATCCCCTTGGTGGGACCAGGGCTCACCTATTAGCCACACCCGGTGCCTCTGGAGTTGAGCCATCACATTTGGGATATTGCTATTCCTCAGGATAAAGGCATCATGCACCGACCCAGGATACTTTCCATTGACATGGGAGATGTACTGGTCCGCCAGGCACACTATCTGTACATTCATCGAGTGAAAGCTCTTTCTATTTCTGAACACCTGTTCATTTCTCTGGGGGGGGAGGGAACAAATGCAATATGTGTACCATCAATAGCCTCAATAATGTTGGGGATATGTCCCATTGCATAGAAGTCAGCTTTCACTGTGGCCAAATCCTCCACCTGGGGGAAATCGATGTAGCTGCGCATGTGTTTAATCAGGGCAGACAATACTCTGGTCAGCACTATTGAGAACATTGGCTGTGACATTCCTGCTGCCAAGCCCACTGTCACTTGGAAGGAGCCAGTTGCCAAGAAACGGAGCAAAGATAGGACTTGCACAAGAGGGGGGATCCCAGTGGAGTAACGGATAGCAGATATCAGGTCAGGCTCCAATTGGGCACACAGCTCTGTGATTGTGGCCCTGTCAAGTCTATAGATAATGTGCCTGTCCTCCAGTGTTGCCAAGTCCACCAGGGGTCTGTACATGGGGGATGTCTCCATCTCCTATTCATCCGCAGAAGTTGTAATCTAGGGGGCAAAACGGGGAGCAGCTGGTCAGTATTCCACATTTCCAAACACTACAATACATTGCATGTTGTGACTGTGACACAATATTGTTGGATAGGCCCAAATGGTGTCTATGTGTACTGTGACGCAGTTAGGTGCCGTGGCCTGCCCCCCCTGAAATGGTGTCCCCCTGCCCTATATGGAGGGACATGTGGAAATGAGGTAATTCCGCTGATGTGTGACGTTGCGGGAGGCGGTCGAGTACCGCTGTGCAACTCCTCATTGGTTGTCATTGGGCCTTATGGGTTCCAGTGGCCAATGGTGATGTACGCCAGCGGTGATTGTACGCCACGGACATGACCACCATTTTCTATCTGTTCACTCACTTGCTACCTGACCTTCAACAGGAGAGGATCTACACTGCAAGTGCTGCTATGACCTGTGTCTGGAACTGACCATGGCTCAAGTCACTGGGGAAAGGGCCCCTGCCTTCTCCGCTGCGGAGTTGGAGAGACTGGTGGATGGGGTCCTACCCCAGTACCGAATGCTGTATGGGCCTCCAGACCAACAGGTGAGTACACTGTGGGCATGAATGCATGAAGTGCTGTGTGCGAGGGCTTCGTATAGGGGGAGGAGGGTTGGTGGAAGGGTCCTGGGCAGCGTGCTGCATGTATGGAAGGCAATGTCTGTGCGTAAGGGGATGTGAGGGCTATGGTGGGCCATGAGTGTAACAGGCTGGACGGTCTGACTGATACCTTTTTCTATGTGTATTTTTCTGCAGGTCAGCACCCATCAGAAAAATGGTATATGGCGTGCCATTGCCACAGAAGTGCGGACCCTGGGGGTCTACGGCAGGCGGAGAACCCACTGTCACAAACGGTGGGAGGACCTGAGATGCTGGGCAAGGAAGACGGCGGAGGCCCAGCTAGGGATGGCCTCCCAATGGGGAAGGGGTGCCCGTCGAACCCTGATGGCCCGCATACCGGCAGTGGCCTATCCGAGCTGGATGGGCGCTTGAGGGCATCACAGCAGCCACAAGGGGGTGAGTACAGTTTCCCAGTATACTACTTAGCTGTGGTGGGGTGGTCTCCGGGTGGTGGGTGTGGGCCTGTGGGTGCCCCAAGGCCAGTCCGGGCATTGCAGGGTAGGTCCCAAGTTGGGCAGGGTCTGATGTACACCACCTCATACCAAGCTAGTAGGCATCCACTAAGGGGCAGAGGTCTGTGGGTCTCATGTATGCTGCTATTGCCGTTAGGTATTCCTGTCCTTGGCCTGTTGAGTAGGAGTGTTCCCTGTATGTGTGTGTTTTTGTTGTGTATGCCAACGGTGGTGTTGGAGCAGCCATTGACCAAGTGTAACCTTTTTTTGTCACCCTGTCCTTATGTGCATTAGCATCATCTGGCGGAGGAGCAGAGGCAACAGCGACGGAGGGAACTGCATTCCACAGGGCCCATGAGGCTGAATCCACCGATGGTGAGGGCACCAGTGGGATGGAGGGCAAGGGGAACACCACGGCGGAGACAGGAGGCGACAGTTCTGACAGTGATAACTCCTCAGATGGAAGCTCCCTGGTGGTGGCGGACACCTCTGTGCCCACCCCAACTACAGTTACAGCTGCCACCCCCGTACCAGCACCGCTCTCCCAGCAGCCCCTCAGCGTGTTTCCCATGCGCGCTCAACCAGGAGGGTGGGCATCTCCTTTGCCCCAGGCACCTCAGGCCCTGCCCCAGTTAGCCCTGCTGACCTGAGTGAGGAGGCTATTGACCTCCTGCTATCCATCTCTGTTGGGCAGTCAACCATACTGAATGCCATCCAGGAGCTGGCAGCCCATTTGCAACAAATAAATGCATTCCTGGTGGGCATTCACTCTGGCATGGCAGCCAACAGAGATCAATCCAGGCTCTGGCCTCCTCTCTGATGGCAGCCATTGTCCCTGTTTCCACCCTCCCCCCTCCAACTTCCTCTGCACAGTCCCATTCCCCTCAACCCCAACCTATCCCAAGCATTCAGGCAGACAAGCAAGCATGCACATAAGGCAACACACAGGAGTGGCTCGGGCAAACACAAGCACCACACTTCATCCCACAGGCACTCACACAAACACCATCCAGAATCAGACATACCAACATCCACTGCCTCCACTGTGTCCCCCTCCTCCTCTTCGTCCCTCCCAGAAGCATCTCCACTCACACCTGCATGCACTACATCCTCATCCACTACCACCATCACGCCTATCACTACACGCCCCTCACTGGCAGTCAACACCCCCACAACCATGCACACGTCCCCTGTGTCCTCTCCCACTGTGTCTGTGCCCCCACCTTCCAAAGTACCTAAACGCAAGCACTCAGACACCCAACAGCCATCCACCTCACAAAAGCATCCAGCCCATGCACCTGCACCCAAAATCAGCAGACCCCTCCTACACCACTTCCTCTTCCTCCACTCCCAAACCTTCACCCTCTTCTCACCCCAGTACCCCTAAGAAGCTTTTCCTATCCACTGTTGACCTCTTCCCTACCCCCGTCTCTCACATCGGGCCAGAGTGGTCAGAACCCAGACCAGCACCTCAGCCACCCAGTCCACGGCCACAGTAGTGTCAACAGCTGCTGCAGGTGGGAAAGGCTCCAGGGAACCAGGCACCAGCACTGAAAGTGTGCCTGCACCAAGTGCGTCAAGGAAAGGCAAGGACACACGCCCAGCTAGCAAAGGGAAGGGCAAGGAGGCCCCTCCAGCTGGCAAAGGGAAGGGAAAGGAGGTACCACCAGCTGGCAAAGGGACGGCAAGGAGGCACCATTAGCTAGCAAGTAGGCACCACCAGCTGCCAAAGGGAAGGGCAAGGGGCTTGCACCAGCAGGCAGGAAGGACAGGAGGCTTGGTGCTGGGACTCATTTGGTACCCCCACCACCAACCATGGCGGTTCAGACGTCCGAGGCTGCAGGGGAAGGGCTGGAGCCTACTCCCACCAATGGCAGCACTGCCACCAGCACCCCTGCCAGCAGCAGCAGCCCCGGTGGGCAGCTGTCGGAGGCCGCAGGGGAAGGGCTGGAGCCCCCCCCCCCACCACTGCCAGCACCGCCACCAGCACCACTGTCAGCAGCAGCAGCCCCAGTGGGCAACCATTCGAGGCTGCAGTGGAAGGGCTGGAGACTCCAGCCACCACTGCCAGCCCCGACACCAGCCCCGCCACTACCACCTCTGAGCAGCCGTCACCGCCAGCGGGCAGTGTGTAGTCTTGCCTCCATGGGCTGTAGTGCATCCTGGCCCCTGCAAATCCTGTAGGTGTGACACCCAGGTGAGAGACTGTGACACTCCCCAAGATCTGCATCACAGGGCACAATGCCCCCCCCAGAACCAGTGGAAGAAGCCATCCACTCACCCCATGCTTGCCAGGATGAAGCGCACTGGGCACAAGGCCCCCTCCAGAACCAGTGGTAGAAGCCATCCACTCACTCCATCCTTGCCAGGATGAAGCACACTGGGCACAAGGCCCCCTCCAGAACCAGTGGAAGAAGCCATCCACTCACCCCATCCTTGCCAGGATGAAGCACACTGGACACAAGGCCCACTCCAGAACCAGTTGGCAGGCCACCCACTAGAGAGACTGTGGCCTTGCACTCCCCAGGACCAAGCATTGGGCAACCCACCCACTTGAGAGACTGTGGCCTTGCACTCCCCAGGACCAAGCAGTGGGAATGCCACCCACTAGAGGGACTGTGGCCTTGCACTCCCCAAGACCAAGCAGTGGGCAACCCACCCACTAGAGAGACTGTGACCTTGCACTCCCCAGGACCAAGCAGTGGACAACCCACCCACTAGAGAGACAGTGGCCTTGCACTCCCCAGGACCATGCAGTGGGCAACCCACCCACTAGAGAGACTGTGGTCTTGCACTCCCCAGGACCAAGCAGTGGGCAAGACACCCACTTGAGAGACTGTGGCCTTGCAGTCCCCAGGACCAAGCAGTGGGCAAGCCACCCACTAGAGAGACTGTGGCCTTGCACTCCCCAGGACCAAGCAGTGGGCAACCCACCCACTAGAGAGACTGTGGCCTTCCACTCCACAGGACTAAGCAGTGGGCAAGCCACCCACTAAAGAGATTGTGGCCTTGCAGTCCCCATGACCAAGCAGTGGGCAAGCCACCCACTAGGGAGACTGTGGCCTTGCACTCCTCAGGACTAAGCAGTGGGCAACCCGCCCACTAGATAGACTGTGGCCTTGCACTCCCCAGGACTGTGCAGTGGGCAACCCACCCACTAAAGAGATCGTGGCCTTGAACTCCTCAGGACCAAGCAGTGGGCAACCCACCCACTTGAGAGACTGTGGCTTTGCACTCCCCAGGACATTGCACAGGGTGTGTAGCCCCCTCCAGGAGCAGTGGTGTTGTACCATCTTTTGTCTGAGGTGCCCCCCCATTCCCGGTCCCCCTGAGGTGCCTGTGTATTTTCGACCTGATGCCCCTGCAGTGTTCTCTCTGTGTTGTTGCAGGAGTGAGGTGGGGCCTTGGCCTATGTGATGTGGCCCTGTCGCTTACGGACATTGAGGACTGGGCAGTGTCGCTCCATTTGTAAATATGTATTTACTTTTTTATTTTGAAGCACATATTAATACTATTTTATCTTATTACACTCACTTTCTTCAATTCCTTTTGTTCTTGCATTCTTCCTGAGGGATACGAGGTGGATATGTAATGTTTGTGCATCTGTTGTGTGTATGGTGAATGGTGTTGGGTGTGGGGTGTTGCGTTGTGTGCTAGGTGGCAGTACTCACCGTGGTTGTCTTCGCTGGCGTTGACGTTCGTAATACAGGAAAAGGTAAACAAGCATGGGGAATATGTACAACTCGGGCTCCATGGCATCGTGGTTGTTCCCTGAGTCTCCAGAGGTGTGTCCTTTGACTTATGTGTTCTGTTTCCACCGTGCTTTTGCTGTCGTTGGTACCGCCCCAGAAAAGGTCTATCTTATTACAGTGGGCGATACATTGTCTTCCGCCTGGCTGTTGGTGGTAACCGCCGTGGTGCTTGTTGCTACCGCCATGGCGGTGGGTGTGTTAAAGGGGCTGTCTGTGTGAGCGGTTTCCGCCATGGTCATAATTCCATTTTTGTTACCGCCGGCCTGTTGGCTGTATTACCACTGCTTTATCACAGACCGCCAGGGTTGTAATGGGGGCCGTAATCTTCCGATATACATTTTTACATGTATCTTATGATGCCAGATTCCATATACATTAAAATCACTACGAACAAAACATAAGTAAGAATAGAAAGTATTATTTTACACCCAATGTACAGCAGCCAAATGGTCAAGAGATGGCCGCGAACATGGCGGCCCTCAGATACACGTTTGGGCATCTCCCTCTGGAGCTGTGAGATGAACAGCCAGTGCCATTGTCACTGCTTGAACTTTTCATGCAGGGCAGAACTGGACGCGGATTCCTATTTTTGGCTACTAGGGGTCAGTGGGGGCAGTGGGAGTGGCAGGGAAGTTTGCAAGTGTTTAAAGGTCAGGAAGCCCTAGTGAGCCTCCTCAGTGCCCCTGTCGACCTCCAATACTCTTGCTGCTTCCTGGCATCTGGATGTTCTGTTTTACTGGTGACCCCCTTCTATTGTTGGCTCTCAGTCCTGCTACCTCCTAGTCCTCTTTTCATCCTAGTCCTTTCGGTGGCGGTGGTTCGTGAGGACAATAGAAGAAGGTCCCATTGCCTTAGGAGACCTGGGCTGTGCTGTCTCTGATGTCCATTGTGCTTGTTGGAATGGGCGTCCACTGGAAAGGGGGTTGTCTTGGGTGTTTTTTGACAATATCTCACAATTTTATTGCTGCAGGTATCTGGGCTGTGGGGGCACAAGCAACTGGCTTGAAGCAGTATCCGTTCGATCTTGGTCGAAGGGTACTGTTTAATGGTGTGCAGTTTCGTCTGCAACACAAGTGCGAACAGGGCATATTGGTTTGATCAGAGCAGAGTTAAAACAGGACATGAGGATTTGGTTCTGTCTTCTAGAGGACTTTAATGGTTCAATGTTATGGCAAGGGGCGGTGCAGTCTTGTACACAATTTGATCTGTTCATGGATGCAGTGGGTAGTTTGGGCTTTGGGACCATATTAGACTATAAGTGGTGTGCCCATCCTTGGCCTCAAATCTGGTTTATTGACAAATATTACTTTTCTTGAATTTGTCCTCATTTTAGTGGCACCTCATAAACGGACAGCCTAGTTTAGTAGCCAATCAGTTACTGTTAGAAATGGGGTTTCTGGTTGGCTAGGGTATGCACCTCAGCCAGGCAGAACTTACCCACTCTAGTCAGGGCAAAGGAGTTACACGTCCAAGATAACCCCTGCTCACCCCCTTGGTAGCTTGGCACGAGCAGTCAGGCTTAACCCAGAGGCAATGTGTAAAGCGTTTTCACAACACACACAACACACGTGACGCAATATCCCCACCACAAGGGAAACACAACACCAGATTATATGAAAATATACTGTATTGTACACAAGGCAATTATCAGACCAAACATCACATATCAGTACTATCCTGCTACCTTAGCAGTTGTCAGAACGTTACACATTAGTTACTCTGCAACCTAGCAGTAGTCACACATTACACACAGGTTACTCATTATTCTGCAACATAAGCAGTAGTCAGGAAAACACGTTATTACATCACAGCACTTGTCATAAGAATATCATAAAATGCCCATAGTAGGAACATTAGAAAACATTAGAAAACATATGGCAAGTTAGAAAAACATATTAGCAAGCATGTCCATAAAAGGAACATTTGCATACACATATGTAAAAACATCAAACGCAGGTAGGTAATATAGGAATCAAACAAAAGTCTGTAGAAAGAACTTTGGATTGCAACTATATTGGTCCTTTAAACAGTACCTGGTTGGATGAAGGCACCTCCAGTGCCTAGAAGGCGAACAATGGGGTCCCCGGCGCTCCTATGCGCAAAACGGGGGCCTCCCTTATACTTTGGGGTCAGGAGCCAAAGCTAACAAAAACAACTTAGGGCAGGAGGGGGGCACCACACACCCCCTCCGGTTTAATGGCAGGCCCCTCCCGGGACCCACGATCTCTGGGGGCCCCCCCGGGCCTCCAATGGCCCTTCCACCAAGGGGGGGGGGCACAATAATGCCTGTTTTACCTAACAGCAGAAAAGGAGCATCCTGCTCCTAACGCAGAGGGCAGGGGGAAGGGGGCACTCCCCGCGACTTCCCCTGGTCCTGCCGTGAAGCCGCAAGAAGATCGGACCCCTCCTGGGGCCGAAGCAGACACTCGCCTGCACCCGATGCGGTGCGCGAGTGTTCTTCCAGCTTCCCAGGCCTCTGCGGTGATTTTATTTAAAGTGGAACAATGAAGCAAGGAGCCTACGAGCTCCCAAGGGTCCATAAGCTCGCTGCAATCAGCGCTATGGCAGCCGCAACCACGGAGAAGCACCCCTCGTGAAGAAATGGCTGCAGGGGTCAGGGGCCACAGCACCCTGCCCCTGGGGAGCAGAATCTTAAGACAAGGTCCTCAGGTCGAGTGCCCAGCTACAGGCCAGCACAAGGGAAAGGCAGCAAGTGGCAAGTCCTTCACAGTGACCAGTCAGGTCACAGGTCAGCAAAGCAGCAGCAGTCCATGGCGGTTCCTGGTGAGTCCTTTCAGCCTTTGGTGTCCAGTTCCAAGATGATTCCAAGAGTCTCCAAATTGTGGGGAAAATTCCCCTGTACTTATAGTCAGTTCTTACAGTGTTTTACAGTGGTAGGGAGAGGAGGTTCCAGCCAGTTACAACTGGTTCTGGGAGTGCCCCCTCTCTCCTTTCAGCACAGGCTTCAAACATCAGTGGGGGGTTAACGACCCTTTTGTGTGAGGCCAGGGCACAGTCTTTACAAATGCAGGTGTGCCCCGCCTCTCCCTTCTCTCAGCCCAGGAAGACTATTAGTATGCAGATGCACCTCTGTGACACCTCCACCCTCCCTGTGTACAGGCTGTCTGAAAAGTATGCACAAAGCCCCAACTGTCACTCTGCCCAGACGTGGATTGGAGTCAAGCTGCAAAACACCAGAGTCATAAGCACAGATAAATACGCACTTTCTAGAAGTGGCATTTCTGTGATAGTAATAAAAAATACACCCACACCAGTAAGCAGTATTTATCATCACCATCACAACCATACCAAACACGCCTACGCTACCCCTCATAAAGCAGACAATACCCTTTACACATAAGGCAGGGCATTTCTAATGCAATCCTATGAGAAGGTAGCACTCACAGCAGTGAGACACCAAGTTAGGCTGTTTGTCACTACCAGGACAGGCCATGCAATATGGCACATGTCCTGCCTTTCTACATACATGGCACCCTGCCCATAGGGCTAGCTAGGGCGTACCTTAGGGGTGACTTACATGTAGTAAAACGGGAGTTCTGGGCCTGGCAAGTAACTTTAGACGCCAGGTCCCTGTGGCAGAAAATTGCGCACACAGGCCCTGCGCTAGCAGGCCTGAGACAGGTTTTGAAAGTCTACTTCAGCGGGTGGCGCAAGCAGCACTGCAGGCCCACTAGTAGTATTTAATTTACAGGCCCTGGGTATAGAGATACCACTGTACAAGGGACTTATAGGTAAATTAAATATGCCAATTAGGTATAAGCCAATCATACCAACTTTAGATGGGAGAGCACCTGCACTTTAGCACTGGTCAGCAGTGATAAAGTGCTCAGAGTCCTAGAGCCAACAGCGAGAGGTCAGAAAAACCAGGAGGAAGGAGGCAAAAAGACTGGGGATGACCCTGCGTAAGGCAAAAAGTCCAACAGTTACCTTCTATTCAGACAGCAAGTCAGTGGTTGAATCCATTAACTTCCAACATGCAAAATGCAAGATGGTATTAAGACTGCTGAAAGAGCTATTTATTGCTTGTGTAAATAATTATATCTTGTTCAGAGCTAAACACGTTCCTGCTATTCTGAATAATGCAATTGATGCCTTATGTTGTTTCAAGTTGCAGGATTCTCAACACTTTCATCCAGAAATAGAGGCGGAGCCCACTCCTTATTAAGAGCTACTTCAGAATCTTGGTGCTCTGCCCTACCAGATGTACTTGCTGCCAGGCTTGCACCAGAAACAAAGAGGGCATATGAAAAGGCTTTTCACTATTATCTTTATTACACAGTACATGGCACACAAACACAACTTTTCTCATCGGATAGTTGGGTCTAGTCATATTTCTGATCCCTGTGTAAACACATTTATATAGGGATCGAGATTTAGCCCTGAATTTGTAATGAGGGCTACTGTCTCGGGCAGTTTTATTATTGGTTTGGTTGTTGATTTATGATCGATGTCATTTATACTTAGCTTTGGGCCTTCCTTGCCCTAAGACTGGGAGAGGGTCCCACCTGTAAATGTGATGTCCCATCTTCTCCAATAATATAACAAATCATCCATATGACTCCTCTTCTTAGTAACCCACAAGTGACACTATTCAATTAATTGAAAAAAAAAATCAACTTCTTGTTCTTGTCTGTAGACGAGGCAATCTGGGTTATGTTCTTTACCGGAAGCCCAATGTACTGATAGATTGTAAGTCGCTGTACTACAAAGCGCTGGGCTTTTACTGTGGTCAAAGAGGAAGTATGGTATTACAGTTTTTGCTCTGTAAGTATGCTGGTCACACTCCTGTAATATTCTGGTGTTGTAAGCATTATTTTGGCGTGGTCCCGCCAGTGCTTTATTGTAAAATTGGAGGTGCAGTGTTCCTCCAATAATTCTACAAGATCGCTGTGAGCGGGCAAGTTCTTCAAGATGATGGGTGGGATCCGCAGTCGCTTTTTAGGGCATGAAACAGTTTCATTTCCAGTCGTCCTGTTGTTCTGCAGATCAGCGTCGCAATCCTTGCCCTGTTGCAGAGCTTGAAAGCGATTAGCAGTTTAATTGCTTTTGGGTGTTGCACAGGCAAGTTTGGGCACCTTTTCTGGACTTCTCACCTCTGTAAACACTCTTTAAATCCTGACTCCCCTATTATACATTGTAATGTGTGTCACTGGTCTCCCTTGTCTCATTTCCCATTCCAGCAGCGAAACAACTTTGGTGGAGGTTACCAAATCCTTCTACTCAACTGTCGTTCCCTGCCTGTGCATAAACTCCATATTTTCTCACTATTAATTGATCATGCTCCAGAAGCGTTATTTCTAACAGAAACCTGGCTATCCGAGGACTCTGGTCCCGATGTAGCTCTTCCCCATGATTACCATATACACCGATATGACAGACCTCACTCCAAAGGAGGTGAAATCACAATCATTGTTAAAAATACTATAAATTGTACTACCCAATATTTGTCTATTCCAGACTGTCAAAGTCTCTTTTTCTCGTTAACAATCAATCCTACCTTTACTCTCTCCGGAACATTAATTTATTGTCCTCCTGGTCCGGAGAGGAAATTTCTTCAGGCTTTACCAGAACTAATATCAGACTGGGTGATTTTAATATTCACGTTGATGATGAATCTAACAATCTGGCAAACACTCTGTTGACGGATCTAGCAGCTTTAGATCTGCCACAGTTGATCCAAGGCCCCACTCATATTAAAGGACACATCATCGACTTGGTGTTTAGTAATTTGTCCAACCTTTCAGTTTTGCCTCTACTCCCTATAGTTTGGACTGATCACTATCTAATTTCTCTTTCACTCCCTCCTACCCCTGCACCCCCACAGTCCTTATCTAGCACTGCCACCCATCGCCCCTTGTCTAAGTTAGGTCACAAAAACTGGATAGTTAGTTTGGAACTTCATCGTCCGTTCTCCACTACTAATGAGACTTGCTTGGCGTCAAGATTTAATGAATGGATTTCCAACTCCCTGGACAATGTACTTCTGGGTAAGACCGTCCATAACATTGCATGTACCAAGATGTCCTCTTGGTTTTCTCCTAAGATACAGCAACATAAAAAGATACGTAAACAGTTAGAAAGGAAATGGAGAAAAACCTATGACGATGACTCTAAACGTGAATATAGGGCAGCAATTAGAGACTATCATGCAGAAATTAAAACTACGCAAGGACTGTTCTATGCTGCCAGAATAGAACAATCCTCCAATTCTCCTAAAGAAATCTTTACAATTTTTAAAGAATTAACTCAAGACCCTTCTCCTTGCAGCACAATTCAAGCATCTTCAGAGCACAGTAACAATTTGGCAGCTTTCTTTCATGAAAAAGTTCTTGATATTCAATGAGGCTTCTCCCACCTCTCCGCACAAGAAGCGACTATGCCATTTCAAAACCCTTCGAATGTCACTTTCATAGCGTTTCAGCTTCTGACTGAGAACCGAGGGCCAGATGTATCAAGCAGTTTTGTCCATTCTGTGTCTATGGGAAAATGTGTTTGTACATATGGCCCCTAGTTCTCGATCTCCTATGCCCTATAAAAGCAGGCTCTCCCCTTGATCCGGCCCCACCATCTATATTAATCCTCGGCACAGACATTATTGTGCCTCTTCTAACTAGGATTCTCAATAATTCTCTCACCTCTGGTCAGCTTCCACAAAACTGGAAACATGCTGTCATCAAACCTTTATTAAAAAAGCCTAAGCTTGATCCTAGATCATTGAGCAATTATAGACCAATTGCCCTTCTGCCGATAAAATCTAAAATTATCGAAAAACATGTTAACAAACAAATTTCAGACTTTCTCGAGGATTACAATCTTCTAAATCACACTCAGATGGGTTTTAGAACTTTGCATAGCACGGAATCTGCCCTGTTGGCTTTTACCGAGGACACCCTTCAACTATGCAGCAATTATCCTTTTGGATCTGAGTGCTGCATTCAATACTGTAGTTCATAATATTCTCCTTCAGAGAATCTCACAGATGGGTTTTTCAGGGACCCCATTTCAGTGGCTCTCTGACTTCCTGAAGGACAGGACCTTTCAAGTCCTTGATCAATCTTTTTTTTCTAAACCTCTGCCACTCAATTGTGGGGTGCCGCAGGGCTCCTCTCTGAGCCCTACTCTTTTTAACATTTATATGTCCCCCCTGGCAAGAATTATTGAGCCAGATGGACTATCTCTTGTATCTTATGCAGATGATACTCAGTAGGACTACTCCTTCTCTGCTAAGAATACCCAAGAACAGGCTACCTTATCTTCCTGTCTCTCAGATATCGCCAGATGGATGATAGAGAGCAAGCTTAAGCTCAACGATGGGAAAACAGAAGTTATGATCGTCGGGAATCCTTCCTTACTTAGGTCCCCATCCTTAGCAGTGAACTTGCCTAAAGATCTACCTCTGCCTAAAGATTCCATAAAAAGCCTGGGCTTTTTGCTAGACCCGCACCTTACAATGGAATGATACTTTCACGTCTCGATTATGGGAACATACCGCTCCTGAGCTCTCCTTCGCATGTTCTAAAGAGACTTCAGGTGGTGCAGAATGCTGCTGCTCGCCTACTCACAGACACCCCCAGACATTCATCTGCCACTCCAGCCCTGGCTTCCCGCCACTGGCTTCCGATTGAACAGCGCATTATTTTTAAAGCTATGTGTTTTATTCACTGACCCTTCGAAACAAGGGTCCAGTCTTCCTCAGATGAATGATCACTCCCTATACTCCCAGAGAATACTCAGATCTTCTTCAGCTTTTTAAAGTAACTCCTTTCATGCTAAGAAAGTTAGATGGGGGGGTAGATCCTTCGCCTGTAGAGCAGCTAAGATCTGGAACTCCCTCCCCTTGGAACTTCGTCATGACATGTCAGAATCTTCTTTTCGTAGAAAATTGAAAACTGTATTGTTCCCTGTTTGGGTCTGTTCCTCTTACCTAGTGATCTTCCTCAGTGCTGGGAGGCCTCCGGTAGCCATGCTCAACAAATCCTCAAAACTAAACTAAACTAAACTGGCGACTTGTGGCCAACATCGCCATTCCAAGTCATCTGTAGCATTGATAGAGTGGGCATTGACTTCTGCAATTGATGCCATTATATAGCAGTGGTGAGATCATTCTCTGAAATGCTTAGCAGGCCAACCAATTGTTACTTCATTGTTGGATCTGAACTGTGCAGAGAAAAGAAAAAAGCAAGAGGTAAGGAAAGAGAAGGGAAAGGAAAAAAGCTCTCAGCAAAGCTCTTAATGAAGATATATTAGCAGTTTTGCAGTCTCTTCAATGTAGAGATACTAGTTTGTTTGCATTCTCTTTTAATGTCTCTCCAGGTGAGGTGCAGAAGCAGTAGTAATAGTAATCCGCAGCAGCGCAGCTTAGCTCTGCCCTGCCCTGATCAGGAGGCTGGTCTCTAGCTGAGAAAATCCATCTTAATCATGAAGCAATTATCTGCAATTAATGATAGCTCTACTAATCAGGATCTAATCACTGTCCTCTGCTCTGCTTCGAAGAGTCCGAGCCCAGCCATGTCGCACTTTTAATGACACAGTCCTTGGCCCCTCCTACCATCTCCAAGCACCGTCTCCAGAACTCCCAGCTTCTGGTCAGGTGCATGTCCCCAACCAGATGGCAGGTTACACCCCAAAGCCATGTGGCAATGCTTGGCTATCCACCATCTTGAAGTGGGTACCAGACCCTCCATACCCTCCGTGAATGTCAACTCCTCCCATTCGAGGGAGCCTGTGGACAGATGCTTTAAAGTGTTAGAATGTCACACGTTTCACTTAGAAAAGCTCTTACATGAATACTTTGGCAGTGCTAATTGCTGTTGCATGTTTAGAATTGTTGTTCTCTGCATATTAGGACTGAACCAATCCCCTGTTTTAACCCATTTGAGTGAATTACCAGTTTTAGTGAAACACAAAGGGTGACTTTAATTGTAATTTCTTGTCCCGGAGGCAGAGTTGTTGGTGTGATGATTGTTTAATGAACTCATCAGTGGGATATCAAGGTAGTGGAGATAATTTCCTGCGCAGCGGGCATGAAGTTGGGTAGATGTTAGTCTGGCGCCACAAGGTTTTCATTTATCCTTGATTGTCCCTAAATGGGTGTGGGGGGGCTGTACACATTTGGAGGCCAGCCTTGCATATTTTAATTTTATCCATACAGAAAGCACCGGGACTATGAAATGGTCTAAAAGAAATTAGGGATGTACAAAATTGTGTAATTTTATTCTGTAAAACTTCACAAAATTCCATGAATAATTTGCATAATTACACTTTCAGAGGTATGGTTTACAGGTATATTGCAATACTTCTTATCGTGAGGTGTTCGCTCCATTAAAAAAGTTATGCAAAATTGCGTATTGTGTTACTTTGAAAAAAATTAGCACGTTTCTTGTAATTTGAAATTGAGGAATTTTGCTGGCACGAATACATTTTGGATGAGGGCATTAACATGTTTTTTTAATCATATCTACATTAGTTTGCTGTGAAATAAAACACAGATATTTTATTCCAAAACTCCCGGACTCCTTGCTCTTGCTGAGAGGAAGGTACACTACGCTTGGCAAGATATGCACACCTGTGTTACTCCTTTCTGCTGATGTTTTATCACAAACGTGGCTCAACGAGGACTTGAACTTGGGAGCGATAACAAGTAGCTCTGGGCACGCCATCAGTGACATGGCGCCGTATTACAAAGAGTGCCCTGGAAGTGCAATGGGCATGCGCATCCATTTTCTGCACTCGGGGGGGGGGGCACTGTACTATTACAAAACAAGGCATAGATGCTTGTGAAAAATGTCTGTAATGCATATATCACCGATGCACATAGAATGCTGGCAGTATCTTAAGGGGGCGTTCTCTTTTAGCCTAGGGTGTTGCCCCATGCTAATGAAAGAAACACTTTACCTCTGCGCCGACGCCCTTTTATGGATGCCGGTGCACAGTCAAAAGGTCATCGGGAGGCACTCAGTGCTCCACGAAAAAGTGGAGCCCCTCCACGGAAGCAAAAGTGGTCCCCTGGGCCCTCAAGATATCCCCCTGTAGTCATATGCAGGCACTCACTGCTCCTGCCTGCAAGGGTATCTCTGTCCCTTTTTATGTTAAGCCTAGGCAGTGCTCAGCACTGTCTGCAGACATGCTGTATTCAGTCTATGGGCTTTAAACACACGCACGCACTTGCCATTCATTCTTTGTTGTGCTTGTCTTAAATGCTTCTTTTTTATTGGTGCACTTTTCTGAATGTCCCTGCTTTGTGTGCTTAGTTCCCTCCCAGGCAATTTCACTAAGAGAACATTTTTGTTGGCCATCACTCTACGTCACGCAGTGGTGGCCAGCAGCTTTAGGAGGGAGGGGAACGGACGGGAAGCACACACACACCCTCATTCTTTCACACACACACACGAACATCCATTACCAACACTCATAACATTCAAACATGCACACACACCAAACATTAATTTTAAAAGATCACACACACACACTTACCTTCAGCCTTGGAGGTCCCAGGAGGGTTGGGATTGCTGCCTTCCCTCATTGGATGACCTTAGGTCAGCCAATGTGGGAAGGCAGCAGTCCCAGCAGACCTTTGTGCAGCCTGACAGACACTCTTCATGAGGGGAAAAAGGTGGGGGGGCATGGCCCCTTCGCCCTAAAGGACGGCAGGCTTCCCCCTGTTACAGTGTGTGATGGCCCCTCCTCTAGTCTGGTTTCAATTTTGCCTTTAATTCCAGCTGCAAACATTTTTGTTATCCATCGAACTACGTCACGCTTCCTCCTGTTAATGTGTGTGATGGCCCCTCCTCCCATCTGGTTTGATGTGGCAATGTTATTTTGTTGTATTTCATATACAAGACATTTTGCGGAACCTGATCATAATGGCGTGTTGGGAAAACACAGTTGTTTTGGAGGTGGGATGCGCCTATACTTTAAAAGGTAAGCAATTTAAAAAGCTCCCATCCAGGCAGTTCTTAAAGTGACCATCAGGCTCCCGTCTGTAGGATGTTCAAAATGTGCCCAAGACTGTTACTAATCGCGCTGTTTATGCTACTACATTTACATAGCGCCTCATACCCCTGCCGAGGCGCTTTCGGTTGTCAGGTAACTACTTAGTTTTTATTCCTTAAATTTTGGGCAGTGGGTGAAAACTCACTGATATAAATATGAACTTTCATTGTCTGGCCCGGTCAGAAAAAAAAAACGGCACAACGGGCACCCACTTGTCCAACTCCGTTTAGCACCTCATCAAAGAGGAAATTCTAAATAATAGTTTTTGGTGCTCTTTTAAAGCTTCCAATCAGCTTTTTAAGCATAATACAAAAGGTGTGATAGGCAGGCCTTAGCCATTCATTTGTTTTTCTTTAATCATTCTTTTCTGAAAAAAACGAATCATCTCACTTTAGTTCTGGCTACTGCTTACATTAGGTACACAGCTATTTTGCTGGCATGGGACTGGCTTCCGCTTGCCATTTGCTGTCCACACGTGGTGCACTTCCCCCAGGTGGCGGTGTTTGAATGGCACATTTACCTTCTCTGAGTCCTCGAACCTCGCCATAAGGGTGAAGGGGAAGGCCCCAGGAGAGATGCCAAGTAGCAACAACATCGCCATCAGCAGACACCTCCATACACAGCATTGGCTCATTAGTGTGTTCACATCTATTTGCACAGCTAGGCCTAACAGAATCCTATTTTCCAAAATCTCACACAGGCTGCAAAATTGGCTTGCTCTTGGAGAATCTCTTCTTGTTCTCAAGACATTCAAAAATACAGTAGAGTTTTGCCAGAAATCTCAACATAATTGATCATATGTTTTTGAAGAACTAGTCAATTTAAAGTGCCTCACGGACATGTGTCTATGGAATATTGTCAAGTATATGCAGCATTGAGCAGTGCACACGTCATTCATATGTAAGCTGGCCCATCCCGTAGAAATGCATATTGCAACAAACACCGTTTCGAGCTTTTCCTGACAGGTGAAGGCTGAACTCAGACATGTACCGTCTGCTTTGCGACAGTATCTGCTTTTTAGGTTTAGCTACCATTTACACAAAGAAAGATGGAGTGGTTGATTCAAACAGCCCCTCTGTATTTCACTAATGGAATGCCCCCCAGGACAGGGTGAGTTCAGAGCTGCCTTGGGCAAGCACATTACTTGGTATAGGGTGCCCTGTGTCCCTGTTTGTGCCCGGCACTCCTGCTTAAAGGTGTGCCATGGTACAAACAAGGACAGTGCCCTGTCACATAATACGGGCCAAGTGTTTTTAACCCTATTTAATAGCGGCTTTTGAGGCACGTTTCATCAGTAAAGTGTTGTCTAGGTCTTCGTCTAGTACTAAAATGTACCCCCAGCATCGCTGGGGACACCTCAGGCTCTGTCATGCAAGCAGAAAAGGCCACCAGACTACAGCTCAGCTGTCCTCATAAGAACATCATAGTTAGCGGCTGCAGGGGGTTTCAGGGTCTGGACCTTGAATCAGGCAAACACAGGCCCATATTTATACTTTTTGACGCACAACTGCGCCAACGCAGTTGTGCGTCAAAAGTTTTAACGCCGGCTAACGCCATTCCAAAGCACCATGCGGGCGTCTTATTTATTGAATGACGTTAGCTGGCGCTGCGGACTGGTGTGCGTAAAAAAAAAATGACTCCCACCAGGCAGCGCCGGCGTAGTGGAAAATGGAGCTTGGGCGTCAAAAAATGGGGCAAGTCAGGTCTGAGGCAAAATTTTGGCCTCAACCTGATTTGCGCCATTTTTTTTGACGCCCAACCCCCATTGAAATGACTCCTGTCTTAGCAAAGACAGGAGTCATGCCCCCTTGCCCAATGGCCATGCCCAGGGGACATATGTCCCCTGGGCATGGTCATTGGGCATAGTGGCATGTAGGGGGGCACAAATCAGGCCCCCCTATGCCACAAAACAAATACGAAAAAAATACTTACCTGAACTTACCTCAACTTCCCTGGGATGGGTCCCTCCATCCTTGGGTGGCCTCCTGGGGTGGGCAAGGGTGGCAGGGGGTGTCCCTGGGGGCATGGGAGGGCACCTCTGGGCTCCTTCTGAGCCCACAGGTCCCTTAACGCCTGGCCTGACCCAGGCATTAAAAAACGGCGCCCATCAGGCTGGGCGCCGTTTTTTAAGGCCTGCCCCCTCCTGTGCGTCAAAATGACGTCACAGTATAAATAAGGCGCACAGGCCTTAAAGTCATTTTTTGGAAGGGAACGCCTACCTTGCATATAATTAACGCAAGGCTGGTTCCCCCTTCTAAAAAATGACGCATATGGTGGAACTTTGACGCCCGCGGGGTCGGACGTCAAAGTATAAATATGGAGCAGTGTTTGCGCCGATTGGGCGTCATAAATTTTGACGCACATTTGGCGCAAAGAGAGTATAAATATGCCCCACAGTGCCACGATGTGGGAGCCGGAAAGGCAACAAGACAATGTTTCAAAATCAGTGTTGCTAATATCCGTGGTGATAACCCAAACTCAAAGAACTTCTTCCCCGCACGGAAGCATTTACCAGTGCTCCAGATCCACCAGTGGGATGGATTTTTCACATTCATAAATACATCAAGGTCAAGCCATTGGCATTTCCTTTCTATGCTTAGGCTTTGTTAATATATGTAAACATATTTCTTTTACATATCTGTATGGTCCACACTACCAGAAATCCTCTTAGATTATTGTATTTTTTCAATATAATACCGTGTAATTGTGTGTGCCCAACTGATATTCATATTTATTTTATTTAGTCTTAGTCATGTATGAATACATTTCTTTTAGAGATAAATAAATGAATAAATAATTACAGGAGAAGGAGCAGGAATGTTGGCATCCATGGGTAAGATGGCATGGCAAGACCCTTGTAAATTGGAGGATATTACCATACCCTTCTAAGGCAGTTTATCATCATGGCAATGCACAGAAAATTGTTCCTGTGAAAAGTAGGGGGAGTTGCATTTTTAAAATAAAATTAGAGAGCGAACACCCTATGCTTAATGGGTCTGAAAAGGAAAGGTATCTCCATGGGGAAAATATATGCTAAGATCTATACTAAGTATCACAGCGAACACCTGTTGTTTTCCCTCATTAATAGAAATATACATGTAAACATGCTTAAAAATGGGAATACGCCCTACATAATTTCATATACTTTCACCAATTCTTCTTTTGAAATAGAGTTAGCACCTGCGGAGGGTCATTCTGCTATATGGGAGATAATTTAACAAGAAAGCAAAAGTGAGAGCTATCGCTAGTACTACAACAATGTCCTGAATTATTTTCAGATATCATGGAGAACAAAGTAACATGCTGAAAGATAACATTATTGAATCCTTTAGAAGGGTTTGGTGCTCTCTAATTGTAGAGCTCTCTAAAGTAGATAGTAGCATATAGTTTTACATAGATGTGGCTTTGCAGAGACTTCAGGAAAGTGAATAAAGTGGCATAGTTTGACACTTCGCCAGTGGTTAATTTGTCCTTGTTGTTTCCGGTGTGGAGCACCGGCACTTATTTTTGCGTACCGGCGCTTATTTTTCTGCTTCATGCATTTACTCCGAGCAAAAGATACAAATGGGAAAGATGGAGGAAGAGAAAAACAAAAATGCGTCACAATGGGAGAAAGAGGAAAGCTGCAAGTATGTGCTGAAGGGGCAGAGAGTGCCTTTAAATTGATTGAGGAGTCCCGAGATGACTTTATAATTACTCTGCCTCAGTATTCCATGTTCGCACATTTATTTGCAGCAACCGCGTTTTTAAGAGGAGGGCTTTGAGCACCTGCACCTTTTCATTTACAAATTAAGCACTGCACTTTGCCTAATCAATCAATCAATAGATTTCTAAAGCGCGCTATGTACCCGTTAGGGTTTCGAGACGCTGGGGGGAGGGGGGGTTGCTGCTGCTAACGTTCGAAGAGCCATGTCTTGAGGAGTCTCCTGAAGGTGAGGAGGTCCTGGGTCTGGCGTAGTGAGGTGGGGAGAGAGTTCCAGGTCTTGGCGGCGAGGTAGGAGAAGGATCTGCCGCCAGAGGTCTTGCGCTGGATTCGGGGGACGATGGCGAGGGCAAGGTTGGCAGAGCGTAGTTGACGTGAGGGAACGTAGAAGTTGAGTCTGGAGTTCAGGTAGGTGGGTCTGGTTTTGTGTAGTGCCTTGTGTGCGTGGGTGAGGAGTTTAAAGGTGATCCTCTTGTCCACGGGGAGCCAGTGGAGGTCCTTCAGGTGGGGGAGATGTGACACCGGTGGGGTATGTCGAGGATCAGGCGGGCGGATGCTTTCTGGATGCGTTGGAGTCGTTTGATGTCTTTTGTTGGGATGCCTGTGTAGAGTGCGTTGCCGTAGTCGAGTCTGCTACTGACGAGGGCTTGGGTCACCGTCTTTCTGGTTCCTGTTGGAATCCACTTGAAGATCCTGCGGAGCATGCGGAGGGTGTTAATGCCTATGCTTCAATCGAACAAATTAGCTGAATAATTAGAGCAAGTCGAATATCTGTCCACAATTGACTTAACAGAAAGAAATTGGCAGATTATTATCACTCCCTCAGCTGAAAGGCAAGCATAGGCAAAGCCAATAGAGTTTTTTTTCTTTTTTATAAAGAGCGTGCCAAGCTATTGGCTTTGCCAGTGCTTGTTTGTGAAGCATTTTTAAAGAAAAATAATTAAAAAAACAAATCAAAATACTGGACGAAAAGTAAATACACATCTTAAGGCATCTCAAAACTGTACACTGAATTCAGTATTTTATTCTTTTCAGCATGGTTTATTTTGCACATACTTTTCACTCTGGAAATTCAGCCAGAATTTAAAACAGCTAAGGAATAAGTTCAAAGGAAAATGTTGCCAATGCTTAATTTACTTTCCACAGGACTCAGAACTGAAGCATGCTCCAGCCATGGGTCCCCCGCTGTAGTACAAGGAGCAGACCTATGAGCCTCAAAAGAGACAGTCATCTGCCTCAAACAAAGTGGGATGAGTGCAGCAGCTGACCCTTACCCAGTGCAATAAAAGCCTTTGGCCCATATTTATCCTTTTTTAGCGCCGCATTCGCGCCATTTTTTGATGCAAAAGCGGCGCAAACTTGCAAAATACAATTGTATTTTGTACGTTTGCGCCGTTTTTGCGTCAAAATGCGGCGCTAAAAAAGGATAAATATCAGCCTTTATTTGACAAGGCCTCAGCTTTTAAAGACAATAAAATAAAAACATACCAGGGCTGTTGTTGTGCTTTTATGGACAAGCTGAGGAGCAACACCGAGCACTGGTGGAGCATCAACCGAGAAAGAGCACAAGGAAACATTTGCACTCTCCTTGGTGGCTGAATAAAATTGAAAAAGTAGTTCACTAAATGTGAACAGTGGAAGGCTACGAGTCAGACAGTCCAAAGGATGGTAAAGAGGGTATGATTCAGTGGAGAGACAAACACAAGAGGAAGGCAAGCATCAAATAAGAAGCAAAGAAATGAAAGTGACAAAATGCCAACCTATGGTAAACAATGCGCATGGTCTAAGCTCAATATGTTTTTGGTATGGCCCATTTTGGTAGGGCCCACAAGAGGCTTTCGTCTACAGACAGAAGCTGTCTGATATTTGAGACCTATAAATGGCATTTGACAATTTCCAGTTCATCCTTTTGGGCTTCGTGGGGCACCCGCTACACTTCAACAGTTGATAAACCAAGTTTTGTAAGCACATAGAGCATACACCTCATCATATTTTGATCATATTATTACTTTCAACCCTGTTTGGGAAATACATTCACATTGCATTGAACAAGTATTTGATACACTATTGAAGTAAGGGTAACTGGCAAATCCAAAAACGTAGACTTGCCAGTAAGGAAATATTTTATCTAGTTTATATTCGTGGGGATGGAGAAATAAAAACCCAGGTAGTCCAAGTTTTTCAAAGTGTTTCCCAGCCACAAAAAAAGAGCTCTTATTGGACTTGACGGATGTTATAGAAAATTCAGTCCCCATTTTGACAAGTTGGCAAAACAGCCAACCGACTGAGGAAAAATTTACCGTAATAAACTCAAACCACTAAGTTATCTGTGTCATTAAACTAAAACAGAACATGAGCTAACATCCTGAGTTAAGTTGACCTAATTTTAGCAAACCATTTTTTTTGCAGAAGGATGCCTCACATGTAGGATTTGGAGCAATCTTACTCTATCTTACCAGCTGTCACCAATTTTGTATATTACTTGAACATTGTTACATATGGAGAAACATTAGTTCACAATAGAAAAATAATGTTTGGCTGGAAAGTGGACAGTAGAGACTACAGCACCATCACCAGGTTTGATGTTTTACACTGTTATAGAGATCATGCTCCTTCAGTTTGGTTGGCATGTCATAATAATACTAAACCATGTGTTCTTCAAATGTATTTGGCTCTTCAATCTTTTTTGTTCCAGACTAGTCATAGAGAAGATCGTCTCCAAACTAATATGGATTTTCTCAAGACATCCGAGGGACTCATGGCTTGAACGGCCATTGACTTGTGTGGAGGTTTGTGAAAGGAATAAGGTGTCTGGGGTTGACTAACCTAGGTTAATCAAAATGGGCATAAAGAAAGAATGAAAAGTTAGAGCAATGAGGGATCGCATCCACTTAGAAGGAGGGAAGCAGGGAACGCTAGAAACCTGAGGGACACTTCTTCCAGAGGCATGGCCTTGCAGGTGGGGAAAGAGAAAGAATGAGTGACAGCAGAAGATGCAGAGTAGGACCTGGAAAGGAGTATAGAGGAGAGCCAGAGGGTACAAGAGATATAAGTAAAAACCTGGAAACAGCTCAATAGAGAATATGAGTGGGTCACCTGGATAAGAAGAGAAAAGATGAGAAGGCAAGTTGTAGCTGAAGTACGGCTGGAAAGAGTACAGAGCCTAAGGATTCTGCACATTGTGAATGGACTAGCTGCTTCTCAGAGAGAGGGACGCGGGCTCTTCATGCCACAGTTCGCTGGATGAATGTGAAAATATTCACCCAAATCATTTCATAACACAAAGAAGATGTGGCGTGGGAACCACCAAGCTAGAATATTTTAAGGATGTCAGCTGGTTTTCAGGTGATGTCATCAGACTCACTACATCAGGAAAAATGTGTGTCACCTCAAGGGCATAAAGCTTTATTTATTTATGTATTTATTTATTTACTTATTTATTTATAAGGTCACATGTGGATGTGGAAGTAGTTCTCTTGAGTTGACCTATGAAGAAATCTTACAGGTTAGTTGTTTACTTGCTTATGTCTTTGTTATGGGGGGCATTGGAATCGGAGTTCTTGGAGGTAGTGGGCTCTGTTATTTTTTTAAATTGAAGAAATTAGGAAGGAAGAAGGTATCAGGAAAAGGCCAAACTAAAACTTGTCGTTTGTGGTGTTATTTATCATCTTCAATTAACTCATAATAGAACCTTCATTTCCATAGCCAAGAGTGTATTGCCTGAGACAGTGTGCCCCTGGCTCAGGGTCTAGCTTTGGGAGGGAAAGTGCATGTGTTTTAGCTTCATTTTTGGAAAGTGCCAGAGGACATGTAATGTAATAGTGCACATACTGAAACTTGAAAAAGTTAGTTATATCAACAACCAAGTGTTTTCCAAAAACAGATTTTAAAAATATTGGAGACATTGGCTTCAAACCTTCAAGCAATCCTGTAGGAAAACATTGGATTTTGTTTCCCAAAAAATATTTGTGAATTAGCCCTATAAAAATGATGGAGGTTAATGACCCACAGAGCACACCAGCCTACTTTCACTCATGCCTAATGTAACACTATAAACACAACTTAATATCCAACAATGGCTTGTTATGAGTCTCGGCTCTCCAATATTTGAAAGGTATCACTTTCACTGTTATCAACTTTACCCATACAACCCACATGCTTCCATAGACCTCCATTCCAGTAAACCCATAACAGTATCCCACAATTTGTGAACTTAATTTGTCTGCAACATGATCTCCATTTAAAAGTTGCCAGGAACCTCAGAGTGAAATCTGACAACAGTTTGTCTTTCCACTCACAAGCAGCCACGTAGAGGGTACATATTTTAGCCTCATTAAATCCCTTAAAAAGTGTTTTGATCTACTTTCTTTTGAGGCTAGGAAAACAGTTGCATTGGCACTTTTTATCTTCTAGATTAGACTATTGCAACAGTCTGTATGCAGGTTCAGCGAAGCGAAACATACAAAAATTATAGACTGTCCAACATGCAGCAGCCAGACTAGTTTTGAACCTGCCTCGTCGCTCGTCAGAATCTACTTGTGAGAGCCTTGCTCTGGCTGCCGACCCATAAAAGAATCTTGTTTAAAATCCTCCTTTTAGTGTTCAGAGTTTACAGAAACTTGGGACCTAAATATCCAATCACGAGTGTCAATCATTACACTACCTTCAGTCTGCTTAGGTCCTCATCGGCGAATATTGTCAAGATTCCGACCTTCAGACTCAATTGGAAAGGAGGAAAGTCTTTTTCAGTCCTGGGGGCAAAGGCATGAAATCATTTCCCTATGGCTCTGCGATCTCTTAATTCGAGGAGATCTTCTGAAAGCAATTGGAAACTTGGATCATTTGAATTCCGGACTAAGGCCCTCATTACGACCCTGGATTTAGGTGATAAAATGGCAGTAATACCGCCAAAAGGCCGGCGGTAACTACCACCAAATTATGACCATGGAGGAAAGATCTCCGATAGACAGCCAATGTACCACTCCGACCGCCAGGGCGGAAACAACAGCCACCACGGCGGTAGCCGCCTACAGCCAGGTGGAAGTCAATGTTCCGCCCACGATATTAAGACCCTGGAAACCGCCACCTTTTCCGGGGCGGTACCAACAACATCTAAAGCCTGGCGGAAACTGAGCTCAGAAGGGAAAGGACTCACCATTGGAGATACAGGGAACAACCACGGCACCATGGAACCTGAACTGCATGTCTTCCCGATGATATTTTACGTTCTGCTCCACCACGAACACCAACGCCGGCGAAGACAATGATGGTGAGTACAGATGCCTAGCACACAAGGGAGGTGGGGAGGAAAAGGGGAGTGACATGCACAACACACACCCCATACACACACACCATACACACAGCCAGATGCATTACAAAAACAATTTTACCCCGTAACTCAGCTGAATAATGCAAGGACAAAACGATTTCGCAAAAGTGAATGTAATGAGATCAACACAGTACGAAAAATAAGTTAGGCAAGATAATAGATATATACATATGTACCGAAAAAGGGACACAGCCCAGTCCACAATTTGCATAGGCCACATGGCCACAGGCGAAAGTCCGAGGCCACACGTGTCACCTGCTTCAACATGGAGAGAACACTGCAGGGGCATCAGTTGGTAAATAGGCAGGCACCTCAGGGGGACGGGGGGCACTTCAGCCGGGAGATGTAACAAGACCACTAGTTCTGGAGAGGGCAAGGTGCCCTGTGCTTGATCCTGGGGAGTGATGGGCCACAGTCTCTCAGCTGGGTGTCATACCCCCTGGTTCTGGAGGGGGCAACATGCCCTGTGCTTAATCCTGGGGAGTGATGGGCCACAGTCTGTTGAGTGGGTGTCTTGCCCACTGGGTCTGGAGGGGTCAACCTGCCCTGTGCTTGATCCTGGAGAGTGATGGGCCACAGTCTGTCAAGTGGGTGTCTTGCCCACTGTTCTGGAGGGGGCAACCTGCCCTGTGCTTGATCCCAGGGAGTGATGGGCCACAGTCTGTCGAGTGAGTGTCATACCCACTGGTTCTGGACGGGGCAACCTGCCCTGTGCTTGGTCCCAGGTAGTGATGGGCCACAGTCTGTTGAGTGGGTGTCTTGCCCACTGGTTCTGGAGGGGGCAACCTGCCCTGTGCTTGATCCTGGGGAGTGATGGGCCACAGTCTGTTGAGTGGGTGTCTTGCTCACTGGTTCTGGAGGGGGAAATCTGCCCTGTGCTTGGTCCTGGGGAGTGATGGGCCTCAGGCGGTCAAAGTGGGTGTCTGTCCCAGTGGTTCTGGAGGGGACAATCTGCCCTCTGCTTGGTCCTGGGGAGTGATGGGCCGCATTCTGTTGAGTGGGTGTCTTGCCCACTGGTTCTGGAGGGGGCAACCTGCCTTGTGCTTGGTCTTGGGGAGTGCAAGGCCACAGTCTCTCACCTGGGTGTCTCACCCACTGGTTTTGGAGGGGGCAGGCCGCATAGCAGCCCATGGAGGCAGGATTACATACTTTCCGCTGGCAGTGACGGCTGCACAGTGATGGTGTTGCTGGTGGGGGGAGACTCCTGCCCATCCCCAGCAACCTCAGACGGCTTCACAACCATGGTTGGTGGTGGGGGCTCCGTCACAGTTCCTGGTCTAGGCCACTTGTTTTTCCTGCCTGCTAGGGCAGGCTCCTTGGTCTTCCTGCCTGCGGGGGCAGGTTCCTTGGTCTTCCTGCCTGCTGGTGCAGGCTCCTTGGTCTTCCTGCCTGCTGGTGCAGGCTCCTTGGCCTTTAGAGTGGCAGGTGCAGGCTCCTTTCCCTTTAGGGTGGCTGGTGCAGGCTCCTTCCCCTTCAGGACATGTGGCCTGGATCCCTTTCCACCACGTGTGGGGGTGGTGACGACTGGCCCATGGACTGGGTGGCTGAGGTGCTTTTCTGGGTTCTTCCTATCCTGCCCATACGTGCAGGATGGGGGGTGTGGGGTAGGGAAGAGGTCAATGGTGGATAGGTACAGTTTTTTAGGGACACTGGGATGGGAAGAGGGAGAAGGAATGGGCATGGAGGATGAGGGAGTGGTTGTTGGAGATGTCTGTCTGCTGCTTTTGGTGCAGGTGCATGGGCTGTATGCAGTTGTGAGGTGGATGGCACTTGGGTGTCTGAGTGCTTGCGTTTGTGTGTTCTAGGAGGGGGGACGGACACAGTGGGAGAGGACACAGGGGACATGCTGCTGTGGAGGTGTCTGCCAGTGAGGTGTGTGTTCTGCTTGGTGTGGTGATGCTGGTAGTGGATGTTGATGTAGTGCATTCAGGTGTGAGTGTGGGCATAACTGGGTGGGAGGTGGAGGAGGAGGGGGAGGGGGAGACAATGGAAATAGTGGATGTTGGTGTGTCTGCAACTGGATGGTGTTTGTGTGAGTGCTTGTGGGATGAAGTGTGGTGCTTGTGTTTGCCTGTGACACGCTTGGGTGTTGTCTTGTGTGCATGCTCGTCTTTATGTGTGCTTGGGATAGGTTGGGGTTGACCGGAATGGGACTGGGCAGTGGAAGTTGGAGGGGGACGGTAGGAACAGGGAAAATGGCTGCCATCAGAGAGGAGGCCAGAGCCTGAATCGATCTCTGTTGGGCCGCCAATCCAGTGTGAATGCCCTCCAGGAAAGCAAAGCATTAGATTGTTGCATCTGGGCTACCAACCCCTGGATGGCATTCATAATGGTTGACTGCCCTACAGAGATGGATCTCAGGAGGTCAATAGCCTCCTCACTCAGGGCAGCAGGGCTCACTGTGGCAGGGCCTGAGGAGCCTGGGGCAAAGGAGATGCCCACCCTCCTGGGTGAGCGGGCACGGGCAATTCGGTGAGGGGATGCTGGGAGGGCGGTGCTGGTACAGGGTGTGGCAGCTGCACCTGTAGCTGGGGTGGTCACAGAAGTGTCCACCACCACCAGGGACCTTCCATTGGAGGAGGTATCTGTGTCAGAACTGTCCCCTCCAGTCTCCGCTGTGGTGCTCCCCTCACCCTCCGTCCCACTGGTGCCCTCACCATTGGTGGACTCTGCCTCCTGGGTCCTGTGGGATGCAGCTCCCTCTGTCTCCGGTGCCTCTGCTCCTCCGCCAGATGATGCTAATGCACATAAGGACAGAATGACAAAACAAAAACAGGGGGGGGAATAGACAAAGGATACACTTGGTCAATGTCTGCAACAACACCACCGTTGGCGTACACAGCACCCTCACACACAGGGAACAGCCCTACGCAATATGCATTGCACTACCAGAGAAATTGTTAGCGGCCAAGGCATGAGGAGGGGCACACACCGCCAAATGCAGCACACCTTGGATCCTGGAAGCCCTGACCTGTAGTGGATGCCTACGAGCTAGGAAGATACATTTGACCTTCTGCACCCTAGCCACCAGGCGCTGCAATGTCATGCCTGGCCTATGGGCACCCACTGACACACGCCCCCCAACCTGATACCATCCTACCATGCATAAGTTGTAATGATGGGCACTGTACTCACCCCCTTGTGGGTGCTGTGATGCCCTCAAGCGCCCCTCCAGCTCAGGATAGGCCATCACCAGTATGCAGGCCATCAGGGGGGTCAGGGTTAGACAGGCACCCCTTCCTCATTGGGAGGCCATCCCCAATTGGGCCTCCACCATTTTCCGTGCCCAGCTTCTCAGGTCCTCCCATCGTTTGCGACAGTGGGTGCTCCGCCTGCCATAGACCCCCAGGGTCCACACCTCTTTGGTGATGGCATGTCATATACCCTTCGTTTGATGGGCGCTGACCTGCAGAGGCAATACAGACAGAAAAATATATTTAGACAAACAGTCCAGCCTGTTACACATATGTCCCACCATACCCGTTTCCATCACTATTTACACACACATGGCCCAGCACATAACCTGTATGCCGCCCAGAGGACATCCACCCACCCCCCTTACATGAGGCCTTCACACAAAACTCCATGCATTCATGCCACATGCATCGTGCTCACTGTGTACTGATCTGTTGGTCTGGAGGCCCATACAGCAGTCCGTACTAGGGTAGGACCCCATCCCCCAGTCTCTCCAACTCCTCCGAAGTGAAAGCTGGGGCCCTTTCCCCGGTCACACTGGCCATGGTAGGTTCTAGACACAGGTCACAGCAGCACATGCAGTGTAGGTCCTTTTGTATGGATGGTCAGGTAGTAAGTGAAGAATATGATAGAAAATGGCAGTCATGTCCGCGGCGGTGCATACTGTCACCGCCGGCGTAGATCACCATTGGCCTCTGTACCCATAGGGCCCAATTATAACCAATGAGGAGTTGCACAGCGGTTCCCGACCGCCTCCCGCAACGGCGCACAACGTCAACGGAATTACCTCACTTCCACCTGTCCCTCCACACAGGACAGGCAGATGCCATTTCGGGGGGGGTTAGGCCCTGGAATAATGCTGCGTCACATGAGATATTAGGACATACTGGGCAAATCACAATGACCCATTACATGTTTACAGGATGCAAAGTTCTGTTGTAGCTCCATTGTTCAGTTTGTGACCGGATCCTCACTCTTGTGTCCCTTAGATTGCTACCGCTGCAGATGAATAGGAGATGGAGACATACCACAGTGTACAGACCCCTGGTGGACTTGGCAACACTGGAGGACAGGCACATTATCCTCACCTATAGACTGGACAGGGCCACAATCCCAGAGCTGTGGGCCCAATTGGAGCCTGACCTGATATCTGCTATCCATCACCCCGCTGGGACCCCCCCTTTTGTGCAAGTGCTATCAGCTCTCCATTTCCTGGCATCTGGTTCTTTCCAAGTGACATTGGGCCTGGCAGTAGGAATGTCACAGCCAATGTTTTCAATAGTGCTGGCAAGGGTGTTGTCTGCCCCGATAAAACACATGTGCAGCTACATTGTTTTCCCCCACGTTGAAGATTTGGCCACAGTGAAGGTCGAGTTCTATGCAATGGGACATATCCCCAACATAATTGGGCCGCTTGATGGAACACATATTGCATTTGCCCCCCCGCCAGAATGAACAGGTGTTCAGGAATTGGAAGAGTTTCCACTCCATTAATGTACAGATGGTGTGCTTGGCGGACCAGTACATCTCCCACGTCAATGCTAAGTATCCTGGGTCGGTGCATGATGCCTTTGCCCTGAGGAATAGCAGCATCCCAAATGTGATGGCCCATCTACAGAGGCACAGGGTATGGCTAATAGGTGAGCCCTGTTCAGACCCAGTATAGGTGGGTGTATGGGTATGATGTGGGCCATATGGGATAGTGTTTGGCTAAATGTTGTCCCTCAATATTTGCAGGCGACTCTGGTTACCCCAACCTCTCATGGCTACTGACCCCTGTGAGGAATGCCAGGACAAGGGCAGAAGAACGTTATAATGAGGCACATGGGTGAACCAGAAGGATAATTGAAAGGACCTTTGGCCTCCTGAAGGCCAGGTTCCGGTGCCTCCATCTAACAGGTGTGCTACTCACAGAACATCTGTGAGCTGACAATACTTCCTATGACACATAGGTAGGACAGTGTTACTTCACATTTCAATGACATTTGCTTGAATATTTCCCACTTCTATGCCCACTTACTGTTACCTCTGGCAATTAATTTTGCAGAAGTTGGTGACCTCACATATACCCCTTATGTGATCACTGCAGCCAGCTACAGGTCATTAATCTATGCTCATTTTCTGTACAGTTGATTTGCAATATTTGTACCTGTTTCAATGAATACATATTTGATATACATGACATACTCCAAACTTCTTTTTTTCCAAGGGTGTTTATTGAAGTGCTAAAATATGGAGGAGCAAGTGCAATGGGATGGGGTGATGATGGAGTAAAGTCCAGGGTATTGTTCCAGTCTGTTTGCCGCACAGGTGCATTGTCCAAGGGGACATAGGAAGAGGAGCAATGGCAGTTCAAGGTGGACAGGGTGGGACACAAGGGTGTCAATCAGGAGAGTCTCATTTTCTGGCGGGGGTCTTGGCATGTGTCTCTGGCTTCTGTCTGGATCGCAGGGAATGTTTGCGGGGTGGTTCACCTTCTGCAGGGGCAGGGGTACTGGTGGCCAGTTGGTCCTGTGGCGGGGCCTCCTGGCCACTATTGGCAGCAGAAGTGGAAGGCTGTTCACATGTCTGGCTAGTGGCAGGGGGCCGCTGGTGTGAAACTGCCTCCCTCATAATATTGGCCATGTCCGCCAGCACCCCTACTATGGAGATCAGGGTATTGTTGATGGCCTGCAAGTCCTCCCTGATCCCCTGGTACTGTCCCACCTGCAGCTGCCTGTTCTCCTGCACATTGTCCAGGATCTAGCCCATCGTGTCCCAGGAATGTTGGTAGGTGTAAGGAAATGCCTCCTTGGCATGGTTACCCCCTGACTTTTTGCCTTTGCTGATGCTATGTTTTGAATTGAAAGTGTGCTGAGGCCTGCTAACCAGGCCCCAGCACCGGTGTTCTTTCCCTAACCTGTACTTTTGTTTACACAATTGGCACACCCTGGCATCCAGGTAAGTCCCTTGTAACTGGTACCCCTGGTACCAAGGGCCCTGATGCCAGGGAAGGTCTCTAAGGGCTGTAGCATATCTTATGCCACCCTGGGGACCCCTCACTCAGCACAGACACACTGCTTGCCAGCTTGTGTGTGCTGGTGAGGACAAAACGAGTAAGTCGACATGGCACTCCCCTCAGGGTGCCATGCCAACCTCACACTGCCTATGCAGTGTAGATAAGTCACCCTCTAGCAGGCCTTACAGCCCTAAGGCAGGGTGCACTATAACATGGGTGAGGGTACCAGTGCATGAGCACTGTACCCCTACAGTGTCTAAGCCAAACCTTAGACATTGTAAGTGCAGGGTAGCCATAAGAGTATATGGTCTGGGAGTCTGTCAAACACGAACTCCACAGCACCATAATGGCTACACTGAAAACTGGGAAGTTTGGTATCAAACTTCTCAGCACAATAAATGCACACTGATGCCAGTGTACATTTTATTGTAAAATACACCCCAGAGGGCACCTTAGAGGTGCCCCCTGAAACCTTAACCAACTACCTGTGTAGGTTGACTGGTTTGAACAGCCTGCCACACTCAAGACATGTTGCTGGCCACATGGGGAGAGTGCCTTTGTCACTCTGGGCTAGTAACAAAGCCTGCACTGGGTGGAGATGCTATCACCTCCCCCTTGCAGGAGCTGTAACACCTGGCGGTGAGCCTCAAAGGCTCACCCCCTTTGTTCCAGCACCACAGGGCATTCCAGCTAGTGGAGTTGCCCGCCCCCTCCGGCCACGGCCCCACTTTTGGCGGCAAGGCCAGAGGAGATAATGAGAAAAACAAGGAGGAGTCACTGACCAGTCAGGACAGCCCCTAAGGCAACCTGAGCTGAAGTGACTCTGACTTTTAGGAACCCTCCATCTTGCAGATGGAGGATCCCCCCAATAGGGATAGGAATGTGACCCCCACCCCTTGGGAGGAGGCACAAAGAGGGTGTAGCCACCCTCAGGGCTAGTAGCCATTGGCTACTGCCCTCCCAGACCTAAACACACCCCTAAATTCTGTATTTAGGGGCTCCCCTGAACCTAGGAACTCAGATTCCTGCAACCTAAGAAGAAGAGGACTGCTAAGCTGAAAAACCCTGCTGAGAAGACAGAGACACCAACTGCTTTGGCCCCAGCTCTACCGGCCTGTCTCCCCCCTTCGGAAGAAAACTGCTCCAGCGACACTTTCCCCAGGACCAGCGACCTCTGAATCCTCAGACGACTGCCCTGCTCTAAAAGGACCAAGAAACTCCTGAGAACAGCGGCCCTGTTCACCCAAGACTGCAACTTTGTTTCCAAAGAAGCAACTTAAAGACAACAGCATTTCCCGCCAGAAGCGTGAGACTTGCAACTCTGCACCCGACGACCCCGACTCGACTGGTGGAGAAACAACACTTCAGGGAGGACTCCCCGGCGACTCCGAGACTGTGAGTAACCAAAATTGTCCCCCCTAAGCCCCCACAGCGACGCCTGCAGAGGGAATCCCGAGGCTCCCCCTGACCGCGACTGCCTGACTCCCAGATCCCGACGCCTGGAAAAGACCCTGCACCCGCAGCCCCCAGGACCTGAAGGATCGGAACTCCAGTGCAGGAGTGACCCCCAGGAGGCCCTCTCCCTTGCCCAGGTGGTGGCTACCCCGAGGAGCCCCCCCCTTGCCTGCCTGCATCGCTGAAGAGACCCCTTGGTCTCCCATTGATTCCAATTGCAAACCCGACGTGTGTTTGCACACTGCACCCGGCCGCCCCCGTGCTGCTGAGGGTGTACTTTCTGTGCTAACTTGTGTCCCCCCCGGTGCCCTACAAACCCCCCCCTGGTCTTCCCTCCGAAGACGCGGGTACTTACCTGCTGGCAGACTGGAACCGGGGCACCCCCTTCTCCATTGAAGCCTATGCGTTTTGGGCACCACTTTGAACTCTGCACCTGACCGGCCCTGAGCTGCTGGTGTGGTAACTTTGGGGTTGCTCTGAACCCCCAACGGTGGGCTACTTTGGACCCAAACATGAACCCCGTAGGTGGTTTACTTACCTGCAAGAACTAACAATTACTTACCTCCCCTAGGAACTGTGAAAATTGCACTGTCTAGTTTTAAAATAGCTATATGTGTTTTATTTGAAAAGTATATATGCTATCGTGATTATTCAAAGTTCCTAAAGTACTTACCTGCAATACCTTTCATGAAAGTATTACATGTAGAATTTGAACCTGTGGTTCTTAAAATAAATTAAGAAAATATATTTTTCTATACAAAAACCTATTGGCCTGGAATTGTCTCTGAGTGTGTGTTCCTCATTTATTGCCTGTGTGTATGTACAACAAATGCTTAACACTACTCCTTTGATAAGCCTACTGCTCGACCACACTACCACAAAATAGAGCATTAGTATTATCTCTTTTTGCCACTATCTTACCTCTAAGGGGAACCCTTGGACTCTGTGCATACTATTCCTTACTTTGAAATAGTGCATACAGAGCCAACTTCCTACATTGGTGGATCAGCGGTGGGGTACAAGACTTTGCATTTGCTGGACTACTCAGCCAATACCTGATCACACAACAAATTCCAAAAATTGTCATTAGAAATTGATTTTTGCAATTTGAACTATTTTTCTAAATTCTTAAAAGTCCTGCTAGGGCCTTGTGTTAGTCCCTGTTAGCATTTCTTTTAGAGTTTAAAAGTTTTGTGAAAGTTTGAATTAGATTCTAGAACTAGTTTTAGATTCTTAAAAAGTATTCCAACTTTTAGAAACATAATGTTTAGTGCAGAGATGAATGTGGAGGAACTCGACCTCACACCTTACCTCCATCTTAAGATGAGGGAGCTAAGGTCACTCTGCAAACTTAAGAAAATCACAATTGGCTCAAGACCCTCCAAACAACAGCTCCAGGAGCTTTTGGCAGAGTTTGAAAAAGCCAACCCCTCTGAGGATGACAACCCAGAGGATGATGATAGTGACTTGGAGGAGAATTCCCCCCCTCCAGTCCTACTTAGGGAGAACAGGGCCACTCAAGCCCTGTCTCCAAATATACTAGTCAGAGATGCTGCTTCCCTCACAGGAGGGACCAGCACCTCTGAAATCACTGAGGATAACCTCAGTGAAGAGGACCTCCTGCTAGCCAGGATGGCCAAAAGATTGCCTTTGGAAAGACAGATCCTAGCCATAGAAAGGGAAAGACAAGAGATGGGCCTAGGTCCCATCAATGGTGGCAGCAACATAAATAGGGTCAGAGATTCTCCTGACATGTTGAAAATCCCTAAAGGGATTGTAACTAAATATGAAGATGGTGATGACATCACCAAATGGTTCACAGCTTTTGAGAGGGCTTGTGTAACCAGAAAAGTAAGCTGATCTCACTGGGGTGCTCTCCTTTGGGAAATGTTCACTGGAAAGTGTAGGGATAGACTCCTCACACTCTCTGGAAAAGATGCAGAATCTTATGACCTCATGAAGGGAACCCTGATTGAGGGCTTTGGATTCTCCACTGAGTAGTATAGAATTAGATTCAGGGGGGCTCAAAAATCCTCGAGCCAGACCTGGGTTGATTTTGTGGACTACTCAGTGAAAACACTGGATGGTTGGATTCAAGACAGTGGTGTAAATGATTATGATGGGCTGTACAATTTATTTGTGAAAGAACACCTGTTAAGTAATTGTTTCAATGATAAACTGCATCAGCATCTGGTAGACCTAGGACCAATTTCTCCCCAAGAATTGGGAAAGAAGGCAGACCATTGGGTCAAGACTAGGGTGACCAAGACATCCACAGGGGGTGACCAAAAGAAAGGGGTCACAAAGCCTCCCCAGGGGAAAGGTGTTAAGACATCCAAAAACAAAAATAGTAAAGAGTCTTCTACAGGCCCCCAAAACCCTGCACAGGAGGGTGGGCCCAGAGCCTCTTCACAAAACAATTTTGGGTACACGGGTAAAAACTTTGATCCCAAAAAGGCCTGGTGTCGTAGCTGTAATCAGCCTGGACACCAAACTGGAGACAAGGCCTGTCTCAAGAAAAGTACCACTTCCAACTCTACTCCAGCTAACACTGGAATGGCTAGTCTCCAAGTGGGATCAACAGTGTGCCCAGAGCAAATCAGGTGTCACACTGAAGCTACATTAGTCTCTGAGGGTGGGGTGGATTTAGCCACACTGGCTGCCTGGCCTCCTAACATGCAAAAATACAGGCAGCAGCTCTTAATTAATGGGACAAGTGTAGAAGGCCTGAGGGATACAGGTGCCAGTGTCACCATGGTGACAGAGAAACTGGTTTCCCCTGGTCAATACCTGGCTGGACAAACTTATCCAGTCACCAATGCTGACAATCAAACTAAAGTAAATCCCATGGCTATGGTAACTTTAGAGTGGGGAGGGGTCAATGGCCTGAAACAGGTGGTGGTCTCCTCAAATATCCCAGTAGACTGTTTGCTTGGAAATGACCTGGAGTCCTCAGCATGGGCTGAGGTAGAACTGAAAACCCATGCAGCCATGCTGGGTATCCCTGAACTGGTGTGTGTCAATACAAGGGCACAGTGCAAGGCTCAGGGTGAAAAAGTAGAGCTGGAGTCTGGAAAAAGGGCCCAGCCTACCAAGAGAAAAGGAAAGACAACTGGGAAACCAGCTGCAACACAACAACAAAAAGAGAACCTCTCTTCTCAGGAAGAAGTTCTGCCCTCTGAGGGAACTGAGCCTATAGAGTTGGAACCTTATCAGGTTGAGCTCTTAGGCCCAGGGGGACCCTCAAGGGAGCAGTTGTGTAAGGGGCAAGAAACCTGTCCCTCTCTTGAAGGCCTTAGGCAGCAAGCTGCTGAAGAGTCCAATGGCAAGAAAACTGAAACACATAGGGTCTATTGGGAAGATGGACTCCTGTACACTGAGGCAAGAGATCCCAAACCTGGTGCCACTAGGAGAGTGGTAGTGCCTCAGGAGTTCAGAGAGTTCATATTGACCTTAGCCCATGATATTCCTCTTGCTGGGCATTTGGGACAAACCAAGACGTGGGAGAGACTAGTCAACCACTTCTACTGGCCCAACATGTCCCAGAAAGTCAAGGAGTTTTGTGTCACTCCTGTACCACCTGTCAAGCCAGTGGTAAGACAGGTGGACATCCAAAGGCCCCCCTTATTCCACTTCCAGTGGTGGGGGTCCCCTTTGAGAGAGTGGGTGTGGACATAGTGGGTCCACTTGAACCTCCCACAGCCTCAGGGAATATGTACATACTAGTAGTAGTGGATCATGCTACTAGATACCCTGAAGCTATTCCCCTTAGGTCGACCACTGCCCCTGCAGTGGCCAAGGCCCTCATTGGTATCTTTACCAGAGTGGGTTTCCCTAAGGAGGTGGTGTCTGACAGACGTACCAACTTCATGTCAGCATACCTGAAACACATGTGGAATGAGTGTGGAGTGACTTATAAATTCACTACACCCTATCATCCACAAACTAATGGCCTTGTTGAGAGATTCAACAAGACATTAAAAGGCATGATCATGGGGCTCCCTGAAAAACTCAAAAGGAGATGGGATGTCCTCTTGCCATGTCTGCTTTTCGCTTACAGAGAGGTGCCTCAGAAGGGAGTAGGGTTCTCACCCTTTGAACTTCTGTTTGGCCACCCTGTAAGGGGACCACTAGCTCTTGTGAAAGAAGGCTGGGAGAGACCTCTTCATGAGCCTAAACAAGACATAGTGGACTATGTACTTGGCCTACGTTCCAGGATGGCAGAGTACATGGAAAAGGCAAGTAAAAACCTTGAGGCCAGCCAACAGCTCCAGAAGTTTTGGTATGACCAAAAGGCTGCAATGGTTGAATTTCAGCCAGGGCAGAAAGTCTGGGTTTTCGAGTCTGTGGCTCCCAGGGCACTCCAGGACAAATGGAGTGGCCCTTACCCAGTGCTAGAAAAGAAGAGTCAGGTCACCTACCTGGTGGACCTAGGCACTAGCAGGAGCCCCAAGAGGGTGATCCATGTGAACCGCCTTAAGCTCTTCCATGATAGGGCTGATGTGAATCTGTTGATGGTAACAGATGAGGACCAGGAAGCTGAGAGTGAATCTCTCCCTGATCTCCTCTCATCAAACCCTAAGGATGGCTCAGTAGATGGAGTGATCTATTCAGACACCCTCTCTAGCCAACAGCAATCTGACTGTAGGAAGGTCCTGCAACAGTTTGCTGAGCTCTTTTCCCTAACCCCTGGTCAGACACACCTGTGTACCCATGATGTGGACACAGGAGACAGCATGCCTGTCAAAAACAAAATTTTCAGACAGTCTGACCAAGTTAAGGAAAGCATCAAGGTGGAAGTCTACAAGATGCTGGAATTGGGAGTCATTGAGCACTCTGACAGCCCCTGGGCTAGCCCAGTGGTCTTAGTCCCCAAACCTCACACCAAAGATGGAAAGAGAGAGATGAGGTTTTGTGTGGACTACAGAGGACTTAATTCTGTCACCAAGACAGATGCCCATCCCATTCCAAGGGCTGATGAACTGATTGATAAATTAGGTGCTGCCAAATTCTTAAGTACCTTTGACTTAACAGCAGGGTACTGGCAAATCAAAATGGCACCTGGAGCAAAAGAAAAGACAGCATTTTCCACACCTGATGGGCATTATCAGTTTACTGTTATGCCCTTTGGTTTAAAGAATGCCCCTGCCACCTTCCAAAGGTTGGTGAATCAAGTCCTTGCTGGCTTGGAATCCTTTAGTGCAGCTTATCTTGATGATATTGCTGTCTTTAGCTCCAGCTGGCAAGATCACCTGGTCCACCTGAAGAAGGTTTTGAAGGCTCTGCAATCAGCAGACCTCTCTATCAAGGCATCCAAATGCCAGATAGGGCAGGGAACTGTGGTTTACTTGGGACACCTTGTAGGTGGAGGCCAAGTTCAGCCACTCCAGCCTAAGATCCAGACTATTCTGGACTGGGCAGCTCCAAAAACCCAGACTCAAGTCAGGGCATTCCTTGGCTTGACTGGGTATTACAGGAGGTTTGTGAAGGGATATGGATCCATAGTGACAGCCCTCACAGAACTCACCTCCAAGAAAATGCCCAAGAAGGTAAACTGGACTGTAGAATGCCAACAGGCCTTTGACACCCTGAAACAAGCAATGTGCACAGCACCAGTTCTAAAAGCTCCAGAGTACTCTAAGCAGTTCATTGTGCAGACAGATGCCTCTGAACATGGGATAGGGGCAGTTTTGTCCCAAACAAATGATGATGGCCTTAACCAGCCTGTTGCTTTCATTAGCAGGAGGTTACTCCACAGGGAGCAGCATTGGAGTGCCATTGAGAGGGAGGCCTTTGCTGTGGTTTGGTCCCTGAAGAAGCTGAGACCATACCTCTTTGGTACTCACTTTGTAGTTCAAACTGACCACAGACCTCTCAGATGGCTGATGCAAATGAAAGGTGAAAATCCAAAACTGTTGAAGTGGTCCATCTCCCTACAGGGAATGGACTTTATAGTGGAACACAGACCTGGGACTGCCCATGCCAATGCAGATGGCCTTTCCAGGTTCTTCCACTTAGAAAATGAAGACTCTCTTGGGAAAGGTTAGTCTCATCCTCTTTCGTTTGGGGGGGGGGGGGGAGGGGGTTGTGTAAGGAAATGCCTCCTTGGCATGCTTACCCCCTGACATTTTGCCTTTGCTGATGCTATGTTTTGAATTGAAAGTGTGCTGAGGCCTGCTAACCAGGCCCCAGCACCGGTGTTCTTTCCCTAACCTGTGCTTTTGTTTACACAATTGGCACACCCTGGCATCCAGGTAAGTCCCTTGTAACTGGTACCCCTGGTACCAAGGGCCCTGATGCCAGGGAAGGTCTCTAAGGGCTGCAGCATATCTTATGCCACCCTGGGGACCCCTCACTCAGCACAGACACACTGCTTGCCAGCTTGTGTGTGCTGGTGAGGACAAAACGAGTAAGTCGACATGGCACTCCCCTCAGGGTGCAATGCCAACCTCACACTGCCTATGCAGTATAGATAAGTCACCCCTCTACCAGGCCTTACAGCCCTAAGGCAGGGTGCACTATACCATGGGTGAGGGTACCAGTGCATGAGCACTGTACCCCTACAGTGTCTAAGCCAAACCTTAGACATTGTAAGTGCAGGGTAGCCATAAGAGTATATGGTCTGGGAGTCTGTCAAACACGAACTCCACAGCACCATAATGGCTACACTGAAAACTGGGAAGTTTGATATCAAACTTCTCAGCACAATAAATGCACACTGATGCCAGTGTACATTTTATTGTAAAATACACCCCAGAGGGCACCTTAGAGGTGCCCCCTGAAACCTTAACCAACTACCTGTGTAGGCTGACTGGTTTTAGCAGCCTGCCACACTCAAGACATGTTGCTGGCCACATGGGGAGAGTGCCTTTGTCACTCTGTGGCTAGTAACAAAGCCTGCACTGGGTGGAGATGCTATCACCTGCCCCTTGCAGGAGCTGTAACACCTGGCGGTGAGCCTCAAAGGCTCACCTCCTTTGTTCCAGCACCACAGGGCATTCCAGCTAGTGGAGTTGCCCGCCCCCTCCGGCCACGGCCCCACTTTTGGCGGCAAGGCCGGAGGAGATAATGAGAAAAACAAGGAGGAGTCACTGACCAGTCAGGACAGCCCCTAAGGCAACCTGAGCTGAAGTGACTCTGACTTTTAGGAACCCTCCATCTTGCAGATGGAGGATCCCCCCAATAGGGATAGGAATGTGACCCCTCTCCCCTTGGGAGGAGGCACAAAGAGGGTGTAGCCACCCTCAGGGCTAGTAGCCATTGGCTACTGCCCTCCCAGACCTAAACACACCCCTAAATTCTGTATTTAGGGGCTCCCCTGAACCTAGGAACTCAGATTCCTGCAACCTAAGAAGAAGAGGACTGCTAAGCTGAAAAACCCTTCAGAGAAGACGGAGACACCAACTGCTTTAGCCCCAGCTCTACCGGCCTGTCTCCCCCCTTCGGAAGAAAACTGCTCCAGCGACGCTTTCCCCAGGACCAGCGACCTCTGAATCCTCAGAGGACTGCACTGCTCTAAAAGGACCAAGAAACTCCAGAGAACAGCGGCCCTGTTCACCCAAGACTGCAACTTTGTTTCCAAAGAAGCAACTTAAAGACAACAGCATTTCCCGCCAGAAGCGTGAGACTTGCAACTCTGCACCCGACGACCCCGACTCGACTGGTGGAGAAACAACACTTCAGGGAGGACTCCCCGGCGACTCCAAGACTGTGAGTAACCAAAGTTGTCCCCCCTGAGCCCCCACAGCGACGCCTGCAGAGGGAATCCCGAGGCTCCCCCTGACCGCAACTGCCTGACTCCCAGATCCCGACGCCTGGAAAAGACCCTGCACCCGCAGCCCCCAGGACCTGAACTCCAGTGCAGGAGTGACCCCCAGGAGGCCCTCTCCCTTGCCCAGGTGGTGGCTACCCCGAGGAGCCCCCCCCTTGCCTGCATCGCTGAAGAGACCCCTTGGTCTCCCATTGATTCCTATTGAAAACCCGACGTGTGTGTGCACACTGCACCCGGCCGCCCCCGTGCTGCTGAGGGTGTACTTTCTGTGCTAACTTGTGTCCCCCCCCGGTGCCCTACAAAACCCCCCTGGTCTGCCCTCCGAAGACGCGGGTACTTACCTGCTGGCAGACTGGAACCGGGGCACCCCCTTCTCCATTGAAGCCTATGCGTTTTGGGCACCACTTTGAACTCTGCACCTGACCGGCCCTGAGCTGCTGGTGTGGTAACTTTGGGGTTGCTCTGAACCCCCAACGGTGGGCTACTTTGGACCCAAACTTGAACCCCGTAGGTGGTTTACTTACCTGCAAGAACTAACAATTACTTACCTCCCCTAGGAACTGTGAAAATTGCACTGTCTAGTTTTAAAATAGCTATATGTGTTTTATTTGAAAAGTATATATGCTATTGTGATTATTCCTAAAGTACTTACCTGCAATACCTTTCATGCAAAGTATTACATGTAGAATTTGAACCTGTGGTTCTTAAAATAAACTAAGGAAATATATTTTTCTATACAAAAACCTATTGGCCTGGAATTGTCTCTGAGTGTGTGTTCCTCATTTATTGCCTGTGTGTATGTACAACAAATGCTTAACACTACTCCTTTGATAAGCCTACTGCTCGACCACACTACCACAAAATAGAGCATTAGTATTATATTTTTTTGCCACTATCTTACCTCTAAGGGGAACCCTTGGACTCTGTGCATACTATTCCTTACTTTGAAATAGTGCATACAGAGCCAACTTCCTACAGTAGGCTCCCAGGATCTCGGAGAGTCAATTCCCCAGGCCTGTCCTCCCCCTGGTGCACAGCACTCCTTTCAGTTTCCCTGTTGGTCTGTGCTTCTGTCGTCTGAACCGTGTGTCCTCTGCCACTGACCCCAGGTCCCTGATTGTCTTGGGTATGAAGTGTGGCCTGGGGTCACTGTAGAGATGGACACACTGCTGATTGACGTGCCCTCGGGACAGAGGTGTGGGTACGCTGGGTGGGTGCTGTGGTGGTGTTTCCTGATGGGGGAGGCTCTGTGGTGGTGTGTGACTGTGCCTGGGTAACTGGCTGGGTCAGGTAGGTCATCCAGATCCTGAACACCAGAGTTGCTGTCATCACTGTGGGCCTCTTCAGTTGGGGGACTGGATATTGCTGGCACCTCCTCTCCGCTGACATTGGCTGGGGTACCTGCGGGATGTAAATGATGTGTTATGGTTTCTGTGTCTGACATATTGTGCGTCCGTGGCTTGTCCTCTTTGGTTAGATTTGCCCTGGCAAATTTTCACTGGTGTCCGTTGGTGTTTGGTGGGATAGTTGATTCTCTATAGGGTGCATGCTTTAGTGATGAGTGTCCATGCAGGGCTGTGAGTGGTTTCCATGCATTGGTAGAGCATGCAGGGCTTGGCATTGGGATGAATTAGATGTGATGGTGGGGTATTTGGGAAGTGGAGAGATGGGAGTGAGGGTGAGTGTGGGGGTATGTGATGGCATGCAGGTGGGGGGTGATAATTGTTGAAAGTTGACTTACCAGAGTCCGGTCCTTCTCCGACTCCGGCCAGTCCCTCAGGATGCAGTATTGCCAAGACTTGCTCCTCCCATGCTGTTAGTTGTGGGGGAGGAGGTGGGGATTCACCGCCAGTCCTCTATACAGCGAGCTGGTGTCTTGCTGCAATGGAACGTAACTTCTCCTGTAGGTCGTTCTACCTCTTCCTCATGTCATCCCTAGTTCTTGGGTGCTGTCCCACGGCGTTGACCCTGTCCACGATTCTCCACCATAACTCCATCTTCCCAGCTATTGATATCTGCTGCATCTGTGCTCCAAATAACTGTGGCTCTACCCTCATAATTTCCCCCACCATGACACTTAGATCCTCCTCTGTGAAATGGGGGTGTCTTTGTGGTGTCATGGGTGTTGTGTGAAGTGTGTTGGGTAATGTGTTTTGGGGTCTGTGATGTGTGGTGCGTGAATGGTGTATAGGTGCGAATAGTGTGTGGCTCTAGTTGTGCCAGTGGTCTTGTCTGGCAATGGTTTACAATGGTAAATGGTTGTGGGTAATGTGGGTGGGTGTTTTATAGTGGTATGTGGGTGTGGTATGTGTATGGGTGTCAGATGTATGTTGTTTGAATTGTCCAATGTGGTGGTGTTTTGTTTGTGTGTGTCCATTTTGAGCGCGACGGTATGTACCGCCAATGGATTACCGCTGTTGATTGTCCGCCGTGGTGATTCGTGGGCAATAATGTGATGGGCGTTGTTCTGTTGGCGTAATGGTGTGGGTTTTGATATCACTGGCCTTTGGTGTAGTGAATGTGGCTGAATACTGACGAATTGGTGTGTATTTGTGTGTCATAATATGGTGAACGGATATCCGCTGTGGGGGCGGTAAGTTGGTGACAGTCAGCGTGGTGGTAAGTGGGATTTACCGCCAATGTCATAATGAGGGCCATAGTGTGTTATTCTTTGATTTTGTAAGTTAGTGGTCCTCCTGCTGTGTTTTTTGCCTTTGCCTGTGTTCTGCAGAGCTAGGATGCTTCTTAGGGAGTGACAGTGCACTCTATAAAATATTTGATTCATTCATTCACAAGTGAACAGTTTGAGAGTCATGTAAGGCGATTGTGCCAATTATGACTAACATATATCCTACCCTTATTTTAAAGGGCTTTGGATCAGCCTTCTTGAGCCATTAGTTTCTTTTGCTCTGCACTGTTCAGCCACTGACCTAAGACATTGTCAATCACATCTTGGATCAGCCCCCAGACTCACGATTTTTCTATTGGATGTTTGAGTGCGTCTTTCTGCCTCCATTGGAATGCATGACAGAACATTTCCTCCTGACAGCAGTTGGAAAGCCGCCCTCTAGAACTGGGGAGTGAAACTAACAAATACATGTTAAAAATGTTAGTCTACTGAAGAAAAAGACTGTTTTAGTTTATGGAGCATCCATTTTTCAGATGTTTGTATTACCGCTCGTTCCCCATTGATGGTACGCCACTCAATGATGACCTACTGATTGTAAAATGATTGTAATCACAGTAAACATTGTATGAACATGGTAAGAAAATACTGAAAACCATACTCAAGAGAAATTTTCAGTTGCATGCTGTCATCTGAGCATGTCTTTTGTAAAGTCAGTAGTATTTTATTGTTAGAAGTGCAGAAGAGTCAGTTATAGATCCACAAGTTAGGTCTTGCCTGAAACAGCGTGCATGCATTGTCACTTTCCATGCCCTACTGTTAAAAAAAAAACACTTTAAAAAAGGGGCTTTTAACCCCTTCTTGAAATTTATTTTCATCCTTTTCATTGGTGAGCACATGTCTACACAGCTTTGCATCATCTCCATGTTTTTGTTATCTTCCCTCGAGCATGGACCAAGTACCGATTGATTTCTTGTTTATGTTTCTTCCTCCATGCCTGCACTCGGATTGTAGATATTTTTATTTGTGTGTGTTGTTTGTTTTTACATTCTTTTTACATGCTCCTGTGCCTTGTTTTTCCTTTTTTGTTTTGGGCCCGCTTGTTTGCTTTAGAGAGTTTTTAAAATGTACCCTTCCAGTGAGCTGCTTTTCTCCAGCCAGGCTTATCTGAGCCACATAACAACACAACACAATTTATTAAAAATTAATAAAGTTACATGTTGCAGCATTCACTAAGGGTTGCAGCATTCACTAAGGGTGCGTTTGTTTATGGCTCTTCCTACTTTTGGTCGCATTCCTTGTAATCCCGCCTTCCTTCCGAATTTGGGAAAGCCAATGTAAATTGACCAAATGGTGATATCAGCACCCTCCTAAAATGCATCTGTATGCGTTCTGTTAGCAGCTCATAGTGTAGTGAATCCTAGTTTGTTTTACCGGGTTAACAGGAGTTAGCTTAGCCGTAGGCTTGTAAACTCGTGCCCCGTCACCCAGTGACTTTTAACCTACTTAGCTTGCTCTGGCTTAGTCCATTTAATTATTTATTTCCTTTAAAATGGCAGCCTTGTTTATAGTTAGGCCACTTGTTATGGGTTCTATTATCAGTGTCACTGCGCCAAGGCGTCAAGATCAAGCACGAAAGACAAACATACAGTAGGCATTCAAACTTAGGGATTTTCCCTCTCTATACTTTCGAGGGATTGTTGATATTAATTGCCGTCCCAAGCATGCCTGTTATCTATTGTTATGAATAACACTTATGTCAGGGGACCTTGTAGATCTGTATAAATACAACACACTTTTAGACAGATAATCAGAGGGATTCCGACCAGAGGGCATCGCCACCATCGCTGATACCGATGCTGCAGTCATCTTGACACTGATCCAGTCTTCGTGTCCCTGCGGAGTCTGAGATAGAGACCTCATTCCAAGGTAACGAGGGTTGGGGGCTCCTCTCATGGACACGGTTTTGGCAGATTAGGTTTAACGAACCCAGCTCTTCCTTTTTAGGTAGGAGGTTAGACCTACTCTCCTTAGGGTATTAGGGCTTATTCCATCTTTTACATATACATATATTTTTATCTTATATTGCATAATGGTGGGGGTCTTTATAACAATGACTCTCCTCTTTACAATACTGTTGCTTGGTATATTCATTATCCTAATCATTGCAGTTCATGCAACTTATCACAAATTGCAGTTATGTTGAATAAAAACTATTATAACTTTACTGCATCTGTGTTATTGCCTTTGTTTGTATGAGACATTATAGATCTGTGAGAAAAGGATAATTTCCGTTTAACCACGACAACCCTGAGATATTGTATTTTGAGTCCATGCGTAAGCGACTGCTACAAATCACCTTTTACTATTGTGTTTTCGGTGAGGTACTGCTAGTAAGCCGGTAAGGTTTGGACAACAGTTACAAATAGTTGTAGGAAGAGACTTAGTCACCTACGAACGAAAGTACTGTAATCCTGAGACCAGCAGTCTTGCTCAGAGCAAGAGTCCGAGCTACGACATGGAGCCACCAACGATGGTGTTTAGGCACTAATTTACGGATACCCTGACTATCACTGTCTCACAGACAACAGGTACCCTCAGTACTATTATACGGAGACGTCCGTGGTCTTTGGGAGAATCCTCCTCAGCCAAACAGGTAACACCTGCTTAGGCTGTAGGTTGTTCGAGCTCGAACTAACAAAAGGAAAAACTTCCCCTATTTTGGTGTTCCGTTTCTCTAAACAACTATGGCTAATACCATAGACATTCCTGCAAATGCTAGACATGCACTTACACAACATTTATTAGCACATGGCCTTACAGAAGAGGGCGGGAAGTTACTTTGATTACAGAAGCTACTGAAGCATACCAAACGGAAACATTTTATTGTTGGGTTGCCTTTCCTGAGGCTGACCAACGTACGCACACATTTCACACTTATGACATTGCGGACGTACCCGTAAGGTATGAAGCATACCAGTATCATGAAATATCGCTCACATATCAGGAGCATCAAAACTGGTTTGAAGGCGCCCTACCACATATACTGCGGCGGGTGAGGCTAGGTCCTTTAAGTAATGAAGGGCCTACGTGGCCCATGTTTGCCACATATACACCTCACCCAGGCATACAGACTATGCCGCTTGTAGATTTAAGGATATTATATAATGAGTTAGTGGCATTATATAGACGATTGGTCCAGTTCGTAATGCGAACATTGAACACTACACCAGCGCGTCCAGCACCGCCGGTGGCTGGTGGATATCAATTGGCTACTGGGATTAATCCACAAGCAGTGCATACCATTATGGGTAAAGTGCCCTCGGATCGAGAAAAAATACCGTTCCGGATTGCTCAGAAAACAAATCAGCTGGAAGCTGTGTTCCCCCATACGGGGCCACAGGAGAAAACATAGATTGCTCACTATGTGCTTGCCATTCGGGATGGTTCCCTCGGTTGATGAATGTGCCACTTGGGGTACAGTCTTTGCTGCCGTTTATACTACCACGAATGGTACCCCTACACTGGCCAATTTGCCGGAAGTGTTGAAACAAATACAAAATGAGCATGGGGCTGCACCAGCCCTAGATCTGGGGATGAAATTGATGCGTAATTTTGACGCCGTCTCCTCGATAATATTGAGTAATATTAAAGGGGAAGCAGTAGCACTGGCGATACGTCAGCGTCTCTGGGAAACTCCACACCAGGAACAAGAGAGACAGCTACCCAAAATAATCTCTGATACCTATACTAGTATAGGACGGGATGGGCTGGGAGCCAAACCCAAAAAATTAGACATACCAAGTACCACCCATAAGGAAGGTACGAAGCAAGCACAAGAGGGCTCTAAGAAGCGATGGGAAAAACAAAAAGATTTCAAGGATAGGAGAAACAGAAGAGCTGATTCTCCTCATCCGGAGTACTCTGAAAGTAGATATAATCTCAGAAATAGGGATAACATTAGGGCCCATATTTATACTTTTTGACGCTAAACTGCGCTAACGCAGTTTAGCGTCAAAAAGTTTTGCGCCGGCTAACGCCATTCTGAAGCGCCATGCGGGCGCCGTATTTATTGAATGGCGTTAGCCGGCGCAAGCAGACCGGCGCTGCCTGGTGTGCGCGAGAAAAACCACGTACACCAGGCAGCGCCGGCGTAGGGGGAAAATGGCGCATGGGCGTCTTAAAATGGGGCAAGTCAGGTTACGTCGAAAAAATCGTCTTAACCCGACTTGCGCCATTTTTTAACGACGCCCATCCCCCATCAACATGACTCCTATCATTGTAAAGATAGGAGTCATGCCCCCTTGCCCAATGGCCATGCCCAGGGGACTTCTGTCCCCTGGGCATGGTCATTGGGCATAGTGGCATGTAGGGGGGCACATATCAGGCCCCCCTATGCCCAAAAAAATTATTTAAAAAAAATAAAAAAATACTTACCTGAATGTCCCTGGGGTGGGTCCCTCCAGCCTTGGGTGGCCTCCTGGGGTGGGCAAGGGTGGCAGGGGGGGTCCCTGGGGGCAGGGGAGGGCACTCTGGGCTCATTTTGAGCCCACTTGTCCCTTAACGCCATGCCTGACCCAGGCGTTAAAAAGCGGCACAAATGCGCCGTTTTTAGCCACGCCCACTCCCGGGCGTCTCTTTTGCCCGGGAGTATAAATACCACGTAAAGGCCTGGGAGTCATTTTTTAGACGGGAACGCCTCCCTTGCATATCATTAATGCAAGGAAGGGGTTCACGCTAAAAAATGACGCACATTCCGGGAACTTTGGCGCTATTCGCCTCTAACGCCATAGTATAAATATGGCGTTAGTTGGCGTTAGTTTAGCGTCGAATTTGCGTCGAAAAAAACGACGCAAATTCGGCGCAAACGGAGTATAAATACGGCCCTAGATCTCCAGACAGATATACTGATTCACGTCCTTCTCGTTCCTTTCAGGACGCACCGGATAGACGTAGCGAGAGAGGGGGCCGTCAAGATCGACGTCCGGAATACGTGAAAGAAAAGAAAGACTCGCCACAGTCTACTGTTAAAAAAGAAGAAAAGACTCCTCAACAAAAGCCACAATTTAAAAAGAAAAAAGTGGCTGCACTGACCATTAAAAATGCCAGTAGTATTGAGAACACTGTTGAGGAACAAGAAGTGGGCAGTGAATGTGTTGGACAGCGCGGCAGAGGTCACGATATGTCGCCAGAATCTGAAAGATCATCTGGATGCGACAGCAACTAGCGATTACATCGCAGTTGAAACCGCGGATGGCCTCGTACTTCCACCCGATCGGGTTTTTGATTTAACGATTCAGATAGAGGGAGACGTGGAACGCATTATTAGTGTAATATTCTGGGATGAACTTACTAGTGATATCCTGTTGGCCGAAAGAGACTGGCCACCTGAACATGTCCGCATGCTCCCACATGGGGAAGATGTCATTTTGCCTTCTTTCTCCGATCTTGTTCCGGAGACAGACAAACGAACATTAGCTGTTGAATGGGCTTTAGCGCAGGCACCTGCATTATACCGTAATCATGTAGGATGGGACAAGGACTCTCCTTGCCATGTTATTCCCGTTCGGTCTACACTACACCCGCACCCACAATACCCTGTTAAACATGAAGCAAAAGCTCCAGTGACGGAGATACTGTCACAACTTGAATACCAGGGAGTAATTGAGCCCTGTACATCGGCAATGAATAATCCGCTAATTACCGTTGCGAAACCTGATCATTCATATAGAATAGTGGTTGATTATAGGCACTTGAATAGTCATGCACGCACCTATGCTATACAAAATTCACACAGCACTGCGCTAATTAATAATATAGTGCATAAAAAATACAAAACTACATTGGATATATCTAATGGGTTTTTCTGCCAGAATTTAGCACATGAAAGTAGAGACCTAAGTGCATTTTCCTATGGTTCTCAGAAACGCTTTTGTCGTTTACCCCAAGGCTATAAAAACAGCCCAGGACTGTTTTCGGCCCGTGTCACATCAATCTTACAGGAGCTTGATTCCGAGGCATTATCATATGTAGATGATATCTATCTCACTGATGACACCCTTGACATTCATCTTGCCAGGGTCGATCGGATAGTTTTGGGATTTGCCACCTTTGGATGTAAATTTAATTTTAAGAAAAGAAAGATAGCATTTCTTAGTGTATTGTTCCTAGGATATGAACTATCAAACGAGGGGAAGAGCCTGGCCCCACACTTCCTAGAGAAGTGTGCTCAGCTACAGCCTCCGAACACGCTTAAGAAATTGCAGTCATTACTGGGTTTCTTTAATTTTGGCAGAACGTATATTCCAGATTATGCTGAACGCATAAAACCACTATATAACTTAATTAAGCCCAATTATTCTGGCAGGCAATGGACAATTGAACACACACACATCCTAAGGGACATACAACGAGACATGCTAGAAGCTAGACACTTGTACACACGGGACAATAAAACAAATTTGGTCATCAGAATAATAGCTGGTGCCCTAGGATTTACCTATGTCACCTTTAATGAGGGTGACACGGTGCCAATGGCATACAAATCACATTTGTACTCCAATGCAGAAAAACGTTTTGCTCCTACTGAAAAAATTCTGACGGCAGTTCAGATTGCCGTCATAAAGGAGAGACCGCATGCCCAGGGGAAACGCATTGTTGTTGTCTCCCCGGTTCCGGCCTTAGAGGCTGTCACTAAAGCGAGCGTTCCTAACGCTAAGGCATTGCATCCACGCTGGATTCAATGGGCAACATCTCTGACCGCCACTGATGTTGATTATGTGTTTGACCCCAGACTTCAGACACAAGAATTTCTCCAGTATGAACAGGAGTACCCCGCTCCCTTACACATATTGCCAATAGACAGTTATGATACCATCATTTACACTGACGGATCGGCACAACCGGCTGTGGGTACTAAACATCAATACTCGGCAGCTTGCGCAGCCGTGTGCGGGGTAATGGAAGACGGAGTTTTTCATCCTCATAACACGTACACTCAGACCTTAGGGGACTGCACAGCCCAGTTGGCCGAGCTTAAGGCTCTTCTTCTAGCGCTCGAACATTCAGAGCCAGGAACGCAGACTTTGATCGTCTGTGATTCGTATTACTGCGTCCAGTCATACAATGAATACCTCAATCATTGGATACTGAACGGGTTTAGAGATTCTAAAGGGAACACCATTAAACACAAAATATTGTGGGGAAGGGTGGCTGATCTTAAGGATAAGCTGCCATGTGTCCATGTAGTTCATACATTGGGGCACCAACGTGTAGGAATACATGTTGCCGGTAATACATTGGCTGACGAAGCAGCCAAAGCTTCAGTAGCTACAGCTTCTGTGGCTGCAGTGACTCGTTCTCGGACGAGGTTGGATAATGAAATACTGCTTGCTGTTAAAGCCTCGGCTGCAGACAAGCCCCTTCCGAAAGGATACCCTACAAACTATACATATCATATCAGTGCACAGAATGTTGCTTTTGCAACAATTCCAGATGTTGGTGATCGAGTGATCCCAAATGAAGATCAGAGATTGGAATTGATTACAGCTGCACATGAGGGTGTCGCTTCTGCACATGCTGGTATACAGGCCACTATCACCATTCTACAACAACGGTACTGGTGGCCTGGTCTATGCAGACGGACTAAACAGTATGTCCTTTGCTGTGACGTTTGTCAGCAGATTAAGGGCTCGACTATCAGACGCCCTCCGCAGACATCTCTCTTAGTGTCAGACAAACCACTCCATTGTGTGTACCTGGACCATTGTGGTCCTTTGCAACCTGATGGTGCATACAAATACATTTTAGTGGCTGTAGATTCCTGTTCTAGATTCCTGTGGGTATGGCCACAGCGGTCGGCTGACACCCAGACTGTTATAAAAGATTTGCTGATCTTTATCGGTACATATGCGGTTGCAGCATTCCATTCGGACCAGGGCCCTGCATTTGCCTCTAAGGCTTTCAGGGACACCATGAGGACGATGAGTGTTGAACTCCATTACTCCTCACCATACCATCCCGAGGGAAATTCGGTTGTGGAGAGGCGGAATCGTGATCTAAAGCAGTCCTTAACAGCTCGAGTATTAGGTTCAGGCCGTAGTTGGTTACATCACCTATATGGGGTCCAGAGAGCACTGAATAATCTGCCAAGACGGTCCTTGAGGGGCAAGTCTCCATATGAGGTTCTCTTTGGGACAACTATGTATGTTCCCGATCTTGATGCCCCTGGTATGGTGGCAGCAGAAACACCATTTGACATAAAAGAACGTCTCGCTGTTTTACAGGAGCTTCAACAATTCCGTGATGATAAATCATCTGCAAGCGCTGCCACCTTGGGAATAAGGGATTTGGCGAAAACTTCGACTGGCTGGATTCCTAACGTTGGGGATCTGGTTCGTGAGAAGATCGCTGTGAGAAAAGAGTTTGGTCCCGCATACAGAGCACCTGTACCGGTCTTGGGAATAAAAGGCACCAGGACTGTCATCCTTCCGCCATTGTCTGGTTCCAAATCAAACAGATTCATCTCCATTGATGACATCAAATTACACCATGTGGCCGATTCTTCACAGTAGACCAGGAGGTCCCTTGGGTAGTTCCCGATCCCCTCTCACTACCCAACAGGACATCCCTCTACATGATAGGATGACCATCGCTACTACTGACTATACAACTATGTCAGCTGCTGTTCCGGACACTTCCTCAACCATGGGGAGGGCAGAAAATGAACTTTTGTTGGTTCCTGTAACAACTTCGGAGAACACACCGCTACAGGATTTGGCTGTATTTTACACGAACACTTCCACGACTGGTAACGTCATCTATCATGAACTTCCAAGAACAGTGGATGGGAATTCGATGAGTCCTGTGTTTGCGGAGACTTCATCTGGCTATTTTGTGGACATTGATGATTTTTCTTCAGATTCATCCTCAACTGAGACTGACAAACTTTCCAGAGGTAGCAAGTTCTATCAATGGCTTAAAAAGAACTATTTGATATATCCATGGAACTATCTCTGGTTCTGTTTGACATTTATTGCATTGTTTTTATGGATTGGTTTTGTGACTGTTTTCTTTTTACTAATTAATGGTCACTATATTGCTGATCGCTCCTCAGTGGAGCCTGTTGATGTAATTTTAACACCACATCATTCATCACATAAGGTCCGACGTGATTTGTCAATATTACAGCTATTCCGATTTCTGATGGGATTGTTTGGGACAAAGTTCCGTTCGATATATACGGGCCTACAGAGATAATTCAAATACCATACGTGTTCAAAATTTCTATGTCTGATGTAATTACACCTAATGTTGTCTCTGATTATTGGGATATCCAAACAGTGGATTCCATGCTAACTGAAATGAAGGACTACTCCGCTTTTGGAAGTGATGATGTATATGATTTTACAATGAATTATGGTGAAATGTTCTGCTATAATAATTGGGGACATCACTACCTGCACCGTGCAACAAGATATAGGCCTTTTTTTAACTACACACAATGGGAACATTGTTCAACACCACGGGTGGGGAGTCCACAGCATTACAGTGACAAATTTAAGTACTTTTCTGGGCATGATACAACGAAAGCTGAATCATATTATTTTAAATTACCTGAGGCACACATTAGAAAACTGTTGCTAACAGATACCAAACTGATTTATTCAGATCCCTTTGTTTCCCGACTTTCAATTGAGGGTTATGAATATTGGAAGAACACTATCGATTTGAAGAGTGTATGGGGGGCGCAAGATTGGCAGATACAGGGTAGGGAGGCTTTGTTTCGAGCTTGCTTAATTCCTGTGCAAATGATTTTTTTAAATGACACTGTTGAGCAGACATCATGTCTGGGATTAGCTAAAATAAAGGATCTAAACACGCCCAGTATCCCTACACTGACAAAATTTAAAGATTGGCAACACTTTCTAAATGTTTCTGAGGATAGGCTAGATGCATTGGTTAAGGGTGGTGACTATAATTCTTCACTTTCCAGTCCCGGGGGATGGTTGGTATGGTCTACCGATACTGATGAGTGTCAAAGGCGTTTTTTGAACTCTTCAGGGGTTTTTTCCATTCATAGACCAGACCCTCGCTTTTTGTCAGGTCAGCATGCTGGTATAATTACAACTTACAGTGTGGGCAAGCTGTGTCAACAATGGGTACAAACGAACACCTTAACAGCGGTGAAACAACACCTGAATACTCTTTCTGACAGTATAGACCTACAAGATTTCCTATTAGGTCCTAGAAAGCAACGCTCGAAACGTTTTTTATATGCCATGTATAATGAAATTTGGAAACTTTCTCAAATTGAGGCTGCTGCACGTTTACGGCAACTTGATAAAGAGAATTTGGAAAATACATTGGCTGTTGTCGACAATGGCATGAACACACTTTCCAACAGGATTTATTCCCTGTCGAATATAGTGTCATCTGCTATTGATATCACTCAGTCTGATTTGTCTCGGTTATATCATGGGCAAACACAGCTGCGTTCCATCATGCAGCTGAGTTGGGCATTGCAGATGCTGAAAAGTGGCCACATTCCATGGAAATACCTTAATGGGAGTGAACTATTCGCTGCTTTTAATTTTTCCGGGGAACAAGTGACAATGGCTAAAAGAGAGGCTCGTTTCACCTTGCTTCAAGTAGAAAAATTAGATAAGTTGCCCTTCACGGTAGCAGAGAGTCCTTCAACTATCTGGCTCTTACACGGCATTATTAATTTACCGTTTTCAACGTTTCGTTTCTCAAGCTGCCTGAAACATCTTGCAGTGGGACGATATGAACGGCTAGGAGATAGCTTTATTAAGGAAGAGTGGGAGTTGCCCTTTGAGTATCGATGTCTGAACGGCGAACAAGAGGTCTTTCTTAGCGGAAGTGAATGTGAGACTAATGTTCGTCATTCCATGATATGCAAACAGGTGTCTCTTCACGGTCTTTGCAATGCGGGGGTCGCAAATTTGGCCTGTTTTCTGAAGGGTACTCCCGTCCCCTTGATTCGTTCAGTGTTTCATGTTCTTTCTAATGGGAGTTATGTTCTTCTGAGCGATGACAGCTGTTGCGGCTTGCGACCTGGAATTGCCTACGCAATCTCAGTCACGAAGGTCGTTACGTGTTGTGGCCATGTTTTGTTTCCCCCCACACGAGAGATACAAGTATCTGAAATGTGGCCCCACTTTGATACTATTAATGTGAACTATGACAAGTTGAGTAGACTGAAGGCGCTATTGTTTCAAAAACAGGTCGCCTTGACATCCGCAAAAGAGACGTATGCTCTCCAGGTTGCGAGATCATCAGCCGAGATACAATCCCTTTTAAATACCGATTTCCCCTTACACTTTGGAGAGTTGGTATCAAGAATATTCAATGCTTCAAGCACCACTGGGATTGTTCATTTCTTTAAGGCTGTCGGGTCTGGTTTCGTGTCCCTCTTCCAGACTGTCATCGGAGTCATCCAATCAGCCATCCATTCACTCTTTTCCAGTGTGTTTGGTGGCTTTCCAATTATTTTGGCTTTAATTGGCGGACTACTACTGCTATATTTTCTGATTTGCGGTGGTTGTTTCTTTCCAGCGACACAGAGCAATGGAGCCGCTCCCGTCAACCCCGCTGTGCCGTGAACGCATGGTTCGGATCTTCGGTACACCTTTGCTGGTGGAACTAGAGTTTGACTGGTCATTGTCATTCCGGCCTCTACTTTGGTGTGTACAACCGGTGTTCCGCTGCATATGGTGTCTCTTTGAACATCTGCCTATGGTCTGTCTTGCTGTTGCACCGACATCTCCTGTGGACCACGAACTGCTGATGTCCCCGATGAGGGTTCATACACGGTCATGCCCCTTGAGACTGAGGTTGCTCCGCGAGGCCACCTATGAGCCTTCTGTTATACAAACTAACATGGATGAGGACGCTGCAGCGAGTGTCGATGCACCAATGAATATGGCTCACTTCTGCTCTGTGGATCCGTTTGTCCGCCCAGCTCTCAATTTCACTTCAGACGATGTTGACTCATTTTTGAGATCCTTGAATGGTGACTTCGATGACATTCTTCAAGATCCTGCATATAGCACATAATTTGATGAATTAGCTTGCCAGCTCCCGATTCTAATAAAAGAAACAATTATACTAAAAGTTTGCTATACTTGTCATGGTTGATATTAAAATTTCTGAAATGTTTTTAAAAAAACGAATTTTATAACACAGCATTTATTTTTTCGTTAAGTTTTTTGGCTTTTTAGTTCAGTAGCAGCTTTTTAGCGATTGGGTTTTCTTTACCTTCATCATACCTGTTACGGCAATGGGGAGGGTGTAGTGAATCCTAGTTTGTTTTAACGGGTTAACAGGAGTTAGCTTAGCCGTAGGCTTGTAAACTCGTGCCCCGTCACCCAGTGACTTTTAGCCTACTTAGCTTGCTCTGGCTTAGTCCATTTAATTATTTATTTCCTTTAAAATGGCGGCCTTGTTTATAGTTAGGCCACTTGTTATGGGTTCTATTATCAGTGTCACTGCGCCAAGGCGTCAAGATCAAGCACGAAAGACAAACATACAGTAGGCATTCAAACTTAGGGATTTTCCCTCTCTATACTTTTGAGGGATTGTTGATATTAATTGCCGTCCCAAGCATGCCTGTTATCTATTGTTATGAATAACACTTATGTCAGGGGACCTTGTAGATCTGTATAAATACAACACACTTTTAGACAGATAATCAGAGGGATTCCGACCAGAGGGCATCGCCACCATCGCTGATACCGATGCTGCAGTCATCTTGACACTGATCCAGTCTTCGTGTCCCTGCGGAGTCTGAGATAGAGACCTCATTCCAAGGTAACGAGGGTTGGGGGCTCCTCTCATGGACACGGTTTTGGCAGATTAGGTTTAACGAACCCAGCTCTTCCTTTTTAGGTAGGAGGTTAGACCTACTCTCCTTAGGGTATTAGGGCTTATTCCATCTTTTACATATACATATATTTTTATCTTATATTGCATAATGGTGGGGGTCTTTATAACAATGACTCTCCTCTTTACAATACTGTTGCTTGGTATATTCATTATCCTAATCATTGCAGTTCATGCAACTTATCACAAATTGCAGTTATGTTGAATAAAAACTATTATAACTTTACTGCATCTGTGTTATTGCCTTTGTTTGTATGAGACATTATAGATCTGTGAGAAAAGGGTAATTTCCGTTTAACCACGACAACCCTGAGATTTTGTATTTTGAGTCCATGCGTAAGCGACTGCTACAAATCACCTTTTACTATTGTGTTTTCGGTGAGGTACTGCTAGCAAGCCGGTAAGGTTTGGACAACAGTTACAAATAGTTGTAGGAAGAGACTTAGTCACCTACGAACGAAAGTACTGTAATCCTGAGACCAGCAGTCTTGCTCAGAGCAAGAGTCCAAACTACGACAATAGGTTGTGCGCTTCAATAACATGCCATATCATAAAATACCATACCACCCTTTACCCACCCCTGCGCCCTCAAGTCACCCTCACCTCTATCCACCCCTCAACCCTAAACTCACCAACACCTCACTTTACCTCTGCCCACCTCTTAACCCTCAAATCACTCTTACCCCAATTTACCTGTTCCCACTCCCAACCCCCTAGTCACCCTCACTTTCCTTATCTTGCGCCCCCTCTCAACCCTCAAGTCACCCTTACCTCCATTTATGTCTATCCACCTCGGAACCCTCAAGTCCTCTCTTATCTCTACTCACCCCTGAACCTTCAAGTCACCATTACCTCCCTTCTACCTAACTGAACCCTCAAGTCATCCTCACCTCCCGTTACCTCTTTCCACCAATGAATCATTAAGTCACTTTTACCTCCTCAACCTGTACCCACCCCTGAGCCCTATAGTCACCCTCACCTCCCCTTAACTCTCCTCACCCCTCAACCTTCAAGTCACCCTCACCTTTCTTTACCTCTGCCCATCCCTCAACCCTTAAGTCAATCTCACCTCCCTTTACTCTCAAGTATCCACTAACCCCTCAACCCTTAAATCACCCTCACATCCCTTTACACCTGCCTTTCCCTAAACCTAAAAAATACATTTTCTAATAGCGTAAAAAATGTTATTTGAAAATATACCTGTGTGGTAAAGGCCCTAAGGTGAAGGTCATTTTCCTTGATGCAGGGCATAGATGCTTTGGCAGAACTGTAGGTTGTTTTGTGCCCCTATGTATGTTTAGCAAGCACCTTTGCCTCTTTGACCCTCCCCCCAACACTAGCCACCATTACACGCATATGGAAAACCACCGCCGGAGTAAGATCTTTCACCTACCTCACAGCTAAGAGCTAGAACAACCTGCCCATGCACCTCAGACAAAGCCCATCACTCACCATCTTCAGGAAGAACCTCAAGACTTGGGCCCATATTTATACTTTATTTGCGCCACGTTTGCGTCATTTTTTGACGCAAAAGCAGCGCTAACTCACAAAATACAATTGTATTTTGTAAATTTGAACCCTTTGTGACGCAAACACGGTGCAAAAAAAGTATAAATATGGGCTTTGGTTTTTTAGATGAGGCCCAGACCCTCCACCAGCTCCTTGAGACCCTCACGGGTGAGTAGTTGCGCTTTGCAAAAACTGATTGATTGGACACCCTATACTTTAGGTCACACTTAAAACAGTGCATGTGCTGTTTCTTGTGAGACATTTTGTTTCCTTAGTGGGCTTAGAGCATGCCCATTGCTTAAAATTGATTGACTTCATCGTCACTCTCATTTCCTTGCTTCTGTTTTGTCGTATGTTTGTCCCTACCCTGGAGAATGGCCCAAGTACTGCCCAGTGTCCTCACACTACACACCACTTTCAGAGGTACTTTTTCTCCTTTTACTTGCATCCTCTTTTTTCCTCCCCCTCCATCATTGTTTGCTCATCTCCTCCCCTGTTGTTGCTTGCCCCGTCCAGAACCTCACTCCATTCATCTTTGTTGCTTCCTTCCTTCTGTCCTGCCATCAAAAAAAGTACCAGAAAGTCGCACCAGTGGGTGTCAAGATGCTACAGAGATACAAATGGCACTGCACTCCCTGCTGTACATAGCCTTTTTGGTGCTGTATTATTGCAGGACCAAAACTGCGAACCTCAACCTGGACGTAAGGTAATTAAATGATTTTTGGGTGAACCAGAGAATAATCCCATACTAAGAAAATGGATCACTGCCACTCATGGTCACTGCTGGCTGCGTCATAGTCCTCAGCCACGCTGCTGTACAACATGGCTAAAAGAAATTGACAAAGCCAACAGCTTTCTCACAGGTGAGACCTACTGACCTTTCCAATGCCTGCCTTTTTGAGCCAGTATGGTTTGATCCAATAAAAATCACATATCCATATAATAATAACCTCAGCAATAAAGTGCATTTAAAGAAAGGAAGAACACCACCAATAGGATGAAGGCTACAGGTCCTAGAAATAACCTGATTGCCTCCTGTCAGCTTTCCATAGACTTCCTACTGACATTTTGAAGAAGCAAATGTCTGGGCTGCCTAACAGCTGTAAATACATTAAGCCATCTTTACATTTCTGGAAAGCAAGAGCATGTGTTTAAAAAAACAAAAAAAGGGTTGGTAAAATTTACAAAAAAATAAAAAATGCAACAGAGATTGTTCCACCAATCCATCGCAAGAACAGGTCAAAATGAGATGTAGGCCCTCATTATGACATTGGCGGTAAATGCCGCCTACTGCCACGCTGATGGCCGGCAACATACCGCGGTGGTGGCGAATATCCGTTCGCCATATAAAGACACAAATACACACACACCAATCCGACAGAATACTGCTACATACACAAATCCGCCAGCCCAATGGTCTGTGGTATAGTGGCGGTCCCAAAACCCATACCGTTACGCCAACAGAATAACTCCCACCACATTATGACCTGCGAATCACCATGGCAGACATTCAACGGTGGTAAACCATTGGTGGTACATACTGCCGCACTCAGAATGGACATCCACATACAAAACAACACCACATTGGCCAATTCCAAAAACACACACCTGACACCCATACACACACCACACCACTATAAAACACAGACCCACATTACCCACAACCATTTACGATTGCAAATCATAGCCACCAGACTGACACCAAGACCACTGCGACAACTAGACACATATCACTTACACCCATTGTAGGAAATTGGCTCTGTATATACTATTTCAAAGTAAGAAATAGTGTGCACAGAGTCCAAGGGTTCCCCTTAGAGGTAAGATAGTGGCAAAAAGAGATAATTCTAATGCTCTATTTTGTGGTAGTGTGGTCGAGCAGTAGGCTTATCAGAGGGTAGTGTTAAGCATTTGTTGTACACACACAGGCAATAAATGAGGAACACACACTCAAAGACTTACTCCAGGCCAATAGGTTTTTATATTGAAAAATATATTTTCTTAGTTTATTTTAAGAACCACAGGTTCAAGATTTACAAGTAATACTTTAAATGTAAGGTACTTCACTTAGATACTTTAGGAACTTTGAATAAAAACAATATCATATACAGTCTTTGTAAAAATGGCAATAAGCTATTTTCAAAGTGGACACAGTGCAAACATCAAAAGTTCCTGGGGGATGTAAGTAAAGGTTAGGTTTGCAGGTAAGTAAAACACTTACAAGTCTCAAAGTTTGGGCCAAGATAGCCCACCGTTGGGGGTTCAAGGCAACCCCAAAGTTACCACACCAGCAGCTCAGGGCCGGTCAGGTGCAGAGGTCAAAGAGGTGCCCAAAACACATAGGCTTCAATGGAGAACAGGGGTGCCCCGGTTCCAGTCTGCCAGCAGGTAAGTACCCGCATCCTTGGGGTGCAGACCAGGGGGGTTTTGTAGGGCACCAGGGGGGACACAAGAAGGCACAGAAAGTACACCCTCAGCGTGCACAGGGGCGGCCGGGTGCAGTGTGCAAACAGGCGTCGGGTTTTATATAGGAAGTAATGGAGGGACCCAGGGGTCACTTCAACCATGCAGGCAGGCACAGGGAGGGCTCCTTGGGGCAGCCACCACCTGGGCTAGGCAGAGGGTTGCCTGGGGGTCGCTCCTGCACTGGAGTTCGGTTCCTTCACGTCCTGGGGGCTGCGGGTGCAATGTTGGTTCCAGGCGTCGGGTCCCTTGTTACAGGCAGTCACGGGGAGCCTCTGGATTCTCTCTGCAGGCGTCGCTGTGGGGGCTCAGGGGTGTCGTCTCTGGTTACTCACAGGCTCGCAGTCGCCAGGGAGTCCTCCCTGAGGTGTTGGTTTTCTGCAGGTCATGCCGGGGGCGTCGGGTGCAGAGCGGAAAGTCTCACGCTTCCGGAGGGAAATGTGAAGTCTTTAAAGTTGATTCTTTGTTGCAAAGAAGTTGCAGGTTTTTTAACAGAGCCGCTGTTCACAGGAGTTTCAGGTCCTTGGGTGCAGGACAGTCCTCTGAGGCTTCAGAGGTCGCTGGTCCCTGTTGGATGCGTTTGCGTTGCAGTTTTCTTCGAAGTTGGGAGACAGGCCGGTAGGGCTGGGGCCAAAGCAGTTGTCGTCTCCGTCTTCTCTGCAGGGCTTCAGGTCAGCAGTCCTTCTTCTTGTTAAGTTTGCAGGAATCTTGTTTCCTAGGTTCTGGGGTGCCCCTAAATACTGAATTTAGGGGTGTGTTTAGGTCTGGGAGGGCAGTAGCCAATGGCTACTGTCCTTGAGGGTGGCTACACCCTTTTTGTGCCTCCTCCCTGTGGGGAGGGGAGCACATCCCTAATCCTATTGGGGGAATCCTCCAAACTCAAGATGGAGGATTTCTCAAGGCAGGGGTCACCTCAGCTCAGGACACCTTAGGGGCTGTCCTCACTGGTGGGTGACTCCTCCTTGTATTTCTAATTTTCTCCTCCAGCCTTGCTGCCAAAAGTGGGGGCAGTGGCCAGAGGGGCGGGCATCTCCACTAGCTGGGATGCCCTGGGGCGCTGTAACAAAAGGGGTGAGCCTTTGAGGCTCACCGCCAGGTGTTACAGTTTCCTGCAGGGGGAGGTGAGCAGCACCTCCACCCAGTACAGGCTTTGTTCCTGGCCACAGAGTGACAAAGGCACTCTCCCCATGTGGCCAGCAACATGTCCGGTGTGTGGCAGGCTGGCAGAAACTGGTCAGCCTACACTGGAAGTCGGGTATGTTTTCAGGGGGCATCTCTAAGATGCCCTCTGGGTGTATTTTACAATAAATTGTACATTGGCATCAGTGTGCATTTATTGTGCTGAGAAGTTTGAGACCAAACTTCCCAGTTTTCAGTGTAGCCATTATGGAACTGTGGAGTTCGTGTTTAACAAACTCCCAGACCATATACTCTTATGGCTACCCTGCACTTACAATGTCTAAGGTTTTGCTTAGACACCCTAGGGGCATAGTGCTCATGCACATATGCCCTCACCTGTGGTATAGTGCACCCTGCCTTAGGGCTGTAAGGCCTTCTAGAGGGGTGACTTACCTATGCCACAGGCAGTGTAAGGTTGGCATGGCACTCTGAGGGGAGTGCCATGTCAACTTAGTCATTTTCTCCCCACCAGCACACACAAGCTGTGAAGCAGTGTGCATGTGCTGAGTGAGGTGTCCCTAGGGTGGCATAAGACATGCTGCAGCCCTTAGAGACCTTCCCTGACATCAGGGCCCCTGGTACCAGGGGTACCAGTTACAAGGGACTTACCTGGGTGCCAGGGTTGTGCCAGTTGTGGAGACAAAAGTACAGTTTAGGGAAAGAACACTGGTGCTGGGGCCTGATTAGCAGGGTCCCAGCACACTTTCAAATGAAAACTTAGCATCAGCAAAGGCAAAAAGTCAGGGGGTAACCATGCCAAGGAGGCATTTCCTTACACCCATACATCCCTCACGCACCCCACATTACACACCCCACCACATAACTCAACACACTCTCACCAACACACACCCCACAACACCCATGGCACCACAAAGGCACCCCCGTTTCACTGAGGAGGAGTTAAGGGTCATGGTGGAGGAAATTGTCAGGATAGAGCCACAGCTGTTTGGAGCACTGGTATACGAGATATCCATTGCCAGAAAGATGGAGCTATGGGGGAGGATTGTGGACAGGGTGAACGCCTTGGAACAGCATTCATGAACAAGGGACGACATCAGGAAGAGGTGGAACGATCTACGGGGAAAGGAATGTTCCATAGCAGCAAGGCACCAGGTCGCCATACAGAGGACTGGCGGTGGACCCCCACCTCCTCCCCCACAGCTCACAGCATGGGAGGAGCAAGTACTTGGAATACTGCATCCTGAGGGACCCGCTTGAGTAGCCAGAGGACTGGACATCGGTAAGTCAATATTTACTACTTATCATCCCCCCATACATGCATGTCATCTCACATCCTCACCCTCACTCCCATCACTTCACTCCATCCCACATGTTACACCTACACATGTGACTAACCCCAATGCCAGGTCCTGCAGGCCATACAATACATGGACAGTCCTCCCAGCCCTGCATGGACACCCATCACTAAAGCATGCATAGCACAGGGAAACTAACAGTCCCACAATACATCACCATACACAAGCAAAAGTTGGCAGGGCAACACCAACGATAGAGGGGAAGCCAAGGATGTACAAATGTCATACACATGAAGCATAATACATCACCTACATCCCCACATGTACCCCAGCCAATGTCAGAGGAGAGGAGGTGTCACGGCTATCTAGTCCCCCAATATAAGATGCCCCCTAGTGATGACAGTAACTCTGGACTTCTGGATCTGGATGATCTACCTGGCCCATCAGGGACCACTGGACACCCAAGTCCACTCACAGACCACCACAGAGCCTCCCCCATCAGGATCCAACACCACAGCACCCACCCAGCGTCCCCACACCTCTGTCCCCAGGACACATCAATCAGCAGTGTGCCCACCTGTACAGGGACCCCAGGCCACACCTCTCCCCCAAGAGAATCAGGGACCTGGGGTCAGTGGCAGTGGGCACACAGTTCAGGGGACAGAGGCACAGGCCAACAGGGACACTGGGAGGACTGTTGTGCACCAGGGGGAGGACAGAACCAGGGAACCGACTCTCCAGGAGGCACTCTCCGAGATCCTGGGAGCCTACCAACATTCCCAGGACACGATGGGCCAGATCCTTGACAACGTGCAGGAGAACAGGTGGCTGCAGGAGGGACAGCATATCAAGGGGTCAGGGAGGACCTGCAGGCCATTAACACCACCCTGATCTCCACAGCAGGGGTGCTGGCAGACATGCCCAACATCATGAGGGGGGCAACAGCACACCAGTGGGCCCCTACCACTAGCCAGTCCATTGCTCAGGCCTCCAATTCCACTGCCGCTAGTGGGCAGGAGGCCCCTCCACAGGACCCACAGGCCACCAGAACCCCTCCTCCTGCAGAAGGTGAACCACCCCGCAAACGTTCCCTGCAACCCAGACAGAAGCCAGAGACACTTGCCAAGACCACCACCAGGAAATTAGACTCTCCTGATTATCCCCCTTGTGTCCCACTTAGTCACCTTGTCCACCTTGAACTGCCATTGCTCCCCACCCTATGGCCACTTGGACACTGCACCTGTGCTACAAACAGACTGGAACAATACCCTGGACTATGCACCATCATCACCCCATTCCATTGCACTTTTCCCTCAATTTGTTAGCACTAAAATAAACACCCTTGAACACCACTCAACTACTTGTATGTCTTGTTGAAAATGTGTATTTATGGAAACAGTTACATCCATTGCAAATGAACTGTACATTGTGAGAGCATAGAAATAATGACCTGTATCTGGCTGTAGTCATCACATCAGTGCACAGTTGTCATAGCATCAACATCTGTAAAATGACAAACCATAGGTGACAGTAAGTAGAGGTAAAAGGGAGTTAATGCAATCATGCCACAGCCACACAGAATACACCAATAGTCATAGAAATGTGAAGCTGCACTGTTTCACCTATTTGTCATTGAAAGTACTGACGGATAACTGATGTTCTGTTGTCCTCATCCTCACTGTCATCAGGGTCTACTGCTGCCACAGGGGCATCTCCTGTCTCTTCCTCCTGCAGAAAAGGTACATGGCATCTGGGGGCCAGGTTGTGCAACATTCAGCATGCCGCTACTACCTGGCAGACCTTCTCGGGTGGGTAGCACAGGGATCCACCTGTCAGATGGAGGCACCTGAACCTGGCCTTCAGGACCCCGAAGGTCCTTTCGATGATCCGTCTGGTTCACCAATGTGCCTCATTATCCTCACAGGGTATAACCTGGAAGTGAAAGAAACACAAGGGTAGTAAGGGTGACGGATGCCGCACTTCTAGGTAGTAACACAGTAGTTTTTAACAAATATATATGAAAGAGCAATGTCTGGTGCAATCAGGCCGAGTGCCCTACTACCCAGCAGGCACCAAAGCGGGTAACAACATACCCACATCCAAACCTAGAGAAAAATTAGGCCAGAGCACACAGAATGTCGTGTCCAATAGTGTTGCAGGGATGAAAACCCTGATGGTTTGTTGAAGGTAAGCGAAAGTTTGAGGTTTAAGAAAACGTCCAGAGTCTTGTTAGTAGAAAATGCCTTTATTCGTAGGTGTTGTAGAGCATGATAATCATCATAGATAAACAGCCAACACGTGTTTCGTCACACAAGTGACTTCATCAAGGCTAGGCCATCCGGCCAGAGTGATCAATGTTATTTAGATCTGTGGGCTGGAATAGGTGATAATAATCTTTATGGATTAGTGAAGTTCAAAGTGGTAAGGCTGCCTGAGCAGCAGCAGGGTGGTTAGGTAGCACGTAGGTAAAGAAAGGTATGGGAGGCCCTGATAAGCCTTTGAGACAAGACCTTAGAGAGTCCGGCCGGGGAGCTCCTTTACTGTTCACCGCGCCTCCTCGTAGACGTCGTTAGACAACGGCTTATTCCTCAGGACAAAGGCATCATGCACCGACCCAGGATACTTAGCATTGACGTGGGAGATGTACTGGTCCACCAGGCACACCATCTACATATTCAGTGAGAGGAACCTCTTACGATTCCTGTACACCTGTTCACTCTGGCAGGGGGGGGGAACAAACGCAATGTGTGTCCCGTCAGTCACCCCAATAATATTGGGGAGATGTCCCATTGCATAGAATCCGGCCTTCACAGTGGCCAAATCTTCCATCTTGGGGAAAGCAATATACCTGCACATGTGTTTTATCAGGGCAGACAACACTCTTGCCAGTGACATTCCTGCTGCCAAGACCACTGTCACTTGAAAAGAACCTGTCGCCAGGAAACGGAGCACTGATAGCACTTGCACAAGAGGGGAGATCCCAGTCGGATGACGGATAGATGAGATCAGGTCTGGCTCCAACTGAGCACACAGCTCTGTGATTATGGGCTTGCCCAGTCTATAGGTGAGTATAATGTGCCTGTCCTCCAGTGTAGCTAAGTCCACCAGGGGTCTGTACACGGGGTATGTCTCCACCTCCTATTCATCTGCAGCGGTAGGTATCTAAGGGACACGAGTGAGTAGGCCCAATTGGAACAGCAAAACCACAACAGCAGTTCATATGGTGCACTTATGTATTGGGACAGTGTTAATGGCGAAGTATGTGCCAAGCTAATCTGCGACGCAGTAATTGTCGATATGCCTGTTCCCCCCCTCCCCTGAAATGACAACCGCCTGTCCTGTATGTAGGGACAGGTGAAAGTGAGGTAACTCTGCCGACGTTGGGCTTTGTGGCGGAAGGCGGTCTTGCACTGCTGTGCAATTCCTCATTGGATAATATGGGGCTCTATGGAGTACAGTGGCCAATGGGGACCTATGCCAGCGGTGACGGTGTACACCGCCGCGGACCTGACTGCCATTTTCTATCTCAATCCTCACTTGTGTCCTGACCATCAACAAGAGAACCCCTACACTGCGTGTGCTGCTGTGACCTGTGTCTGGAACCTACCGTGGCCTGTATAACTAGGGAAAGAGCCCCTGCCTTCACTTCGGAGGAGTTGGAGCAAATGGTGGATGGGGTCCTACCCCAGTACGAGGTATGGGCCTCCAGACCAATAGGTGAATACACTTTGGCCACAATGTATGTGGCAAGGATGCATGGAGATGTGTGTGAAAGCATTGTGTAAAGGGGGTGGGGGTATTGCCTGTTAGCGGTGTACATGCTGTACGCTGGGCTATGTGTGTGCCAATGGTGATGGAAACGGGTATGTTGGTCCATTTTTGTGACAGGCTGGACTGTTTGTTTAATGGTGTTCTCCTGTCTGTATTGCCTCTGCAGGTCAGCGCCTATCGAAAGAAGGGAATATGGCATGCCATCGCAAAGGACGTGCGGACCCTGGGGGTCTATGGCAGGCGCAGCACCCACTTTCGGAAACGGTGGGAGGAGCTGAGGCGCTGGGCACGGAAGACCGCGGAGGCCCAGCTGGGGATGGCTTCCCAACGAGGAAAGGGTTCCATCGGACCCTGATCCCCCCGATGGCCTGCATACTGGCGGTGGCCTACCCTGAGCTGGATGGGCGCTTGAGGGCATCACAGCAGCCACAAGGGGGTGAGTATAGTGGGTATCAATACATATTTTAGCTGGTGGGGTGGTGTCCGGGTGGTGGAAATGTGTTAGTGGATGCCCCTGAGGCCAGGCCAAACATGGCAGCATGGGTCATCTGAAGAGTAATGGGTATATGGCAAATACAGGTCACCTGCTTGTTAGGAGTCCATTTCAACCAGGGCATTGTGGGTCCCAGGAGTGCTGCAGTTGGTGGTGTGGGTGGTCCTCATCTTGCCTTAGTGACTAGCCATATCACTGGTAGTGCAATGCATATTGCTTAAGCCTGGTCCCTGTGTGTGACGGTGATGTGTATGCCAACTGTGGTGTTGGTGCAGTCATTGACCCAGTGTATCCTTTGTCTCTTCTCCTCTTTCTTGTTTTGTCATCTTGCCCTTGTGTGCATTAGCATCATCTGGCGGAGGAACAGTGGCACTGGTGACAGAAGGAGCTGCATCCCGCATGACCCAGGAAGCAGAATCCACCGACCCCGAGGTAACCAGTGGGAGGGAGGGCAAGGGGAGCACCTCGGCAGAGCATGGAGGAGACAAAACAGACTCAGATACCTCCTTTGATGGGAGCTCCCTGATGGTGGTGGGCACCTCTGTGACCACCCCAGCTGCAGGTACAGCCACCACCCCTGTGCCAGCACCGCCCTCCCAGCAGCCCCTCAGCAAGTTTCCCGTGCCCCCTCACCCAGAAGGGTGGGCATCTCCTTCGCCCCAGGCACCTCAGGCCCAGCCCCAGTGAGCCCTGCTGCCCTGAGTGAGGAGGCTATTGACCTACTGAGATCCATCTCTGTAGGGCAGTCAATCATTGTGAATGCCATCCAGGGGCTGGCATCCCAGATGCAGCAATGCAAGGCATTCCTGGAGGGCATTCACACTGGATTGGCAGCCCAACAGAGATCGATCCAGGCTCTGGCCTCTTCTCTGATGGCAGCCATTGTCCCTGTTTCTACCATCCCCCCTCCAACTTCCACTTCCCAGCCCCATTCTCCTCAACCCCAACCCATCCCAGGCACACATACAGACGAGCCTGCACACAAGACAACACCCAAGAGTGGCACAGGCAAACACAAGCACCACACATCATCCCACAAGCACTCACACAAACACCATACAGTTGCAGACATAAAAACATCCACTGCCTCCACTGTCTTCCCTGCCTCCTCCTACTCCACCACTTCCCTTCCAGTCACGTCCACACTCACACATGCATGCACTACATCAACATCTACTACCAGAATCACCACACCCCTGGCAGACAACTCCACAACAGCCATGCATGCGTCCCCTCTGTCCTCTCCCACCCTGTCTGTCCCCCCTCCTAAAGGACACAAACGCAAGCACTCACACACCCAACAGCCATCCACCTCACATCAGCCCATACACCTGCACCCAAATCCAGCAACCTCCAACCTCCTCCAACAACCACTCCCTCAATCTCCACTCCCATTACTCCTCCCACCCCAACGTCCCTAAAAAGCTTTTGCTTTCCCAACTTGACCTGTTCCCTTCCCCTCCCCCCCTCCTGCCCGTATGAGCAGGGTACCCAGGACACATCCCAGCACCTCAGCCAAAAAGTCCATGGGGACAGTGGTAGCATCACTTACTCGTTGTGGTAAGGATACCACACCTCCATCGAAGAAGGGGAAGGAGCCTGCACCACCAGGCAAGAAGAGGAAGGAGCCTGCACCACCAGGCAAGAAGGGGAAGGAGCCTGCACCACCAGGCAAGAAGGGGAAGGAGCCTGCACCACCAGGCAAGAAGGGGAAGAGCCCATCCACCCCTGCCAGGAAGGGTAATGGATCCATGCCCCATGTACTGGAGGAGACGAAGCCCTCTACTCCAGCGGAGGCTGTCAGGGTGACACCTCGACCACCACCAGCTGTCACATGGCCCCCACCGCCAGCCGATAAATTGCAGCCATCAGAAAGTGCAGAGGCTGCCCAGGAGGCTCCTCCATCCACCACCACACTGCAGTCGTAACCGCCAGCGGACGCCATGTAGGCCACACTCCGGGGCTGCTGTACAAGTTGCCCCATCCAGAAGCAGTGGGCAAGTCACCCACCTGAGAGACTGTGGCCTTGCAATCCACAGGACAGAGCAATGGGCATGATGCCCCCCTCCAGAAGCAGTGGGCAAGTCATCCACCTGAGAGACTGTGGCCTTGCACTCCCCAGGACAGAGAAATGGGCAAGTTGCCCATCCAGAACCAGTGGACAGGTCACCCACCTGAGAGACTGTGGCCTTGCACTCCCCAGGACAGTGCAATGGGCATGGAACCCCCTCCAGAACCAGTGGGCAAGTCGCCCACCTGAGAGACTGGCCTTGCACTCCCCAGGACAGAGCAATGGGCATGGAGCCCCCTCCAGAACCAGTGGGCTTGGTCCCGCATCCAGCTGAGGTGCACCCCCCCTGAGGTGCCTGCCTATTTCCACACTGATGTCCCTGCAGTGTACTATCCGGATGTGGTCAGGATTTGAGTTGGGCCTTAGACTGTGCCCTGTGGCCATGTAGGCCCTTTGAACATTGGACTCGGCAGTGTCCCCTTGTGTACATATCTGTTTCATTGACAAATCAATTTCGTTATTTTGAAGTTGATCTGATTACAATCACTTTCGTCCACCCCTGTTGTCCTTGCATTATTCTGCCGTTTTTCGGGGGAAAATAGTTGTTCATGTGCAGCTGGACGTGTGTGTGGTGTGTGTGTCTGGTGTGTGTCGTGGTGTGTGTGTGTGTGTGACTCTCGTTTTCCTCCCACCCTCCCTTGTGTGCTAGGCGGCTGTACTCACCGTCGGCGTCTTCATCGGCGTTGGTGTTCCAGGTGGAGCATGATGCAGAAGATCATCAGAAGGACTTGAGGTTCGGGTTCCATGGTGGCGTTGTTCATCCCTGTGTCTCCGATGGTGAGTCCTTTCTCTTCTGTGATGCATTTCTGCCAGGTTTTTGATGGTGTTGGTACCAACCCGGAAAAGGTGGCGGATTGATGTGTCTTAATATGGTGGCCAGTACTTTGTCTTCCACCTGGCTGTTAGGGGGTTCTGCCGTGGTGAGTGTTGTTTCCGCCCTGGTGGTTGGTGTGGTACATTGGCTGTCTATGGGAGTTATCACCGCCGTGGTCATAAATTGGCTGTACTTACCACCAGCCCTTTGGCGGTATTACCGCCACTTTATCACTCACCGCCAGGGTCATAATGAGGGCCATAGTGTGCACAGGGTCCAGGGGTTCCCTAGAGGCTTAAGAGAGGCGAAAGTAGATAATACTAATGCTGTCTTTTGTGGTAGTGTGGTCGAGCAGTTAGGCTTATCAGAGGGTAGTGCAAAGCATTTGTTGTACACACACAGACCATATAAGAAGCACACACTCAATGACTTAACTCCAGACCAATGGTTTTTATATATCAAAAATATTTTTTCTTAATTTATTTTTAGAACCACAAGATTCAAGTTGCAGGTAAGTACTTCAATAGATGTGCATTTCACACATGTATCAACAGTACTTTGTTTGAAATCGATAAGTTATACAGTTTTTGAATTATTGGCAATAATCTGTTTAAAAAATGGACAGCGTGCAATTTTCAGAAACAGTTCCTGGGGGTTCGAAATGTTAGATCGTTTTGCAGGTAAGCACAGTTTCAATCTCTGGGTTTTAGCAAGGCCACTGGTTGGGGTTCAAGTTAACCCCAAACACTGACCACCAGCAACACGGGCCGGCCGGGTGCAAAGGTCAAAGATGAGTACATTTAACGTGGGCTCCTATGGAGACAGGGGGTACTCGGAATCCGGCCTGCCTGCAGGTAAGTACACGTGACTTGGAGGGGAGACCAAGGTGGATTGAAGGAGCACTGGAGCGGCTATAAGTTGGCACCAAACACACACCTTCAGTGGCACAGGGGCGGCCGGGTGCAGGGTGCAAATAGGACGTCAAGTTTCCAATGCTGGTCTATGGGAGGACCCTGGGGGTCACTCAGATGCTGCAGGCGAGGTCTAGGGTGGTGTCTCGGGCACACCACTGGTTGGACAGGGAGGAGGGCCGCATGCTGAACGTGGCTGCACCGGGTATCTGTTTCTCCAAGGCCTGGGGGCTGCGGGTGCAATAGGTCCATTGGCATCGAATACCTTTGTTCAGAGCTTTCACTCTCAGAGGGGTCCTCGGGATTCCCTCTGCAGGCATCATCGTGGAGGGGTGGAGAGGTCAACCTAGGGTGGGCACCTGCTCGCAATCGCCTGGGGACCATCTCTAGCTCGGTGGACCACCTGGACATGGGCTGTGGGCGTCAGGTGCAGAGTGGTCAGGGTTCACCCATCCGGAGTGAGGTGGGAGTCCTTAGTTGTTGGTTTTTCTTAGACAGGGCCACTGTCCTCAGGAGTTCTTGGTCTTTTTGGGTGCATGACAGTTCTCTGGAGCTTGGCAGAGGTCACTGGTCCCGCTGGATGCGTTGTTCTTTTGCAGGTTCTTTGAAGCAGGAGACATGCCAGTAGGGCTGGGCCCAAAGCAGTTGTCGTCTTCCTTCTTCTCTGCTGGAGGTTTCAGCTAAGCAGTCTTTCTTCTTCTTGTAGGTCGCCAGGAATCAGGTGAGTTGGGTTCAGGGAGACCCTTAAATCCTAGATTAGGGGTGTTCTGGGGGGTCAGAAGGCAGTAGCCAATGGCTACTGTCCCTGAGAGTGGCTACACCCTCCTTGTGGCCACTCCCTTTGGGGAGGTGGGCACAATCCTAATCCTATTGGTCCTTGTCCTCCAAACCAAGATGAAGGATTCTGCAGGAAGGGGGGGTCACCTCAACTCTGGACACCCTAGGGGTGTTCCTGGCTGGGGTGGTGTCTACTCCCTGTTTTCACTAATTTTCCTGCTGGACTTGCCGCCAAAAGTGGGTCTTTGTCCAGGAGGCGGGCAGCTTCACTAGCTGGAGTGCCCTGGGGCACTGTAATCCGAGGCTTGAGCCTTTGAGTCTTACCAACAGGTGTTACAGTTCCTGTAGGACGTAGGTGTGAGGCACCTCCACCCAGGACAGGCTTTATTTCTGACCACAGAGTGCACAAAGGCACTTACCCTATGTGGTCAGAAACCTGTCTGAAAGTGGCAGACTGGCACTAGAACGGTCAGTCCTACACTAGCAGTTTGGCTAACATACAGGGGCTAACATACAGGGGGCATCTCTAAGATGCCCACTGTGTACATTTTTTTAAAAATCTCAGACTGACATCAGTGTGGGTTAATTGTGCTGGGAAGTTTGATGCCAAACTTCCCAGTTGTAGGAAAATGGCTCCTTGTTGCAGTTACCCCCCCCCCCCACTTTTTGCCTGATTTTGATGCTGACTTGACTGAGTGTGTGCTGGGACCCTGCTAAACAGGCCGGGCACCAGTGTTCTTTCACTAAAAATGTACCATTGTTTCCACATTTGACACATCCCTGGCACACAGATAAGTCCCTTGTAAAAGGTACCAGTGGTACCAAGGGGCCTGTGACCAGGGATAGTCCCTAAGGGCTGCAGCATGTGTTGCGCCACCCTATGGGACCCCTTACCTAACACATGCACACTGCCATTGCAGATTGTCTGTGTTAGTGGGGAGAAAAAGGCAAAGTCGACATGGCATCCCCTCAGGGTGCCATGCACACAAAACACTGCCTGTGGCATAGGTAAGTCACCCCTCTAGCAGGCCTTAAAGCCCTATGGCAGGGTGCACTATACCACAGGTGAGGGCATAGCTGCATGAGCAATATGCCACTACAGTGTCTAAGTCCATTCTTAGACATTGTAAGTACAGTGTGGCCATATTAAGTAAATGGTCTAGGAGTTTGTCAAAACAAACTCCACAGCTCTATAATGGCTACACTGAATACTGGGAAGTTTGCTATCAAACTTCTCAGAATAATAAACTCACACTGATGCCAGTGTTGGATTTACTAAAAAATGCACACAGAGGGCATCTTAGAGATTCCCCATGTATTTTACTCCATCCTTTAGTGCAGGACTGACTGGTTTGTGCCAGCCTGCCACTGGGAGACGAGTTTCTGACCCCCTGGGGTGAGAGCCTCTGTGCTCTCTGGGGCCAGAAACAAAGCCTGCACTGGGTGGAGGTGCTTCACATCTCCCCAATGCAGGAATTGTAATACCTGGCGGTGAGCTTAAAAGGCTCAGGCCTGGTGTTACAATGCCCCCATGGCACTTCAGCCAGTGGAGATGCCCACACCCCGGACGAGCCCCCACTTTTGGTGGCAAGTCTAGAGGGATAATAAGAAAAACAAGGAAGAGTGACCCCTCCAGCCAAGTACACCCCTAAGGTGACCAGAGCTGCGGTCACCCCCTCCTTGAGAAATTCTCCATCTTATTTTGGAGGAGTAGGACCAATATGGATGGGGATATGCCCCCCTCCCCAGAGGGAGTGGGCACATGGAGGGTGTAGCATCCTCAGGGACCATAACCATTAGGGGCGACCCTGTACCTAGATCATCAGATTCCTGATGACCGCACAAGAAGAAGAAGGACTGCTGAGCTGAAAACCCCGCAGAGAAGAGGAGACGACAACTGACTTGGCCCCAGCCGTACCTGCCTGTCTCCTGCTTCAAAGACCCTGCAACCGAAAAGTGACGCGTTCTACAGGACCAGCGACCCCTGAAAAGCCTCCAGGGGACTGCCTGCAACACTGAGGACCAAGAACTCCTGTGGGCAGCGGCTCTGCCCAACCAGAAGAAAAGACATCCATCTTTAAAGGGACTCCCACCTCACTCCAGAAGCGTCAGTCCCCGCTACTCTGCACCCGACGGCCCCAGCCCGTGTCCAGAAAAAACAACTATCCAGAGAGGACACCTAGGTAACTTCGATGATGTGTCCACCCTGGGCTGACCTCTCTGCACCCCCACGACGACGCCTGCAGAGGGAATCCCTAGGACCTCCCTGACCGCAACTGCTCGGGATAAAGATATCTGATGCCTGGAGAAGCACTGCACCCGCAGCCCCCAGGCCCATGAGAAACTGACCACTGGTGTAGCAACAACCAGCAGGCAGCCCTCACCCTTGCTCAGTCGATGGCTTCCCCTATAGGCCCCCCTGTGCCCTGCCTGCAGTGCCTAAGTGACCCCCAGGTCCCTCCATAGAGTTCTATTGAGAACCTTATGCCCCGTTTGCACACTGCACCCGGCCGCCCCGTGCCGCTGATGGTGTGGTTTGTGTGCCTACTCGGGCCCCTCCAGTACTCCTCAAACCCCCCCTGGTCTGTCCTCCGACAAGGTGGGTACTTACCTGCAAGCAGACCGGAACCGAAGTACCCCCTGTCTCCATAGGTGCCCACGTTATTTTGGCTCCTGTTTGACCTCTGCACCTGACCGGCCCTGTGTTGCTGGTGTTGGGCGCTTGGGTTTACCTTGAACCCCCAACGGTGAGCTACCTGTGCCACGGAGACTGAACCCATAGTGTGGTACCTCTGAAACTGTACTGTACTTACCACCACCAGGAACTGTTGAAAATTGCACAGTGTCCACTTTTAAAATAGCTTTTTGCCATTTTAATAAAAACTATGTACAATATTGAATCTAGTCAAAGTCTCTGCTATTACTATGCAAAGCACCTTTCATTTAATGTACTTACCTGCTAAATTATTCTTGTGGTTCTAAAAATAAATTAACCATAGAATGAATTTCTATATAAAAACCTATTGGCCTGGAGTTAAATCATTGAGTGAGTGTTTTCACTTATTGCTTGTGTGTGTACAACAAATGCTTAAAACTACCCTCTGAAAAGCCTAACTGCTCGACCACACTACCACAAATAGATCATTAGTATAATCTATTATTGCCTCTGTCAAGCCTCTTGGGGAACCCCTGGACTCTGTGCACACTGTTTCTCATTTTGATATAGTATATACAGAGCCAGCTTCCTACACCGGTACTGAGTGAAACCATTACGGAGCTGTGACGTTCGTAATGACAAACTCCCAGACCATATACTCAATACTACACTGCACTTACGATGTCTAAGAATGGACTAAGACACTGTAGGAGCATATTTCTCATGCAACTATGCCCTCACCTGTGATATAGTGCACCCTACCTTAGGGCTGTAAGGCCTGCTAGAGGGGTGACTTACCTAAGCCACAGGCAGTGGTTTGTGGGCATGACACCCTGAGACAGGTGCCATGTCGACTTTGTCTTTTTCTGCCCATCGGTACACACAGGCTGCAAGGCAGTGTACTTGTGCTGGGTGAGGGGTCCCCTAGGGTGGCATAATACATGATGCAGCCCTTAGAGACCATCCCTGGCTACAGGGCCCTTGGTACCAGGGGTACCTTTTACAAGGGACTTAACTGTGTGCCAGGGTTGTGCCAATTGTGGAAACAAAGGTACAGTTTTGGGGAAAGAACTCTGGTGCTGGGGCCTGGTTAGCAGGATCCCAGCACACCTTCAATCAAAGTTGGCATCAAATCTAGGCAAAATGTGGGGGGTAACCATGCCAACAGTGGCACTTTCCTACAGGCAGTGCTAGGCTCTAATCCCCTCCCCCTTCCTTGGCCTCAACCGTTCTACTGTCAAATGGTGATTAGCTTTAAGCCCCACCCATATTCTAGATACAAACCCATTTAGCTCCTCCTTCATACAGTAAAAATATATTCAAAGTTGGCAGGTTTGTACAGTAGATGAATGCATCTGTTATTATTCACAAATAATTTACAACTTAAATTTGACCATAAAAAACGAGTCTTGCAACTTTTTTTAAACAAAACTAAGAAATAAAAAAAGCTAAGTAACAAACCAGATCTGTTGGCATTACCAATGCTTGTGTTGTGTTACTTTTAGCAATACTTAGAAGTGCATGTATTTCCTTGCTTTTGTTCCTATTTATTTCTAGGCACACCACTCTTGCACTCCCTCTTTTCATTTTTGACTCTCCTCCTCCGTCCCTCTCTCCCTCCTGGTTACCGTTTTCAATATTTTTCTTTCATTTATTTTTTCTCTTTTTTACAAAGGCATGGCAGCTGTTGCTTGCCACTGGGCCACTCACTTTAATTCTTAATTTTTACATTGCAGTTCGATGTTAAATTAGTAAATTAAGAAATGGCTACCAGGCATAATTATGCATGTGTGCACATACATTATGCATCCATCACATTACCTACGTGCGCATGCATCATGGCACTTGCACACATCGGTGACCACTTCTATTGGGTTTTAACGGACAAACCGGATCACTGACAGAAAATCGGAAACAAAAATATTGTGTAGGTAGAATATTGTGTCAAAAATATTGAGTACTCAAACATTGAGAAGGTAAGTGCAAATAGGTAAGTATAGATTTAATATGCTTAACCCCACATCTGCATACCTTGAAGATATATATATACATATATATATATATATATATATATATATATATATATAGAGAGAGAGAGAGAGAGAGAGAGTGTCAATGTACATATATGTGGCGTTATATAGTGAAATTTTGCCATGACATATTTTGTCCGACGATATTTTTTTCCCGATATTCTGTCAAAATACTGGACAAACTTTTGCAAACATGCCAACATGATGCATGCGTTCACAATAGGCCAATATAAAAAAGCATTGGCAAAGCTAATGCTGCGGTCTGTTAGAGTCGCAAACTAGTGGCTTTGTTAATGCTTGTGTAACATCCATCTGCAGACAGCGAAACTTTGGCAAAGCGAATAGCTGGGCAAACGCATTTTATGAGAAATGCACGTATACAATACCAAAAAAGTCAAATGCGTTGGTTTTGACAGTGCTTGTCTTTCCTTTACATCCTCCCAGACCTTCCTGAACTCTGCAACTGATTCCACTGTCACTCACACGAGGAGACAGTTCCACGCACTGCACTTTTTATCTGCAAAGATTTTCCTTAAATTACTCTCAAGTTTCTAACAGTTATCCTCTGACAGGCCAGATTATGCGTCGAGTTTCTTGAGTTTAGTTTCTGAGGTTCATGTAATACGCTACAAAAGCACTGTAAAGCGGCGATGGTTCCTCACTTTACAAACTGTCAAGGTAGCGCGTGTATGAGCATCGAAAGCTCTCTTCCCAACAATTTCTACAAAAAAGCAAAAAATATGCAGAGAGCTGGCGTGTCTGTGATATATATAGCATCTGTGTTATTCAATTTGATAACATCTAAGTTTCATGAAAAAAGAATTCAACACAGTAAACCTGGTCTGCAAAACTGTGGTCCTGCCAGAAATACTTCCCAAACGAGCTTAACCACATACCTGCCAATTCTACCATCTGACAACACAATGGCCTTTTAATGAGGTCACAGAAACACACATTGCAATTTCTACCAGCGTTTAAGACCCACACATACCACAGGCTTCCCTAGAGAAGCGAGTCTAGTGCACTGCCCCCTCCCAAGTAGCAAAAACAATGTTCTTTAGTTCTGATTTAGCAAAACCAGCCCCTTTGTCTGTATTATAGTTTCCTGTTTTTAGAGTATTATGTAACTTTAATTAAAATTGGTATCAAGGAGCGCGTCCACCAGTTATTTTAACTATTTAAGAGCCAATTTATTCCTGGGGTTTGGCTGTGCTTGCAGTTATTATGAGCTGGCTTAGGGCTTTTCATTGCTGGCCAGCTAGTTTTTTTTCCTGTCTCATGGTTCATCTGTAAAGGTTGATTTGGTGAAGATGATTTCTCCTTCACCCAGTCGCGCTTTCTTTGTGGTCGTATTATTTAAGTTAAGACTGATTTATGGCGAGCAGTACATTGTTATTTTTCTGATTTTAGTTTTCCTGATTTTTGGGTGTAGGCTTGAGGTCCTTGCTTGTGGTATGCCAATCATTTATTTTATTTTCAGGGATTTGTACTGGACTGGTGGTTGCTGGCATACATGCTTTTTCATTGCTCTACTGAAGCTGCAGGGCTTCTGGTTACTTATATGTTAGCCTGTGTTAAACATTTCGAAGATTTCTGTGGTAACGGTGCATAATAAAAATGTGACCTAGTGCAAGTTACAAGCTTTTTAACCCCCCTGTTTAGCTCCCCTTTTTGTTGTTGATCTGAGCTTAACTTGGTCACTGATCTATAATACACATAAAAAATGTACCTCTTCTTTTGCAAGTCCTTTTTTAATATGACCGATCTATTCTTGTCACTTCGCTGTTAAATCAGAGGACTGGACATTACCTGAGAACACTTAAAGCCACGTATTGTTTGTTGAATATATCCTGTTTTATTTATCTGCACAAGATCTACTATTATCCATATGATCCACTATTATGAGGAGAAACTTTAATGAGGATTATCATGAAAATGTTAGCTACTTTGGAGCAGGTGAGAATTCTCAGGAGATAATTGTATGGACACTGGCAATAATAGCATCATACAAGAAAAAGGAACTATGGGGCTACAGCATATTGAATTCACAAAAAAGCATATCTGATAGAGACTTCTAGTTGCAGATTCCTTACCTTAGGATTTCCCCAGGCGTCAGACTGGATCCAGAGATTTTTCTTCGAGCAGTACCCTTGCGTGCCATCAGGTAGTGTCGATTGACGTTGCCGTGATGATGTCAGGGTAGTATGTAGGCAACGCCTCGGCAAAGTGACATCAGTTCTTTTCTTTCTGCACCACGCGCTGATCCGGAGAGAGCTACCCTGGTCATTTTTTGACTGAATTCGACACTTTTGTAGAGTAGTTTTTTGTGCCTTTGGTGCATCGAGGATGTCCCCAAAGACCGGTTTAAAACCTTGCGAGGTCTGTCACTGCATGATGTCGGTGATGGATCCACATCGGGACTGTTTGTGGTGTTTGGAGCGCAACCACGACCCAAAGTCGTGTTCCCAGTGCTGGACCATGCACCTGAAGGCTTTGAAGGAGCGATCCCTAAAGCTCATGGCAGCCGGGTGCTCTACTCTGCATCAATCCCGGTCTCACTTGAGAAGAAGGTCTCAAAACCGGTTACGGAGTCACCACCACTTGTCTTCTTCCAAGTCTTAGGGTCACTCGGGTAAGAAAAAGAAGTCAGAGAAAGCTAGTCATTTTTCGACTTTACCACGTCACTCGGCTGATACGATGCGGGGGGAGCATCAACACTTCAGGCCTCCATCCGCGGAGCCTATTTCTGCGTCCACTCCACCCCTCCCCAAGTTTCCAGGAGCCGGAGAGGCCCCAGCACAATTAACGGAATTTTTATGAGGCCATGCGCCTCATATTTGGGCAGTCTGACCTGTCTGCAGTGCCTTCAGGGTCGCTGGGGTTGGGATGTGGGCCCTTCGGGTTCCGTGCTGGTGGATTCGCCCTCAGCCTCAGAGGGCCCCTCTGGATCTGCTACCAAACCCGTGCCGACGCCGGTCATACTATCGAGATCTTCCACGGTGCTGGCTAGGTCGCCGACGCTCCCGACGTCGGGTTGTGCCCACGATCGACATTGACCCAATCCTGATTCTTGACGACCCGGAGCCAGAACGGCATTAACCGAAGCCGCTTTCGACTTTGATGGGGCCTACTCACCCCGGGCTGGATTGTGACCCCTTTTCCTTTGGGTACCAATACGAGGCAGGATTGGCGGGGTCGCTGGACCCTTATGAATACCAGCTAGATGAACCTAACATTGACTGGGCACAGAAATTGGGCGATGCCAGTGGTCTGGATACTTCTCCAGATGCCTGCATGCTTTCTCTTCCTACCGTGGCTACGGTGGAGGGAGCCTCCTACTCTATGGTGATTAGTAGGGCAGCTGAGGACCTTGGCCTCAAGTTTCCCACTGTAGCGGTCAGGACTAATCTCCAGACGGAGGGGCTTCAGCCTGGGGCTTCGGCTTCGGAGCCTCTCCTCCCATTCAATGTAGCCCTAACTGATGTCCTTCTGGGTACTTGGTCCAGACCCAGCACAGGGGCTCCTGTGAATAGGACAATCGCTAGCCGCCATTGGCCTGCCCCAAATGACCATAAATTCCTGTCCCAGCACCCCACGCCTGAGAGGCATGTTATCCAGGCATCCTCATCATCTGGCGCATGATGGATGCCTTTTGGGCCGCTATACCCACTTTTGTGTGGGATGTGGTCGCACAAGTTTAACCTCAGATCCCGGAGGAGGCCTGAGCTATCGTCTCCCAAGCTGTTGCTGGTGGGAGAGACGTGTCAAAGTTCACTATTCAATGTGGGCTGGACACGACCGGCCCTCTGAGTAGATCGGTTGCATCAATGATGGACTTGAGGCGCCACTCCTGGTTGAGGACATCTGTTTTTTCGGGGGATGTCCAACAGACCGTTATGGACATGCCCTTTGATGGCACCCGTCTATTCGGAGACAAGGCAGACTCTGCGCTTGGGAGTTTCAAGGAGTCCTGGGCTACAGCTCCATCCCTTGGACTTTCTACTGCCCCTCATCCCAAACAGTCTGCATTTCGCCCCTTTCGTGGCCACCGTGACACCCACGTTACTCAGCCCTTGTGTGGTTAGGGAAGCGTAATCCCACAGACTCGTGGGACAGGGAACCAGAGGTCTGCCCAGTCCACCCCCACTCCTGCTGTAGCCTCTAAACCTTCCTTGTCCGTACTCCCATCTCAAACCAGTTGGCAGCAGGATTCACCATCACCTGCCCAACTGGGAATCCATCACTACAAACTGGTGGGTTTTTCAGATCATCCGAAGGGGCTACTCCCTACCCTTTGAGACTGCCCCACCGGCCATGCCTCCATCATACAGCCACTTACTGGAGGATCATCTGGCACTTCTTTGCGAGGAAGTCGCGGCTCTCTTGGCCAAGGGAGCAATAGAGAGGGTGTCTGTGGCAGTAAGTTGTGGTTGTTATTCCCGCTACTTTCTGGTGCCCAAAAATGACAAGGGCTTACGTCCTATCCTAGACCTTCAGCCCCTCAATCTCTTTCTCAAGAAGAAGGAGTTGAAAATGCTCATTCTGGATCAGGTCTTGTCTGCCTTGGACCCAGGAGACTGGATGGTAGCAATGGACTTGCAGGACGCTTATTTCCATATCCCTGCCCTGCCTGCCCACAGACGCTAACTATGATTCGTGGTAGGTCTCAAGCACTTTCAATTTACCATGCTCTCCTTCGGCCTTACCAGTGGCCCTTGGGTGTACACAAAGGTGATGTTGGTGGTTGCAGCTCCTCTGCGCAGGTTAAGGGTTTCAGTCTTTTGCTACCTTGATGACTGGCTGTTGAAGGAGGACACGCCCCAGAAAAGTTGTCTGCCACCTTCAGACTACGGGGAGCCTCCTGCACATGCTGGGTTTCACTATAAACATGCCAAAGTCACAGCTGACTCCCTCTCAGATGCTTTATTTCATCAGAGCTGTTCTGGACACAGTGCATTTTCAGGCATATCCTCCCGAAAAGCGAGTACAGGATATTCAGGCTATGATTTCAATGTTTTACCCTTTAACCTGGATTTCGGTGAGAATGACTTTGAGGCTGCTGGGCCCTATGGCCTCCTGCATGTGACACATGCCAGATGCCATATGCTGGCCCTGCAGTGGGTCTTGAAGTTCCATTGGGCACAGCACCAGGGGAATCTCTCCGACATGGTCCAGATCTTAGAGAGGACTGCGAAAGATCTGTAGTGGTGGCTTTCGAATCAGGAGTGGGTCAGATCCTTCTTACTTCCCCAACCAGATCTTACAGTAGTGACAGACGTGCCACCCCTGGGATGGGGCGGCTACATGAGAGAGGTGGAGATCAGAGGTCGCTGGTGGAGTCTGGACTCCACATCAGTCTTCTGGAGCTCTGGGCGATCAGGCTTGCATTGAAAGCATTCCTTCCCTTTCTCAAAGGGAAAGTGGTGCAGGTGTTCATGAACAACACTTTCACCATGTGGTACTGCAACATAAAAGGCTTAGTAGAGTCCTGGACCCTTTGTCAAGAAGCTCTGCGCCTCTGGACATGGCTGGGATATCAGGGCATTACCCTGGTGGTTCAACATCTGGCAGGCTCTCTGAATGCCTGAGGAGACAAACTCAGCCGTTGATGCATAGTCGATCACGAATGGCGTCTCTATCCGGAAGTGGCACAAGGTCTCTTTCAGCAGTGGTAAGAGTCTTGGTTAGATCTGTTCGCATCCGCAGAGAATGCGCAGTGTTAACTGTTTTGCCAATTGGAGTTTCCAAGGCGGCACTCACTCAGTGACACTTTTCATCTTGAGTGGAACTCAGGCCTTCTTTACACCTTTCCGCCTATACCACTTCTGTCCAGTGTTCTGAAGAAGATCAAGAACGACTGGGTCCAAGTAATCCTTTTGGCTCCAGATTGGGCATGAAGAGTATAGTATCCAAGGCTATTGGGTATGGCCACAGATTCTCCAGTCAATCTGCCTCTTCGGCGAGCTCTTCTGTCACAGCAACTGGGGACAGTCCTCCACCCAAACGTGTCCAATCTTCACCTTCATGCGTGGAGATTGAGCAGCGGCAGTTGACAGCTTTTGACCTTCCGTCCGAAGTCTGTGAGGTTCTCTTGGCAGCCAGGCATCCCTCCACCAAAACGGTATACGCCTGTCATTGGCATAAATCGGTGGCATGGTGTACCAATAAGTCTGTTTATCCCTTCTCTGCTCCTCTCAGTGGGGTTATTTTGTCCATCCTCTCTTTAGCCGTTTACTTTGGGTACTCTTACAGGTTACTTATCGGCTATCTCAGCCTTTCTCAGATTGCCAGACCAACCTTCACTTTTTAAGTCTCCTGTTGTGGGTAGATTTCTTAACAGACTCGCCCATTTGTTTCCTCCCACTCGTTTATCATGCCTCAGTGGGACCTCAATCTTGTTCTTAGCCAGAAGCTAAAAAGGAATGGCTCCTCAAACGCACACCCGACAGCCTCACAGCCCACAAGGATGCCACCCGCAATCACCACCAACTAATCAGACAAGCCAAAGGATCCCAATTCAAAGACTGCCTGGACAACAACGCACACAACAGTAAAGAGCTCTTCAGTATTGTGAAAGAACTCTCCAATCCTAGCGCCAACATCAACGACATCCCTCCATCCCAAGAACTCTGCAACACACTGTCCACCTTTTTCCACCGGAAGGTCACCGACATCCACAACAGCTTCAACGCCACTCCCACGCCAGACCCCACCCCCGTACACCCCACCTGCACAAACCACCTGACGTCCTTGACCAACGTCAAGGACACAGAGACACGCAAGATCATGAATTCCATCCACTCAGGATCTCCTTCAGACCCCTGCCCCCACCACGTATACAACAAAGCCGGCTCCACCATCGCCCCCCAAGGTCATCAACATCTCCTTCGAAACAGTGACATTCCCGGAAAAATGGAAACACGGAGACCTCAATGACCTCAAGAACTTCCGACCCATCTCCCTACTCCCTTTCCCAGCAAAAGTGATTGAAAAAATCGTCAACACACAACTAACCAGCCACCTCGAAGACAACGACATCCTGGACCCCTCCCAGTCCGGCTTCAGACGAAACCACAGCACTGAGACCGCCCTTCTCGCCACCACAGATGACATCAGACGCCAAATGGACAACGGCGAAACATCAGCCCTCATCCTCCTGGACCTATCTGCTGCCTTCGACACAGTCTGCCACCGCACCCTGAAATCACGCCTCCAAGAAATCGGAATTCAAGGAAAAGCCCTAGACTGGATCATCTCATTCCTCTGCGGCAGAACCCAGAGAGTCCGCCTCCTCCCCTTCCACTCCGAAGCCACCGACATCATCTGCGGCGTCCCCCAAGGCTCATCCCTCAGCCCGACGCTGTTCAACATCTACATGGCCCCCCTCGCACAAATGGCCCGACAACACAACCTCAACATTCTCTCCTACGCCGATAACACCCAACTCATCTTTTCACTCACCAAAGACCCGCACACCGCAAAAATCAACCTCCACGAGGGAATTAAATCCATTGCCGAATGGATGAGAAACAGCCGTCTGAAACTGAACTCAGACAAGACGGAGGTCCTCATCCCCGGACCCACCCCCTCCGCCTGGGACGACTCCTGGTGGCCCACCGCCCTAGGAACCCCACCAACACGACTTACCACGCTCACAAACTGGGCTTCATCCTTGACTCCTCCCTCACCTTGTCTATACAGATCAACGCAGTTTCCTCCTCCTGCTACAATACACTCCGCATGCTCTGTAGAATCTACAAGTGGATCCTATCAGAAACCAGAAGATCCGTGACACAGGCCCTCGTCAGCAGCAGACTGGACTACGGCAACGCACTCTACACAGGCATCCCAGCAAATGACCTATTACGCCTCCAATGCATCCAAAACGCCTCTGCCCGACTGATCCTCGACGTACCCCGCCACAGCCACATCTCCCACCACCTGAGAAACCTTCACTGGCTCCCCGTGGACAAGAGGATCACTTTCAAGCTTCTTACCCACGCCCACAAAGCACTCCGCGACACCGGACCAGCCTACCTGAACAACAGACTCAGCTTCTACACCCCCAACCGTCAGCTCCACTCCGCAAACCTCGCCCTCATTCCCCGCATCCGAAGAAAGACCTTCGGCGGCAGATCCTTCTCATACCTCGCAAGCAAAACTTGGAACACCCTCCCCACCAACCTACGACAGACCCAGGACCTGCTCACCTTCAGAAGACTCTTCAAGACCTGGCTCTTCGATCGGTAGCACTCCCCCTCACTCCCCCAGCGCCTTGAAACCCTCACGGGTACTTAGAGCGCTTTATAAATCCAGTGATTGATTGATTGATTGATTACTTACTTGATGCGTGCTCCCTTCAAGCCGTTACACAATTGTCCTTTGCGGCTCCATACTCTTAAAACTGCATTTCTTGTTGCAATCACCTCTGCTCGCAGAGTGAGTGAGCTTCAGGCTCTTTCTTCAAAGCCCCTTTTTTGTCAGTTTTCCCTGACAAAGAAGTGCTCCGTACGATGGCCTCCTTCCTTCCCAAAGTAGTCACACCTTGTCATGTAGGCCAATCCATCACTTTGCCTACATTTTATGCATCCCCACATCCTTCTCAGGAAGAGGAGAGACTCCACCTCCTGGGTCCAAAAAGAGCGTTGGTGTTCTACCTCAATCGTACAAAAGATTTCGGGGTGGACAATCAACTCTCTGTTGGATATGTGGGTGCGAAGAAAGAGAAGGTGGTGCAAAAGCGTACCATCTCACGATGGGTACTACTTTGCATCAAAATGTGCTACGCTTTGGCTAAGAAGCAACCCCCTAAGGGCTTGCATGCATGTAGGAAGCTGGCCTCCTGTGTTGTGGGTACCTAAAGTACTTACACCTTATACCAGGACCAGGTATCCCCTATTAGTGTAGTCAGTGTCTAGAAGCCAGGCTCTCTAGAGGCAGCAGTGGATGAGCAGCTGAGGCTTATCTAGGAGACATGCAAAGCTCATGCAATACCACTGTAGTCGCACACCTCTTACACCCATGAAAGAAACCACTCAGTGTTACAGAAATAAAGGTACTTTATTCTAGTGACACAATACCAAAAAGTACTAGAGAGGCAAGTAACACACCAAATATGTACACTAGTTATCAGCAATAGGCATAGAAAGTGATAGAAAACAGTGCAAATGTAGTTGGACAATAGTAACCCTAAGGGGGGGGGGATCAAACCATATACTAAAGAATTGAAGAGGGGCGTGGCCAGCAGCCAATGAAGCTGCACGTGTAGAGCGGCTCTCCGGGGCCGTGAACGGGACCCGGACCGAATCCTAGCCATCAACCAACCCCGAAACCCCCATCAAACTCAATCCCAACACTGGCGATCCTCTGTACAGCATTCGGAGCAGCAGCGGCATCCCCGAACTAAGAAAGAAGAAAATGCGATCGAACCCCAGAGCTCCAGAAAAACCAAGATGGCGGCCGCATAGGGAACCGGGCCCCGATTTGCAGAAATAACTAAGCTCTTCGACCTTAAGACGCGATCTCGACAATCCGACACCCCAAACTGATGCAGGGAGGAAGCGGCGACCCATAAGGCCTCATTAGGAGAAAGGAGAGGTGCAGCAGCGTGATCGAATCGGTGCGGGCCCGGAGGCCCAAAAACCCAAGGCGGAATTTACACCGCAGGGGGGGGGGGCACAGGCTCCCGCAGGTGGCGGCACCCACTGGGAGCTCCCGACCCGAAGCGGCTGGGGGCATACAGCATCGACTAAGACCCTGGGGACGAGCGGATGGGTCCTTCCGCGGCCGAGAATGGGATGGCAACCCAGATCCCACAAACCTGAGCAACTAATCACCCGGAGGCCAGAGAGACGACAATGGAAACGGGGGAGCAAACTAAGCACTCAACCAACTCAAGCGCAGTGAGTAACCAACGATCCTAGCACCTCCTAGAGGCATAAACACCCCCCTTCCCCAAAGGGCCCCCGAGAGACTACTCCAGAATCCCCACAGAGGCGACTGGGCCCCAAAATCAGACCTAGTAACATTACCGTAAACCAACCCATTGGGGGCCCCCATCCCGACACGGCTGCGAACTTGCAGCACCGACTGGGACCCCAACAGAAGAAGTCCATCTGCGCCCTAGAACGGGATTGCTGCCCAGATACCGTAAACCCAAGTGACCAACCTTCCAGAGATCGGAAAGACGGCAATGGAAACGGGGGAACAAACTGAGTACTCAACCAACCGAAGCGAGTAACCAATGACCCAACCACCTCCCAGAAGTACAATACCCCGCCGTAGTCGTCGTCGGAACTAATAACATTAACGCTGGCCGCGCACTGGCCTAAGCAGCCCTGTCGAACTAAGAGAACGGCACACCGACTGCAACTTATTTTGCCCACCGGCGTCCCGGTGGGTGGCGCCGCCGCGTTGGAGACTGCACAAAACGCTTGCCCCCTCGCTTAAAACCCTAATCATCTATCTGTCTAAAGTAACGACCTCTAGAAGGTCTGCTCTCTGAAGACTATAATCGGACACCCACACTCTAACCTGCCGTAAATAAATGCCCTCACCTCTACCAATACAGGACAAAGCTAACAAAATGGGCAAGCCCAAAAAAAGAGATGGTCAAGACCAAGAAGAACCAACAGCAGACAAGACACCCGGACAATCTCTCCACATGGCTTCCCAGAGCACAACAACTCAACAAGAAACAACCCTGGATACAATCCTACAAGCCATAAGGGAATCTTGCGAAGCACTCGAACAAAAAATAGATAATCTAACGGAGGACTTGTCACTGCTGAGAGACGATCATCGAAAACTCACAGAAATAGTGGGGGCCACAGAAAAAACATTAAACGCGGTGACGTCTACTCAAAAGTCACTGACTCTGGAAACGTCCGATTTAATTTCCAGGATCAAAACCCTAGAATCCAGAGCCGAGAATCGATCCCGGAGGAGCAACCTGAGAATAATTGGAATGCCGGAAGGTTTGGAACTCTCGGCATCGAACACAGAGACATTCCTAGAAAATTGGCTCAAAGACACAGTTCCGCCGGAGGGCTTTTCGGCATTCTTTGCGATCAAAAGAGCACACCGAGTCCCCGGCAGACCACCTCCGCCGGGATCCAGACCCCGCCCGATAGTAGCAAAACTACTGCACTTTAAAGACAGGGACTATATCCTCTCGCAAACTCGTATTAAAGGGGAAATCATTCTAGACAACCAGCGTATCATGGTATTCCCTGACTTCACCAAAGAAACTCAAACCCAGAGAGCTTTATACAATAACCATAAACGAGCCCTACGCGAGAAAGGCATCAAATATGCAATGCTCTTCCCGGCTAAACTGAGAGTTGAACACGAGGGCAAGACGCACTTTTTCTCAACCCCACAGCTAGTAGGAGATTGGCTAGAAACCCTAAATATCACGTCTTTGAGCGAGCTGAGTGGATCATCCCGCGCCCCGGGCAGGAAACGCGGTAGATCTTCTAAAAGAGCACTAGAAACTGCACCCTCCAGACACCAATCACTACAAGGAATGCGCGAAGCAGTAGATGCAGTAGCGGCCTTGAACAGAGGAGCCCCACACCGCTCGCAAACCTCAGGTGATGCTTCGGACCATGACTCGAGCTGCGGGAGTCTTTCAATATCATCCCAAGATACATGCACTAATCTACCAAAAGTGACCCCCAGAACGGCGGAAGATCTCATCTAACCCCGCAAGAACCGGTAAGTGATCACCCGATTTACCAAGCGATCACCCCCTATATACAACCCCTGTAGAGGCTAACCTTCTAGGCAACCTCCAGTGTACAGTAAACCTCGAACACTCACTCACGGGCAGCAAATATACCTCAGCCGGGTCCCCAGAACGTCCCGGGGTGTAAGCTCTCGGCCCTGACGTGCCTCCCACCTCCAATAGGAAATAGGATAGTTTATATGGTTTGGACGGGGAAAGATTTGTCATCCGGTCCTGGGGAGAGGGAGTTGGGTAAAGTTCGAATTAGAGTTGGGAATGGGACAATTCGTGCAAACACAATCACTTTAGAAGGCAGATCTCAAACTAAATATAGGATGACTAACTTAGCCTCACATGCCGCAGAGCCTGTGAGTAACTCTGCAAACATAACTAAGATTAACCAAGATAATGACTACTCACTATAAGATTATAACCTGGAATGTAAGAGGCCTAAATAATATGTCCAAACGATACAAAATTCACAACTACCTCAAGCGAAGGGGGATACACATAGCCCTACTACAAGAAACTCACCTGACAGAGCAGGAAGTTAAAGCCCTTAGCAAAAGATGGAGAGGTCAAATAATTGCTACTAACTATTCAGCCTATGCTAGGGGAGTTCTTATGTGGATCCGTCCCGGGGTCCCTTTCCAAATACTCCACAAGGTTATCGATAAAGAGGGAAGATACGTATTAGCAAGTGGACGATTAGGTGGCAGAGAAGTGACAATAGGAGGAGTATACGCCCCCAACCATGACCAAGGTAAATTCCTCAACAGGTTAGCGCTAGAATTAGGTCCTCTCCTGGCTGGCACAAATATAATCGGAGGGGACTTTAACTGCATCACCAGTAACTCCCTGGACAGATCGCACCCCCCAGTATCACAATCCCAATCACTGAAAACGGCGAAGCAACTCATAGAATGGCAGCAACACTGGCAATTAATAGACTGTTGGAGAACACTTAACCCACACTCTAGGGACTACTCATACTACTCACCTGTACATGATCTACATGTTAGGCTTGCGCAACCCCCCAAAAAACAAACTGTAATAGTCGAAATCGAAAACTCACAGGGCACACACGTTTACACCCAAAAAGACATTAACTCTGTCTTCCGAGAGTACTATGCACTCCTATATGCCCCCCCCCCCACTATAATACTGACCCCCACCCAGTTATGTGAATTAGAGTGCCTCACCACCCCCAATCTGCCAATAGCAGACAATTTGGCTCTAGCGACGCCTATATCGATCGCGGAAATAAAAACAGCAATCCAAAGCATGGGCAGGTGTAAAGTACAAGGAGTGGATGGGCTTCCATTAGAATTCTACCACCAGTATCAAGATATACTAGCCCCCCACCTCTGCGCATTGTATGCAGAAGCATGGAATAATAACTCTCTCCCACAATCCACCAACACTGCCATTATGATCCCCCTGCTAAAACCAGATAGACCCGCCACAGACGTCCGCCCTTATCGCCCCCTATCAATGCTCAATATAGATTACAAAATTTTAAGCCGGATTTTAGCTGATAGATTACTTCCCCATATGCCATCATTGATTCACCAAGACCAATCGGGTTTCATACCCAATCGTAGCACATCCCAAAATATTAGACGCCTCATATCAATACTCCACTCTTTGCCCCCGAACTTACCACAAGCGGCGATCATCTCGGTAGATATTGAGAAGGCATTTGACAGCTTAAGATGGGACTATCTGGAACAAGCTATGCTAAAGTTGGGGTTGGGCAGAGGATTTGTAAGGTGGACCAAACTATTATATACCAACCCTACTGCAAGAGTAAAAACAGGCAACTATATTTCCCCTTCGTTTCAGATTGGCAGGGGCACAAGACAAGGATGTCCATTATCCCCCCTTCTTTTCGCAATCGCAATAGAGCCCCTAGCGCATATGGCAAGAACAGGCCTCCATTATAGGGGCATCCCAATAAATAATTGGACCCACCACATTGCATTATACGCAGATGACATGTTGCTCTTCCTACAAAACTTAGAATCAGATTTACCTGGGGCCATGAGAATGATGGACAGTTACGGTACTGCCTCCGGACTGCGGATTAACTGGAGAAAGTCCGCCATTTTCCCACTACACAAAGAGACCCCGGAGCCGAATGACACAAGAGGCCTCCCCTGGTCACCTAACACATTCAAATACTTAGGAGTAAAAATGTACCACTCAGTAAATGACCTACTAGAAGGAAACATACAAGGAGCAATCAGAGGGATCAGAGCCAGTATGCGCTTTTGGGAAACATTACCACTAACAGTCACAGGCAGAGTAGCTCTTCTCAAAATGATAGTGCTGCCCAGACTGCTGTACTATTTCTCAACTATCCCACTCATAATCCCGAAAGCAGTATTCAAAGAGATAGAGTCCATGTCTACAAACTTCATCTGGGGTCCGAGTAGACATAGAATGGCACTAAGAACACTCCAGAGACCTACAGCTGAGGGTGGTCTTGCCGCCCCAGATATGGAGTTATACTACTGGGCAGGACAACTTCAATGGGTCGCAAAATTAATAAGTAGCCCTCAAATTGAGGCGGAGCTACGCCTTCCCTTAAACTGCCCAATAGACAGGATACAGGGCATACTACTGAACCCCCGGAAAACCAAACAGCTGCTGCCGATAGAATGGGAGTCTGCTAGACACTGTTGGTCTCAACATCTGAAACGCTCCCGCATTAATACCCCTTACACCCCGGAGGCCCCACTGTCCTGCATGATCCATGTCTCAGGGAAGCAAAGTATTTCAGGCCTCAACAAACTAATCTCGCATAATATTACTAAACTAGGAGACCTATGCGGCGGAGGGAAACTGCTCACATACACTGAGCTACAAACACAATATAACCTCCCCCCCAGTTTATTCATTACCCACAACGCCATTATTAAAATCGCTCAAAAAACCTGGAGACCTGGAATCCTTGAACCCCCCACTCATAATAGCAGCAATACTATTTGCTCCATTGGGGACCTAAAAGGGGTAGTATCCAGAATCCACAAAGCGCTACATGCCTGTACATGCCTACCCCTAGAAAAACTTAAAGACAAATGGCAATCGGACTTAAATATCGCTTGGGATGAAAAGCAATGGGATCAGATCGTCTCTCGTATCTATCCAGTTTGCAGAAATGCCAGGTTCAAATTAATAAACGTATACATTTTTCACAGAGCCCACATGACCCCATACATGATCTCCAAAATCTACAGAACAAACTCCTCAAGCTGTCCTAGATGCACGGAGCCAGCAGCCAACCTTATACATATGCTCTGGAGCTTCCCCCAACTTAACACATTCTGGGAAGAGGCCTTTGCTAAAACATCAGCCTGCATTGATAGATTATTAATTAAATCCCCGGCAGTGGCGCTACTGGGGGACTTTCCACGCCCGATAGCTCTTAAAATCTCCAACAAATTTATAGACCTTGCTCTAATCCTAGCAAGAAGGGAAATAACCACAAACTGGAAATCACCAACGGGCCCACAAATATCCAGATGGCAAAACTCTTTAGTGAAGTGGGCAGAAGCAGAAGGAACATCACTGCTTCGTGAGGCAATACGCGAACTCCGACCAAGGGAAGGCACCAAAAGTGCCTTAAAACAACATGGTTGCCTTGAATTTTTGTAAAGACAGTCAATAAGATTATAACTTGTTATCACAATGTACTGTGATATGACCTCAAAACTAACACAGCAACAGATACCACTAAGTTTAAAATGGTAATAACTCTAAATATACCCTGGAAAAATTAAAATCACCAAATGCATTCTCCGAAGAAGCAAACAGCACCGCTACGGACTCAGATACAGACTCCAACGCAACACAGGAAACCTAATGGCTCTGCGAGCGAGGACAGAAACAACTAACAATCGAGACCTGCCAAAAGTGAATAATTTTTACATAATTAGAAGCATGAGGGGAGGGAGGGGGGAACAGTTAATTTAAGCACTGTTACGATAATGTTGTTGTTATTGTTATATTCAAAAATTGGAATAAAATCTTTAAAAAAAAATATATATATATACTAAAGAATTGAAATGCGAACACAGGACCCCCACCTAGGTAAGTGGAATGTGTAGAGGTGAGCTGGGGGTACTAGGAAACCCCAAAGGTAAGTACCACAGAGCCCCTAGCGACCAGGAGGAAAGGAGGAAATTACTAGATTTTCCCCAAACTACCCAGAAGAAAAGAAAACAAGAAAATGCAACACCCAGACAAGACTGCAAGAAACCAGTGGTAGATTCTTGAAGAGGAAGACCTGTGGAAGAAAGGGACCAAGTCTGGAAGTCACAGAAGAGTCTAGGAGGAGCAGGAGCTACTACCCACCCAGCTATGGATACAGGAGTTGGTCGAAGGTGATGTGAAGAAGGTCAGTACTGCAGTCCTGGAGTCGGTGAAGAGTTCCTGAAGGATGCAGACGAAGTCCCACACTGGAACAAGAATTGCAGTCGTGTTCTGGTGCAGGAATTCCACCAACAAGCCTTGCAAAAGGCAAATGTCACGGTTGGCAGAAAGTGGAGCTGCCATGGACCAGCAAGGCCCAGGAGGACTCAACCCAGGAGGGGGAGTCACAGGGGACCCTCAGCAACACAGAGAGCCCACAGGAGCAGAAGCAGCACCCACAGGATGGGACACAGGGGATCCAGAGGAGCCCACGTAGCACTACTGGAGAAGGTCCAATGTCGCAGGAGAACCACACAGAGGGCTGTGCATCACAGGAAGGAGTGCTGGGGCTACACGCAGCCTGAAGATGCTTTGGATGAGATGCACACAAGCCTTGGCAGCTGCAAGAGATGCAGTGCATGGGGGTACTGTCCTATGTTGAAAGGCAAGGTCTTACCTACACCAAGGTTGGACTGCTGGCAGAGAGGACCAAAAGGACTACTCCAGACCATCACCTGTGATGCAGGATCCATGCAGCCCAGGATGAGAGGAGATCCACACATCCGGTCGTCATTGCAGTTGGTGCCTGCAGACCCAGGGGAGTGACTCCTTCACTCTAATGGAGATTCCTTTTTCCTTCTCGTGCAGACTAAAGACTTGCCACCCACAGAGGATGAACAGCAGGGGAAATGTTGCAGAAGCTGGAAGGAGCCGTGGAAAAAATGCTGCAACCAGAGTCTTCGTTGTGGATGCAGAATGTCAGTCACGGTTCCAGTGGGTAGAAGTCGAAGTAAGGAATCTTTCTAGCTGAATCTGAGGACCCACCCAAGAGAGAGACCCTAAATAGCCCTGAAAGGGGGATTGGTCATCTAGCCAGGTGACCACCTATCAGGAGGGGGCTCTCACTTCACCTGCTTGATCGGGCCACTCTGATGCTTCCAGAGGTTCCTGACAACCTTGGATTCAAGATGGCAGAACCCAGGGACCCTCTGGAGGAGCTCTGTGAACCACCCCTGGGGTGGTGATGGACAGGGGAGTGGTCACTCCCCTTTCCATTGTCCAGTTTCATGCTAGAGCAGGGACTGGAGGTCCCTGAAGCGGTGCAGACTGGTTTATGCAAGGAGGGCACCAAATGTGCCCTTCAAATCATATCAGTGGCTTGGGGAGACTACCCCTCCCAAGCCATGTAACACCTATTTCCAAAGGGAGAGGGTGTAACCTCCCTGTCCTAAAGGAAATAATTTGTTCTGCCTTCCTGGGCTTGAGCTGTTCAAGCAGTAGGAGGGCAGAAACCTGTCTGAGGGGTGGCAGCAGCTTTGGCTGCCCGGAAAACCCTGGCAGGCTGGTAGGAGCAATGCTGAGGGTCCTCCAAGGAGCCCCCAGAGTGCATGGATTCATACTTCCAATACTGGCAACAGTATTGTGGTATGATTCCAACATGTTTGATACCAAACATGCATAGGTTCTGAGTTACCATTATGTAGCTGGACATAGGTAGTGACCTATGTCAAGTACACGCATATAATGGCGTCCCCGTAGTCACAAAGTCCAGAAGATGGCACTTGAGATCATGGGGACACCTCTGCTTGTGCATGGGTGCCCTCACGCACAGGTACTTGCACCCTGCTCTCTGGGCTAGGAGGGCCTGCCATAGGGGTGACTTACAGTGACCTGGTGCAGTGACCTATGGTGAAAAAGGGTGCATGCACCCTTTCACGTAGGATGCAATGGCAGGCCTTCAGAACACTTTAAAGGGGCTCCCTATGGGTGGCATAATGCATGCTGCAGCCCATAGGGATCCCCTGGTACCCCAATGCCCTGGGTACCATATACTAGGGACTTACATGGGGGCACCAGTATGCCAAGTGTGGGGTCAAAATGGTACAAGTTACCAAGTTAGAAGGGAGAGAGACTAATCACTGAGGTAATGGTTAGAAGGATGCCAGTGAACACAGTCAAACACACTGACAACAGGGAGAAAATGTGGGTAACCATGCCAAGAAAGAGGGTACTTTCCTACACAGCTCACTCCAGCAGAGCAGCTGCTGCTACCACAGCGTTAGCACGCGGAGTTCCTGTCCTGGATATCTGTCAAGCAGCAACGTGGCTATCCCTGCACACGTTTACAAAGCATAACTGCCTGGACAGTCAGGTCCGCAGAGACTGGCACTTTGGTCGTTCGGTCCTGCAGGACTTCCTAGTATGATCTTGGTACACAGCCCACCACTGCGGTTGGTATTGCTTGGGTATCTATTCTAAGGTAAGGAATCTGCAACTAGAAGTCTATCAGATGAAGAAGTTACTTACCTTCGGTAACGATTTATCTGGTAGAGACGTATCCTAGCTGCAGATTTCTTACCGACCCATCCATCCTCAACGCTTGCGAACTGATTTCTAGGGGCAGGGATTCCCCTTTCAGGGCCTTAGTTTTGGCACACCATTTTCAGTGTTCTTCATGGCTCTGTGCTTTGGAGTGGAAAGTCGTGAAAAGAAACTGATGTGACTACTCTGAGGCACCGCCTATATACGACCCCGATGTTATCACGGCAACTACGACGGACGCAGAGTCAACCAACGCCACCTCATGGCGCTCAAGGGTACTGCAGAAAAAGAAATCTCTGTATCCAGTGTGATGCCTTGGGAAATTCTGAGGTAAGGAATCTGCAACTAGAATACGTCTTTACCAGATACATCATTACTGAAGGTAAGTAACATGTTCATTTTGGGTACGTAAACAATAGCGACCATCTTCATGCCCCTGAAAGCAAAAATTAACCAAAAGTTACCTAAGCTCAGAAAAGGTCAGCCGATAAACTAATCACAGTTAGCTGAGTGCAAGCTCCTCCATATCTAGTTGGTATTACCTTGTCCTGCCCTGCCCAAACAGTAACATATAATCATTGTTAAGTATGGGATATGAGAAAATGGAACAAACAAAGAGTGTACCCGATCAGGCAGCTTTTCAGTTGTCTGTGGAGTCTTGTAAGTGCACCCCTCATCACATCCTCTCATCCCAGGTGTCAATTGTCAGTCAACCAAGTCAGAACCTACCAATTATTGTGTTGGTGCATGTTATGCTGAAGAACATGTTATGTTATGTTATGAAAATGTATAGAGCACCTAGCTACCCTAAGGCCTCCCAGCGCTACATAGAAATCTTCCAATAACAATGCTTTAGGGACCGCAAGTTAGTACAGCCATGTTTTTAGTAGCCGACGAAAGGGTAATTCATGGCTGGTTTGACGAAGGGAGACATGTAGGGAGTTCCAGAGTTTAGCTCAGAGATAGGACATGGATCTTCTGCCCCATTTGACCTTTTTTATTGGTGGGATTTCTGTTAATGCTAGCGATGATGACCTAAGAAGTCTAAACGGCTTAGGAAAGATAGCCAAAGTTCGGAAGTATGGAGGGCCTTTAACATAGAGAGTTCTATGGATTCAACAAAGCGCTTTGAACTTTATTCGTTGTTCCAATGGGAGCTAGTGTAGAGCTAAAAGGGCGGGTTTGGCTGATTTATGCCTGGGTATATTGAAAGGAAGGCGGGCAGCTGTATTCTGCACCACCTGCAATTTCTTTTTGACATAATTTGGGGCCCCCAAAAACAAGGTGTTCTGATAGTCAAGGTGTGAAATTATTAATGCCTGTACAATAAGTCTCTTTGCAATGAATGGGAGTATTTTGAAGACTATTCTAAGGAGTCCGAATATCCAAAACATGTGGAGGATATTTTCTTTGCCTGGTAGTCCATCGTCAACCACAGATCTAGCCATACACCCAGGTTCTTAATAGGATTCTTGGGCGGAGGAAGATCTCCTAACTAGTGCAAAACAGGTGTAGATCGATTTGGATGAGAGTAATGACCCATGATCATAACCTCTGTTTTGTCTCCGTTCAGCATCAGTTTACACTCCGACTTCCAATTGGAAACTGCCAGTAAACTGGGGGCAAGCCGAGGTTCAATTGATTTCTGTGAGGTGGAAAAGGATACTACCAACTGACTCATCTGCATACGATACAAGCAAGAGGCCAAATGGCTCTACTATCCTTGCCAGTGGTAGCATATACATATTAAATGATGTAGGGTTCAAAGATGAGCCCTGATGCACTCCCCAACGGCTATTGAAAAAACTTGAGTAAAAGGAGTGATCGAGTCCCTGGAAAGATCTTGCATCTAAAAACTCAGTGAACCACTTTAAAGCATGCTCTATAACTCCAATTTCCCTCATTCTGTGGAGTAAAATACTATGGTCAACGGTGTCTAAAGCAGCACTGATATTAAGGAGAACGATTGCCGAAACCATTCCTTGATCCAGGCGCTTCCTGATTTCTTGCGTAACTCTAATCAGTGCTGACTCTGTACTATATGAGGGTCTAAACCCCATCTGGGAGGGATGAAGAAAGTTGTTATCTTCCAGAAAGGTGGAGAGATGAGTGTTAACATGTTTCTCAAGTATCTTAGCGAAGGCTGGCAGCATAGAGATGGGTCTAAAGTTATTTAGTGCAGTTGAGTCTAGATTGGGTTTCTTGAGCTGAGGCTTTACGGTAGCATGCTTCCACTGTGGAGGAATGGAGCTGCTAGCCAGTGACAGATTCAACAGGTCGGTCAAGATAGGAACTATTATTGAAGATCCTTGAGCTAAGATTGATGGAGGTGCAGGATCCAAAGGAGATCCGGATTTAAGAGGGCTCAGTAATGTTAAAGTTTTTTCTGGGGAGTGAGGCGGAATCCTTGCTAGGCTCATTGTGTCCCTAAAACATTGCTCGCTTAAATCCTGAGAGCTGTGGGATCCTATCGGAAAGGATGAGTAGATGTCTGAGATTTCTTTTTGGAAGTAGGAGCCTAGATCGTTACTGTGTTTACAGGAAGCTTCTACGTCTCTGATTTGAGAGTGTGGGCATACAATTTCTCTTAATATAAGGAAGATTTATTTAGGAGAATTGGTGGTCTGTTCTATTTTGACCGCATAATAGGCACTTTGTGCTGCTTTAATCTCCACATGGAACCGTCTAATAGACTTCCTACAATCTTCTTTAAGTGGGATATCATAGGATTTTCTCCATTTCCTTTCTAGGCGTCTACAGTCCCTTTTTAATAATCGAAGATGAGTAGGGAACCAAGGGGCCCCTTTTCCCCGATTTTTTCCGATTAACACCCCGCCTTGAAGGGAAAGTCTCTTCAATGCAACAATCAGAAAAAGCCCACAAAAAGAAGACTAGCTAGTGACAGCACTTCCACCAACTGGCTCACCTTCCCAAACTCTGCCATGAACAGAATTTTACATCCAAACACAACATTCTAAGAACAATAGTTGGTAAGGAAAATATCTACAAGTAAAGTGTAGATATAACACGCCTCCTTTTTGTAACAAATTTAAAAGAAACAAATATAAAAAATAAAAAGAGATAAGATGAAAACTTTAAACAAATTCATTACCTCTAACAAGTTTCTATGTTTCTTGCACTGACTTGTGGAGCATTTGCAACTTGTAGACCATCTGCAAAATTGATGCCATCACACTACACCTATCCCAATTTCCTTATTGAACCCCGGTTTGAGAAACATCATCAGCACAACTGTGCCATCTCAATCCTGCTTCCTGTCACCCCTCTCTGGTCTCCACTCTTCTTATTTCCACCACTTTGAAGACCACACCATGACAGATGACCTAGATACATCCTTCACAGTGTCCCCCGGACCATACTCTGTTCTCCCTTATTACACTGTTTCCCATCTTGATCCTTAGGCTATCACCACATTGATGTGAAGTGCCTTGACACAATGTAAATTAGCACATTGCTTCCTACACTTGCTGTAGGAAGCTGGCTCTGTATATTCTATATCAAAATAAGCTATATTGTACACAGAGTCCCGGGGTCCCCCAAGAGGCTTGACAGAGGCAATAATAGATAATACTAATGCTCTATTTATGGTAGTGTGGTCGAGAAGTTAGGCTTATTAGAGGGTAGTGTTAAGCATTTGTTGTACACACACAAGCAATAAGTGAAACCAAACACCCAATGACTTAACTCTAGGCTAATAGGTTTTTATATAGAAAAATATTAATTTGTTAATTTAGTTTTTTAGAACCACAGGATTCATTTAGCGGGTAAGTACATTAAATGAAAGGTACTTTGCATAGTAATAGTTAGGACTTTGAATCAAATCAATATTGTACACAGTTTTCATTAAAATGGCAAAAAGCTATTTTAAAAGTGGACACTGCAATTTTCAATAGTTCCTGGGGGTAGGTAAGTACAGTACAGTTTCTGGGGTAAGTACCACACTTATGGGTTCAGTCTCCGGGACATAGGTAGCCCACGTTGGGGGTTCAAAGCAACCCCAAGCACCCAGCACCAGCAACACAGGGCCGGTCAGGTGAAGAGGTGAAACAGAAGCCAAAACAATGTGGGCGCCTACGGAGACGGGGTACTCCGGTTCCGGTCTGCTTGCAGGTAAGTACCCTTGTTGTCGGAGGGCAGACCAGGGGGGTTTGGAGGAGTACTGGAGGGGCCCCAAGTAGGCACCAAAACCACATGTTGAGCGGCACGGGGCGGCCGGGTGCAGTGTGCCAACAGGGCGTTGGGTTCTCACTAGAACTCTATGGAGGGACCCTGGGGTCACTTAGGCGCTGCAGGAAGGGCACAGGGGGGCCTCTCGGGCAAGCCACCGACTGGGCAAAGGTGAGGGCCGCCTGCTGTTCGGTGTTGCACCTGTGGTTGTTTTTTTCACGGGCATGGGGGCTGTGGGCGCAGTGCTTCTCCATGCGTTGGATATCTTCGTCCCAGGCCCTTGTGGTCAGGGGTTCCTCAGGATTTCCTCTGCAGGAATCATCGTGGGGGTGCAGAGAAGTCAGCCCAATGTGGACACGTTGTCGGAGTCGTCTGGGGGTCCTCTCTGGATAGTTGGTTTCTCTGGACAGGGGCATCAGGTGCAGAGTAGTGGGGACTCACACTTCTGGAGTGAGGTGGGACTCCCTTTATAGATGGATGCCTTTTCTTCTGGTTGGGCAGAGCCGCTGCCCACAGGAGTTCTTGGTCCTCGGTGTTGCAGGCAGTCCCCTGGAGGCTTTTCAGGGGTCACTGGTCCTGTAGAACGCGTCACTTTTCGGTTGCAGGGTCTTTGAAGCAGGAGACAGGCAGGTAGGGCTGGGGCCAAGTCAGTTGTCGTCTCCTTCTCTTCTCTGCGGGGTTTTCAGCTCAGCAGTCCTTCTTCTTCTTGTGCGGTCGTGAGGAATCTGATGATCTAGGTACAGGGTCGCCCCTAATGGCTACTGTCCCTGAGGATGCTACACCTTCCATGTGCCCACTCCCTCTGGGGAGGGGGGCATATCCCCATCCATATTGGTCCTTCTCCTCCAAAATAAGATGGAGGATTTCTCAAGGAGGGGGTGACCGCAGCTCTGGTTACCTTAGGGGTGTACTTGGCTGGAGGGGTCACCCTTCCTTGTTTTTCTTATTATCCCTCTGGACTTGCCACCAAAAGTGGGGGCTTGTCCGGGGTGTGGGCATCTCCACTGGCTGAAGTACCCTGGGGGCATTGTAACACCAGAACTGAGCCTTTGAGGCTCACCGCCAGGTATTACAGTTCCTGCAGTGGGGAGGTGTGAAGCACCTCCACCCAGTGCAGGCTTTGTTTCTGGCCCCAGAGAGCACAGAGGCTCTCACCCCAGGGGGTCAGAAACTCATCTCTCAGTGGCAGGCTGGCACAAACCAGTCAGTCCTGCACTAAAGGATGGGGTAAAATTCATGGGACATCTCTAAGATGCCCGGTGTGTGCATTTTTTAGTAAATCCACCACTGGCATCAGTGTGAGTTTATTATTCTGAGAAGTTTAATAGCAAACTTCCCAGTATTCAGTGTAGCCATTATAGAACTGTGGAGTTTGTTTTGACAAACTCCTAGACCATATACTTAATATGGCCACACTGTACTTACAATGTCTAAGAATGGACTTAGACACCGTAGTGGCATATTGCTCATGCAGCTATGCCCTCACCTGTGGTATAGTGCACCCTGCCTTAGGGCTTTAAGGCCTGCTAGAGGGGTGACTTACCTATGCCACAGGCAATGTTTTGTGTGCATGGCACCCTGAGGGCATGCCATGTCGACTTTGCTTTTTTCTCCCCACCAACACAGACAATCTGCATTGGCAGTGTGCATGTGTTAGGTAAGGGGTCCCATAGGGTGGCACAACACATGCTGCAGCCCTTAGGGACCATCACTGGTCACAGGGCCCTTGGTACCACTGGTACCTTTTACAAGGGACTTATCTGTGTGCCAGGGGTGTGTCAAATGTGGAAACAATGGTACATTTTTAGTGAAAGAACACTGGTGCCCGGCCTGATTAGCAGGGTCCCAGTACACACTCAGTCAAGTCAGCATCAATATCAGGCAAAAAGGGGGGGGGCGTGTCCAAGATGGCGACCGGGTCGGACGTATAACTCGCAGCTCCGACCCGGCCTATAATCAAAATCCTGGAAAGAAGGCGATCCGACCCGCTGCGGAGGTAAAAACATCCCCTCCTAGTTTCGGAGCCGGCGGAGCGGCGGTGGAATCGGGCGCGGACGCGAGGGAGCCAACCAAGCCGAGCGACTCGCGCCGGGCCGGAGAGTTACAAGCGGCACCCGGCCGCACCGCGCGATCGCGCTGCGAAGCATCGTGGATTTCAGAAACGGAAAGCTGAGCCAGCCGGAACCGCGCTGACTACACAACGCGGAGCTACCGCAAAGCAGTAAGTGCAGGAGCTTGAAAGTGGGACACAAGGGGCAACACACGTAGACCTGTGGGAACTGCCCAAGACGCCCAGCTCACACAAGATCCGAGGGACGCTTGCGCCGCCGTCCTTCGCCACGCAATCGTGCTGAGAAGCCTCTGAGCGCTTGCGGCCTGGAAGAGTGTGGCGGTGGGTGCCGCGCTGGTTATGGGATAGCAGAGATCCCGGCTGGAGTTGGAGGCGAAGTGCTGCGGGGAGGACGTCCAGACCCACTATAGTGATGAAAACCATCTCCCACCAGGCAACACACGTAGGCCCGTGGGAGCTACCATAGAAGCCTAACTCGCGACAGTCCCGAGAGACGCTCGCGGCGCCCTCCACTACAGCGAGACTGCGCTGAGAAGCACTCTAGTGCTCCTGATCTGATAAACTAAGCTGGCGGAAACCGTGCTGGCTTTGCATTACAGGGCTACCAAGAGGCGGTAGGTGCGAATCCCTGGGACTCCCGCCCCGGCGAACGTCCGATTGAAGGAAACTGGACGGAATGACCCCCATAGACCTCTTGTGTTTCATTAAAGAACGGATGGCCCCCCAGCTGATAGAATAAACGTCTGGGAAAACCGCTAGACACACAGTAATATTGCTACTAAGGGACCAAACACAACGTGTTGTAGCCATAGTAGGCTGTAGAAATTTGAGAGAGAGAGCGAGATTGATCAACATAAAAGGGGCAAGCAAAGAAAAATAGTACCTAGTAGATAGGCTGAAACAGAGCCGATTCCATAACGGCGCAGAAATTAGCGGAAATAGGAACAGCCATTCGCAGTGCCAACAGGCGAGTGCGTAGTGTGGGGAAGGGTGGAGGCCGCCTGTCGTTCGCAGACACTGTGCCGTGGTTTAACTCCTATGCATCGCAAGTGACACGCCGCCGACGCTACAGCACTTAGCCCCCGTGACAAAACTAATATAACACAACGCTGAATTCGGAGTTTGGCAATAACTTGAAACGTGAACCGTCTGATGGGAAAACCAAAGACCCCACGTGCTCCCCCAGGAACCATGGGCCCAACTAACCCACCTCTAGCACCCGGAGCCACAGACGCATACCAAACCCTTCAGAAAATGGAAGAGACATTGCAAACGCACTCAACACAATTCGAAAAAGTGCTGCAAGCCATACTGGAAACTAAAACAACTCTGGAAGCGAAAATTGGCTCAATCATGGAAGATGTTAACTTACTTCGTACGGACCAGCAGGCGCTAGCAGAAAAGGTCGTTGAACTTGAAAAAGATACGTCCCACCTTAAACCATCTATTTTAGAAGTTAAATCCCAATTAAGCGCCATAACAGCAGAAGTTGAGACACTTAAGCGACGAGCAGAAGAAGCCGAAGGCAGGTCGCGACAAAACAACATTCGGTTTGTGGGATTTCCAGAGCGCGTCGAAGGCCCAAATACAGAACTCTTTATCGAAAAATGGCTGACTGAAACGGTGTTGAAAAATAACGTTCCAAAGTTCTTTTCAATAGAACGCGTCCACAGGATTCCGGGCAGACCCCCTCCACCGGGTGCCTACCCGCGTCCCCTCATAGCGAAACTATTGAATTATCGTGACAGAGACCTTATATTACAATTATTCCGAAAATTAAACCCAATACACTTTGAAAACACGCAAATAACCGCCTACCCAGACTTCACAGTGGAGGTACAAAAAAAAACGAAACTCATTTTACCGGGTCAAAGAGCGTCTCAGAGAACACAATATTAAATATTCCTTGTTGTTCCCCGCTAAACTCCGAGTACAAGACGTCACTCGTACCCTTCTTTACTACTCCTGAGGACGCATGGACATGGCTTCACGCAAAAGGACTAGCTGATCCTCCACCACTTAACGACATAAGCCTACCCCCGAGAAACAAGCGTAAACCTCGCAGTAAACAAGCCAACAAACCTTCCCCTGAACAATCACAAGTAGAAAGATCGCTACTACTACAGTCTGCGCAGCGTTTTGCCAATGTATCACCGACATCTCTCTCCGAGCAATCAGAAGCTGAACCTGAACTAGAGTTAAACTCTGACTCAACGGAAATTGAGCAGGGCCCAAACCTCACTCCGAGAACAGCAGACGACATCTGTTAAATACTTGTTTCCACGTACAGGATACCATTTCTTCTGCTGTTACTACTTAGTCTCTGTCGTTGTTTACAATTGCATAAATACTTTCCCTGGCTTGTGTGTCCGGTCTGCCGCCGCTCGGTCCTGGCAATGAGATCAACATCCACAAAATAGGCCGGTTCTAAAACCACTACAACACCCGTAACCATGGATCACCCTCCACACTATATGGACTGTTACCCCAAGCAGACAAGTTTTATTATACCCCTGTTTTTATCTCATCTGCTACTGTCGTTAAACATAGCAGATTTTGTAGCTGTAGTTGAATGGAAAGTTTTGTTATTATGTATATTGACATGTACTAATTATAGAGCGTCACACCATAATGTAAACTTTAAAAACAAGGCACACACTTCAGTAGCTAGAAAGCTAGTTGTTGGGTATAGATACCAAATAGCAAAGAAAATTTGGGCTTACACAACCCCGAGCGGTATCCCCTCAGAATATCTTACTCAAACCCTATGGCATCGCAAAATAAACAATATACTACACAATATAAAACCCTAACATGGAATGTAAAGGGCATGGCTTCCGCAAGTAAAAGGCATCGGATTTACACATATCTTAGGAGGCACCAGATACACATAGCCATGCTACAGGAGACCCATTTAGATAAATCCTTGTTGGCACTAACTAAAACAAAGTGGAAAGGACAATTATATGGGACCACCTTTTCGTCATATGCCAGAGGAACTGTAATCTGGATAGCCCCCGGGGTTCCATACACTGTGTCCCAAAAACAGTGCGACTCAGACGGGCGGTATGTAGTTCTAGAGGGCACTTTAGATGGCGTCCCATTAGCCTTGATAACCTTATATGCTCCTAATACAAATCAACGCGACTTTCTAGGGACAACGGGCAGTAGCATGCTCAGCGATCCCGCAATAGATGCCATATGGGGTGGAGACTTTATCTGCGTTCTGGATATTTTAAAAGACCGTTCTATTCCCCCACTAGAACGCGCACCGGCTAAACGAGCATCGCTTGATCTGATAGAATGGGCTGTTAATAACATGCTTACTGAAATATGGAGAACTTCCCACCCCACATTACGCGAGTACTCGTTTTATTCACCAGTACACAAACTTTATACTAGACTAGACATGTTCTTCGCTACATCTAACATAATCTCAAAGGTAACTACATCTGGCTACCTAGCCCGCACTATATCAGACCATAATCCACACTATTTCATGCTGCTGTGGGGATACATTCATGCCCGCATTCCAACATGGCGCCTACAGCCAGACGCCTTAACGGACCCCCCCTTTAACACTGAACTGACCACATGCCTATCAACCTATTTTTCTCTAAATAAAAATTCAACATCAACCCGAGCTACCGAATGGGATGCCCATAAAGTAGTAGTTAGAGGGCACTGCCTGGCAGCATCAGTGGGCATTAAGAAAATGCTGTCCTCAGAATTACTAAAATTGGAAGCCAAAATACATAGTGCAGAGATTGAAGCCTCAACAAACAATACACCACCAGAAACACTTATAGCACTGAGGGCAAAATATAGAGAAACGGACGTCAGCCTCGGTAAACACAATTATAGACATTTTAAAATGAGACAACATGCTGAGGGGGATAGATCGGGCAAACTATTGGCGTGGCTAGTGCGCCAATCACTGCAATCATCGCCGATAGGAGCTATCAAATTACAAACAGGAATAGTGGTCAACACCCAAACTGACATTAACAAGGCCTTTTACACATATTATCTCACGTTATACCAATCTTCTACACCTCCCACAGAACAGCAACTTGCCGAATTCCTAACTCAGATTCCCCAAAACTCGAGCATTGTCAACAACGCAGATATCCTAGACGGCCCCATCACTATCGAAGAACTCCGCTTGGCCCTCTCTCAGATGGCACGAGGCAAGACCCCTGGCACAGACGGTTTACCGCCAGAATATTATAACTCGCAAAGTACTCACCTGTTGCAACCCCTGTTAGAGGTGTTTAATGAAGCGCGCAACAGAAAACAACTACCAGACATGAGGGAAGCACTAATAGTGGTCCTACCAAAACCTGGACGGGACCCGTTGGATGTCAGATCATACAGACCACTCTCTTTGCTGAACACCGACTGCAAACTTCTTGGGAAAATTCTAGCAAATAGATTACTCCCCTATCTACCTGACTTGATACATCCAGATCAGTCGGGATTTATCCCGGGTAGAAACACTTTCATTAATATAAGGCGCCTAATTCGTATCATGCACCACACTACTGACCCAGAAAGCGTGACTGTGTCACTGGACATCGAGAAGGCGTTTGATACGCTAGGTTGGGAATATCTATTTAACACTCTTAAGATGTTCGGATTCAAGAGCGGCTTCATTAATTGGATCACAACACTATATTCCAAACCAACAGCCCGAGTTAAAACCGGCCAGATGGTATCGGAAGCCTTTCCTGTGTGCAGAGGAACAAGACAGGGCTGCCCACTATCACCATTGCTATTCGCAATAGCTATGGAACCACTTGCAATTAAGATCAGGAGGTACGCACATAAATGGGGAATAAGGGAGTTTGAAGCATATCATATAATTTCTTTGTATGCAGATGATGCCCTGGTATATTTACGCAACCACTCTGACTCCCTGCCCCAGATAATGCATATATTGGATAGCTTCGCTCTGGTGTCTGGCTTACGTGTGAACTGGTCTAAATCCTGTATCTTTCCCCTCACTGGTTTGCCCTCTGAACAACAAACATCATCCTCCACACATCAATTAACATGGTCGTACCAAACCTTCAAATACCTAGGTGTCCAAGTGTACCATTCTATGGCAGATCTAAGAGAAGGTAACCTAGATAGGCTTCTCCGCTCCACCCGTGGCTCCTTGGCATTTTGGAGTTCCTTGCCCCTTTCGCCCATGGGCCGGATAGCAATAGTCAAGATGATAATATTACCGAGATTTTTATATTATTTCTCGGCACTCCTGTTGGCCTTACCGCGCTCGTTTTTCCATAAAGCGCATTCACTACTAACTGACTTACTCTGGGGTAGAGACAGACGCAGAGTAGCTTTAAACACCACGCAATACCCGCAAGAGGAAGGTGGTTTAGGTATGCCGAACCTTGAGCTATATTATGCAGCAGCCCAACTTCAATGGGTCACCAAATGGCTCAATGAGCCGTCCAACACAGAGGTCACAGCAATAATGGACTACATAACCCCTACACAGATATTGGCATGGTTATTAATAGGGCTCCCTCATCTACGACATAATACTCCCCGGCTTAGTTCGGCCAGGCATTGCTGGAAAAGATATGTACAAGGCAAAATGCCATCACTCCCCTATTCTCCCTTGATCCCAATACCACAGATCCCGGGCTTCCATGCCTTATCCTCCCATCATGACTTACGAACGGTTAATACCCTCTATACAGGTGACCTATATACCGAATCCAGAGCAATCAAGTTTGTAAACTTGACGGCTGCGGGGGCAATGCAGCCACGAGCCTTTCTGACATTCAACGCCATCAATAATCTCCTACGCAATACATGGGGCTGTGGTCAAAGTGAACCAAACGAATCTCTCCTATTTACTGCAATACTCACTATGGGAGAGGCAAAACACACTGTTACCAAATTATACAAAATATTCCTATCAAGAAGCTGTAAAGCTCTAACCCAGGTCAAACTTCGCTGGGACTCCGCTCTTCCTACACCAATAGCACAAAAATCCTGGGACACAGCCCTCACTTCGATTAAGTCCGTATCACGCAACTTTAGACTAAGATACACGCAATTCAATTATTTGCATCAGGCCTACCTCTCCCCAGCTCATATTCATAAAATATATCCAGGAGCTAACTCCATATGTCCAAGATGCGCTGCCCCAGCCGCGATGGTCTGGGAATGTCGCACAATCAACACTGGCTGGAACCAAATCGTCAACACAACCATAGACCTATCAGGCCAACCGCTTATCCAGACTCCAGAATCCTGTCTACTTAATATACGACAACGGAAAAAAAAAAGATAAGCACACCCACAAGTTTGTAGATTTAGCATTCGTGACATATAAACGTCTGATAGCCACACATTGGAAGGCCCCAAATGCTCCCCCCCATTCTATCTGGCTGCGTGACCTGCACGATTACACATTGGCGGAAGCTCAAACTCTGAGGTTATCACAGCACAGAGGTCAGACACAAAGTGGGATTGAAAGTTGGGATCTCTTTGTAGTTAGAATTGAATCTAGAGATGACAAATACCCCCCATAAACTACACCCTTCAATAAACTCAAAACACGCTATCCCTAGATCTACTCAAAATAACTGAAGCTTTCAAGAATAGATCCAAATTACTGCATCACTAGGCCTAGCCCGCATCACATTTACCCAACGACCGACCCAGGATACAACTATCCCCCTATACCAAAGAACACACACAGCAGTGTAGCTCTCGGAGCCAGTACACCACTATCATAATGGACGCCAAAAGACATACTTAAGAATATTATTTATCATGTCAAATGTTATTGGTTATAGAATGTTCATGGAAAGCCAGTACATTGAAATGTATCAATACTGTGTAACGTATAAAAGTTAGAAGATAGGTGACTTTTCGCCTAAATATATGTAATGTACTGCTATGTCCAGACCTTGTTTAACTTTAAGTTTAATAAACAGATTTAAAAAAAATATATATATATCAGGCAAAAAGTGTGGGGGGGGGGGTAACTGCAACAAGGAGCCATTTTCCTACAACTGGGAAGTTTGGCATCAAACTTCCCAGCACAATTAACCCACACTGATGCCAGTGTGAGATTTGTTTAAAAAAAATGTACACAGAGGGCATCTTAGAGATGCCCCCTGTATGTTAGTCCCTGTATGTTAGCCAAACTGCTAGTGTAGGACTGACCGTTCTAGTGCCAGCCTGCCACTTTCAGACAGGTTTCTGACCACATAGGATAAGTGCCTTTGTGCACTCTGTGGTCAGAAATAAAGCCTGTCCTGGGTGGAGGTGCCTCACACCTACGTCCTACAGGAACTAACACCTGTTGGTAAGTTGGTTTTTCTGGACACGGGCCGGGGCCGTCGGGTGCAGAGTAGCGGGGACTGACGCTTCTGGAGTGAGGTGGGATTCCCTTTAAAGATGGATGTCTTTTCTTCTGGTTGGGCAGAGCCGCTGCCCACAGGAGTTCTTGGTCCTTAGTGTTGCAGGCAGTCCCCTGGAGGCTTTTCAGGGGTCGCTGATCCTGTAGAACGCGTCGCTTTTCGGTTGCAGGGTCTTTGAAGCAGGAGACAGGCCGGTAGGGCGGGGGCCTAGTCAGTTGTCGTCTCCTTCTCTTCTCTGCGGGGTTTTCAGCTCAGCAGTCCTTCTTGTGAGGTCATCAGGAATCTGATGATCTCGGTTAATGGTCGCCCCTAAATACTAAATTTAAGGGTGTGTTAGGGTCAGGGGGCAGTAGCCAATGGCTACTGTCCCTGAGGGTGGCTACACCCTCCTTGTGCCCACTACCTATGGCTGATGGGGGGCACATTACTGTCCCTATTGGTCCTAATCCTCCAAAGCAAGATGGAGGATTTCTCAAGGGGGGAGGGGTCACTTCAGCTCTGGACACCTTAGGGGTGTGTCTGGCTATGAGGGGGATCCTCCTTGTTTTTCTCATCATCCCCCTGGACTTGCCGCCAAAAGTGGGGGTTCGTCAAGGGGGCGGGCATCTCCACTGGCTGGAGTGCCCTAAGGGGATTGTAACACCAGGCCTGAGCCTTTGAGGCTCACCACCCGGTGTTACAGTTCCTGCAGGGGGGAGGTGTGAAGCACCTCCACCCAGTGCATGCTTGTTTCTGGCCCCAGAGAGCACAAAGGCTCTCACCCCCAGGGGGTCAGAAACTCGTCTTTCAGTGGCAGGCTGGCACAGACCAGTCAGACCGGCACTGAAGGGTTGGTTAAAACTGGGGGCATCTCTAAGATGCCCTCTGTGTGCATTTTGTAATAAATCCAACACTGGCATCAATGTGGGTTTATCGTTCTGAGAAGTTTGATACCAAAATTCCCAGTATTCAGTGTAGCCATTATGGAACTGTGGAGTGTAGCCATTATGGAACTGTGGAGTTTGTTTCGACAAACTCCCAGACCATATACTTAATATGGCCACAGTGTACTTACAATGTCTAAGAATGGACTCAGACACTGTAGGGGCATATTGCTCATGCAGCTATGCCCTCACCTGTGGTATATTGCACCCTGCCTTAGGGCTCTAAGGCCTGCTAGAGGGGTGACTTTGCCACAGGCAGTGTTTTGTGTGAATGGTACCCTGAGGGGGATGCCATGTCGACTTTGCCTTTTTCTCCCCACCAACAAACACAATCTGCAATGGAAGTGTGCATGTGTTAGGTGAGATGTCCCTTAGGGTGGCACAACAAATGCTGCAGCCTTTAGGGACCTTCCCTGGTCACAGGGCCCTTGGTACCACTGATACCTTTTACAAGGGACTTATCTGTGTGCCAGGAGTGTGCCAATTGTGGCAACAATTATATATTTTTAGTGAAAGAACACTGTTGCTGGGGCCTGGTTAGCGGGGTCCCATCACAATCAGCATCAATATCAGGCAAAAAGTGAGTGTTGGGGGGGGGATAACTGCAACAAGGAGCCATTTTCCTACATTTGCTCTACACATTCTCTACAATAATAAAAACCAGATGAACACAATCACCCACACAAATATCTGGCCGCTCTACTCTAACATACACTTGTGGGTTACAGGAACTATGGACCTCATTTACGAAGCCCTATCGGCATACTACGCCACTGGAGCATCATTTTGTTTAATGCTCCGGTGGCGCATTGTGCCAGCCCATATTTACAAGGCCTAGCAAAGCCACCTTCCATGGCTTTTCATGGCCTTGTAAATATGGACCCCTTTCATGCATAACACTGCATGAAAGGAGCGTTTCATGGGTGTTGCTTGGGGTGTTCCCAAGCAAACCCAAAGGAATCTGACTCTTCCCAGATTTACAAGTCTGGGAATGCTTCAGATTCTTATCCCACCTAAGGGGTGGGATAAGAATGACGCAACGGGGAGAAATGTCTTTTTTCTCCCTATTTTTTCCTATTTCTGTGTGGTGCATTCTACAACACACATAGAAAGAAGGTAACATCACTTGTGATTGTGTTTGTGCAGGAAGATGCCCCTTCCTGCACAAAAACAATCATCCCCACAAAGTAGGCACCCTTGCAGCATGGTGTAAGGGTGCCTGCATTGGAGAATGGAAGCAATTTGTGCGCGAGCGCAGGGGGAGAGAACAGAAATGCGCCTATCTAATAGATACAGTGCATTTCAGCCCTTTCTGGTGGTGAAGGGCGGCGCAGCAGGGCACTTGCTGCATCGCCCTGTGCCATGGGCCTCGTAAATGAGGCCCTATGTATATAACCACTAATATCCGAAAACCTCTGCACGTCCTCAGAAACAACCAAAAATCTACCTTCTTGTGTTGAGTCTGTGCCACATGTTCACCCTGAAAATCATATTCTATTAGTTTGGTACCGAGTCTAGCCAATCTTGATGTACACTTTTAAGAATGCACATTTTTGCCACCTAGAGTGTAGATACGTATCTTTATCGTGAATTGTGATCAGTTTTAAATGTGATTCTTCAACCACACTCATAACCATTTAACTTGTGCAGGTCAACATATCCTTCTGAATAATGTTTTCTATTGTTTAAAAGTGTGGAAGGTACGTGCCACATTCTCATGACTCACTTGCATCAACTGCTGTGTCGAGTTTTTTTGAGACGGTTGAAAGATCGAACCTGCTAATTTCTCCATACAATGCTGTCCATTGCGTTTAGTAAATTAGGTAATGATTCAGCAAGGGTGGACACACTTGGGACTAATTCAATGTAAAATGCACACAGTTAAAGAAAAAACAGGTATTGATTCCTGCAGTGGCGGCTGGTAATTGGAGCAATTCTCAGCGTGCACTCACAAATATACATACATTCATACATACATACACGCCAAACAAAGTAGCTACAGCGGTTATCTCAGCCTCTGAGGTTCCTGGAGGGTTGGGACTGCCACTTCCTCTCATTGGCTGGCCTAGCTGAGAGGATGCAGCAGCCCTTGCTCGTCACAGAATGGGATGAGGTCAGTGAGAGTGCAGGGTTTAAAAATGAAGTGACCAGCTCCGAGACTACAAGTGACACATCAAGACCAGGAGGACCTTGCATTTTTCTGGATTCCTGGAACAAAAGCCTCCTCTTTCTCACTAGAAGCCTAATTTAGGATTCATTCCAAATCATCTGGTTAAATTATTCCATCTGTTGCTTACAATACAAACATTTGTCCCTGCTCAGTTTTACCTTTTTCTGTCTAAAGAATTCTGAAAACGGTATTTAGTCTTTGAATGTGTTTTCCTAATTGTCTGTACATATCAGTAAATCATCTTGGAATGCAAGCTCTCCCTCATGTCCTTTCACCAATATCAGGCAATTTCTTTTTTTTTCTTTTTTATTTGGAAAACACTGTCTGAGGTTACAGAGTGAGATGTTTCAAACCCTATGCCAACACTAGCTGATGATATGCAAGTTTGAGTTTGGAAAAACATTTTGCCCTGCCTATGTCACCATTCCAATAAGATATGTCAATCAACCCAAAATCCATGATTGAGACTGTGCAAATCTTTCTGAAGTTTAAGCTCCAATACATCAGAATAGTTCGTTCTACTGTTAAGCGGAACAATCCTGAGAATCACAGAATTACAATTCTATTTCAGCCTAATTTAATGCTGGAAGCCCCTCAGTTCACCCATGCACTTTACACATGCTTCCTTGTTTTTCTCCCCCCCCCCTCCCCAACAACTTTTACACCCTCTAGTTTTCAGCAATACTTAAAACCTGTCTTGTAAACAACATATTTTGCTACACATAAGAGCTTTTCCTTAGTAGTGATTTGTATCCTTCTGTCTGGTATGAACACCATAAACAAGTCCTGGTGAAATCAACCCATAATGCCATGCCCTTTGTCATGTAGACTATGACATGAATACAATTACTTGAATTCAGTACTGGCCACTATGAACCCACTCAGATTAATTTTGAGAGTAATGTAAGCTTCTGGTTTCACATCCAACTTAAGAACTTTCATGTACCAGACCAGCGTGTCTTGTTCAATATGATACCACTATGAGCTTCAGAATCCACTAACAAATCCATCAACAACTATTTAAATCACTGAATTCTTGCACACAGCTTCTTGTCATCAACTTGCATACTGAGTGCCAGTTTACAGTACATGCTCTGTTGCAATGTTATTTACTCATATATAGTATTCCCCTTTTCTTTTGTTTAGCTAGTATGACCACCCTCAGGCAAAATGCCTCCCCCAACCACACACATTACTCCAGGCAACTTTTGATTGTTCTTATGGCATCTTCCAACGAGTTGATCATGAATGTACTGTTCCATTAAGGACCCGATTTAGAACTGGCAAATGGGTTACTCCATCATAACAAATCGAAATCCAATATGATATAATGGGAGTTCGATTTCAGCAGATGGGATATCCGTCAGCGTTGTGACTTAGTAACCAGACAACCAAGTCCAAAATCCAGCCCTAAGTTTTCAAACTCACAAGAGCAGCCACTATCCTGATTGCCTCCACATAGGAGTCAATAGTCTCACCATGATATTGATCTTTAGAAAAAGCGTATGCCATCTTGCCATAATGCGCTTTGTTTAAATGCTTATAAAGCTTTTTCACAGCTTGTTGAATCATTTAACTCCAGGCGAGTGTTCGAAAATTATTTGACATTCTAATCCAAATAGTTCTCCAGTATACAACTCTTCATGTTAGATCAAGCATGAAAATCATCTATTGGCAGATGCAAATTAAAGACGCAAAACCAATCTTTTCCTATTATAGGTGTTCCCAAGGTGCTGTAAAAATGGTGGTGGGAACATGAGATTCTATGGCAATAATACTTGAATACCTGATGGTTGGTTGTGCCTGGTCTGTGTACCTGCTCTGCCTTTCTCGCAACAGTGATATGTGGCCAGCAGATCATCTTCTGCTGAGGCCTGACCCGTTTGTCATATTAATCTTATTTAGAAAGATGCTGGATGATAGCATTCTCTGATGTCGGAGATGGGAAACATAACACTTGTCCTGAACTTCACGTCACATTGAGTTGGCACTAGAGAGACTAGGTGGTCCTCACGTTGTTCTGATGATATACTGACTAATGCAGTGAGTAATGCAAAAACAAAACAAAAAAACGCACTGGTATGGCAATTCTTGACACTACCAAAAATAACATTGTGCAGGCTACAAAACAAACTGACAGCATATGTAGGCACAGGATACGCATCAAACGGTGGTGTGCAGCAGTACAAATAGGGCACATTGGTATCGTTATCTGTGGTATGCACGTACCTTTCAGTGCTCAGCAGGTACACAAGCACAATTCTCCTAAATCATAGGATGTTGCACTGATTCTGGGGAAGGAAAGTTTTGTAGTGCACCTGGTACAATTACGCTGCTTGGCAAAAGGCTTTGGGTCTCTGGAAGCGAAATTCTAAACAGTCCTCTTAGACCGGTCAGCCTTCTGGTGCTCGTCCTCTAAACTTTTTGCCTACTCGCCTCCAATTTTTTTACTAGATTTTTGCTTTTGTTGGCCTTGGGAACGTGCACTGTACCACTGCTAATCAGTGCTGAAGTGCTTGCGCTGCCTCCCATAAACATGGTATAATTTGCATATTTCATTTACGTAAGTTCCTTGTAGAGTGGTTTACCTTATATAAAGGCATGCACTTATATTGGCACTCTCTTATGTAGCCCTCCAAAGCATGTCACAGGTCTGCCATTGAAGCATTAACCCAGTATCCAACTTCCATGTCAACCTGGTATTTAAAGTCCTTTGCCAAGCTCTAAACTTTCCTTTTATTACACGTAAGTCACCCTTCAGGTAGGCTCTAGGTAGCCCATAGGACAGGGTGCCGTTTAATTAAAAGGTTGGGCATGTACTTTTAAGTTTTACATATCCTGGTAGTGAAAAACACCCAAATTCATTTTTCGCCACTGTGCGGCCTACCCCCTCCCAAATGATAACATGGGGGGATTTCGTATTACAGCTTGTTAAATGTAACTCTTATTTTAGAGAAAGTAGATGTGTCATGCTTTGTCCCTATCAAATTGTAATGATAAAACCCATTCAATGAACGGTGAAGTCAGATTTTATCATGTTTTTGAAAATGCCACTTCTAAAAATTTGACATTTTCCTTCCCTTTGTGTCTGCAGCCTGTTTTGGATCACATGACTAGGTGTAACTGACATACTTTGGGAATTCCTCCCAGACAGTTGCAGGAGTAGGTGTGCCGGAATGGTCCTTCTGCTGGCAGGATGATGGGGCTGAGCACAGCCCCACTCACACCTGTTGTCCACTCCACCAGATGGCTACACTGCCCCAGTAATGTTAACAACACCAACGAAACGTGAAGAAACCAAGCTCCACCCAAGAGCTTGCCTTGGGGATTGGGGCGCCCCGTACGATAATCTGACACCCCAGCCACATGACTACCTTCTCCACAGATGATTATTTTTTTTTTTTCCTCCTAAACTAACACACACCAACATAGGCATTTTGTTTGTTTTACTGCACTATTCGTACAAGTGTGGGGTGTCTGGGCACTTTACACCATGCATTATGGGCAGACAATGGGTCATGTTTGTATATTAGTCAAGTGCTAGAAGTGCAACACATACTATCGATGTGTGCAATATTTTTTCCATCTCTGAGAACTAGACATGCTAGGAAGTCGTAATACCTAGTTTGATTAGCTATGGTCGTTCTTGTTGCAATGTTATTGCATGTGCGTGCCTTTTCGTAAGCATTGCTGGTGGGGCTGTGTGATGGTCCCTGCTGCAGCTGTGTGTTTGGCTAAAACTGGTTGGAGTCTTAGACGCAGACTGCACATGTTCGTGGCAGGAAACTGCTTCTGAGACTCTCCATCCTAGTCCAGACACATGCTTGTAAAAGTGAGGGGGGGGGGAAGGGAGAGTCTGCATCTGATCAACACCTTGTCTGAACCACTTGCTGCCCCTGGGTGGCTTAAGCTGCCAAAGAATTGGAGTAGGTGGGATCTTCGTTGGACAACTGTGATACGATAAGCTGTTCCATGCTTGTGACCAGAGCCTGACTTGGATATCTTCTTTGCTAAACCCGTCTACTTTGAGTGGTGCCTGAGTCTTTGTATTCTCTAATCTGAGATCTTGGTACGGTCATATCCAGGGAAAAAAAAAAAATGGAGCTCAGATAAGTTAGGACTAACTATCTCATATACCCCCCACCCCCTGGTGAGGATTTCAATTTAGTATTTGAGAAATAAACTCCTGCTTAGTTGTGTTTGGGTTTTTTTTGGGGGGGGGGGGGGGGGGGGCACTTATCAAAAATGCTCTGCCAGAGTGGTAGAGGAACTTAGAGTTTGACTAGCAAGCTGGTGGGGGGGGGGGGGGGGTCAGTTCATCCACATCTTGGTGGTATCACACTTGTCAAACTTAAAACTAGCTGTATGATGGTACATTAAGGATCAAGATTAAAAATACAACTGTAGGTCAGATCTAATTTGGTCAGCCTCGCATAACAAATTCAGGCATTGATTTATACCTAGTCAGTGTGCGGCATAGCTAACGTCACTAATCCAGTTTAGCAAAAATATTGCAGAGATGCTGTGACACTAAATTTCCAATAATTACCATGCTCTGGTACAAATAACTTGCAGAGCAACTTAGGCTCATGTTGGACAGTAGAATGTAGACACTGAAAGCATCTGCTGCAGAGAAGTAAGTAGCAGGCGAAGCTGTAAAGTCAATCCAACCGGTGATGCACCTTGGGCAGACAGGCGAGCAGGTTGGTCCCGGTCTCCTCCTGGCGCTTAAAGCATTTTATCACCACAACTATGGGTCGAGGACTGGTGAGACACCCGAGGGCTTCGGGGTGGTTCAGGTATGGTTTCAAGATAGTGGGAGCCTATGTCCCTATTGCTCTGAACAAGAAACCAACAAACTAGCCTTTGGAGTCACTTGTACGAATAGTGCAGTAAAACAACCGAAATGCCTATGTTGGTGTGTGTTAGTTTAGGCGAAAAAAGAAAAAAAAAATCTGTGGAGAAGGTAGTCATGTGGGCGGGGTGTCCGAGAGATTATCGTACGGGGCGCCCCCATCCCCAAGGCAAGCTCTTGTGTGGAGCGTGGTTTCTTCACGTTTCCTACGGGTTAGTGCCGTTAACATTACTGGGGCAGTGTCGCCATCTGCAAGATGCAATGACCTCGGATAGCTTTGGGGGTGGTCAAAATAAGCGCCCCACAGAAACCAATGGCTTATGAGCTCTGGACAAAAGCCGGCCTATTCTCTGGACTTTATGTACAGCTTCAAGATATGTGGATAGCCAGTACCGACATTTCTATTTAACCGCACATTAAAAATATGCCGATGCTTTATTGGGGTCATTACATCTTTATTAATCCAACTTAAAAAAATAGTACAAGATAAATACAAAAAGATAAAAATGTGGTGGTGTGTACTTACAACCTAACCAGTCCACTACATTCATTATATTGCAAAACGCGATTTACATAAGCAATGTTCACAGAACCTCCCCCGTCCCACAGGCGCACCTCGGAATGTGCGGGCATCATTGATTCCATGTGTCCAAACATGAAGTTTGCAGATTGATGAATAGTTGTACGTAGAACGACGAACACCAGTGACGAAGACCATAAATGCTTTAGATGCATTCACATGTTGTGGAATCACAGCCGGTTCATTCTAACGGAGAAGAGAGACAAACCATGTCAGGTCACTTGCCAAACTTTCACACCGTCAACACGCATTCCCCCCCACAACCAGACCACTGCCATCTAAGCCACTAAGCGCGTGCTACCCAGAAAAGACTCGGTGATTCCCAGTACATTGCGACAGATCGCACACTGCTCTCTACTATCACACGTCAGCCCCCACCCAGGTAACAATCACTTCTATGATTTAGGGCAGTATGTCACCGGAGCCCGTGTAGGACACATAATGTACAAGTACAGCGCCTTGGTGGATCCGAGGATTTAACAGAGTCCTTTACAGACTGGACTCCAGATCGGTGCCTGGTGACTGGGAAAGATGACCCACTGGTAGTAATCCACCCCGACTTTGAGTTACACCTCCCAGCCAACAGGATTTCCCTGCCTCACGTGCGTGTTCGTAAAGTACCTTTACAACACCACGTGTAGCTGTATAATGTCAACTAGGAGTTCCATATAAGCAGAGTGCACGGCCACATACTCGTCAGCTCATGCATGCTCACATCCGGCGGGGAATCCTCAAGTGCGGACCTCGAGGGTTACACAACCTGCTTTCAGTTTACGCCACGGCCCATACCTCAGACTTGGGGTTTGGCAGCGTACCGCTCCGGCTGCCCTCCCTGTAGTACGGACGAGTAGGCCGGATCAGCGCTGGACTGGGCTTTCGGCACCGTCTGCTGGGTGGTTGTCTCGTGTCGAGTGGTCTGAACCCCGGCGGACGCTCCGCCCCTGCACGAGAAGTGAGCACAGGGTGAATGATCGGCAAATACTTCACGTATTACTCTTCCTCCCACCTACTTGGCCAATGATGGGTTATCTGGTAAGAGCCACTGAAGGGTGCGGGATACTTACATCACATTGGCTGCTATGGCAGCCACGAGCCCCGAAAGCAGGAAAAACAAAAGCACGCTCAGGATGGAGGTGATTACGATCATTCCGCCGCTTCTGCGGCCAGGCCATGTGTCGATTGTGTCTGAGTTTTTAACTAGGGGAAAGAAAAAAAAAAAAAAAAAAAAAAAAAACGAAATTAGGTGCATGGCACTCAAATAAGTCACTGAATCAACCACCATCACTGCTCCACCCCTACGTGCAGACGCCACCCACAGTTCAATGGAGAAACATGCAGGACATCTACACGAGCCGTAGAATGGTTCGACTAAGTCCCCTCTGCCTCCGACAATCCCACCCACTATACAGGAGGTCCATGTTCTCCTGCAGCCGGGAAGAAGGGTCGGTACTGCCGACAACTTGGCAAACTTTCTCCCCACCCTGCATCAAAGAGGGAGGTTTGCTTTACCCCGCAACACACTTCAGCTGCATGGTGTTTCTTACCAGCCTTTGTGGTGATTTTATCGGACCAGAGGGTCTGCCCAATACGGCCACCATTTTTCAATAATCCATACACGAACCTAGAGAAAGTACAGTAGATAAAGCCATCGGTAAGTAACCCAAACGGATGACACGCGAGTCCAGTCTTTCACAAAGGTCTTTTTGTCAACACCCAGCAATGAGGAGAAGCGCCCCACACCCGGCCTAGTCCGGCCCATGCAAGCCAGTGCAGACCTCTGTGCAGTCTTCTATTGGGGGTCTTCCCCAGTGCCCGGTTTGGTGTGCCTTAACCCTGCAGCGGGGTAGCTCTGCTGTTTGCGGGTCACTACAAGGGGGGCGGGGGGGGGGGGGGGGGTTAAGCTGCCGAGGCGAATCTAGTGGCAAACCTATCAAGAGGTACATCTTGCTTCCTTATAGTAATTTGGGCGTGGACCTCCCAGTCACTTAGTTGCCCAGGAAGCAAGTGTCGGAAACTTGACCCATCTGTACTGGTAAGGATGTCTAAAGGTGATTGTGCCAGTAGTGTCCGCCGCCCCGTGTGACTGATAAATACGCCCCTCCCCCCGTCAGCTCACGTACCTGTAAGATGTATTGCTTTGCAGAGGCGGGTTGCAGGTCCCGTTGAAGTTGGGGTCATTCAGACAGGTCGTGTTGTCCCCCACTCTCACCAGGTATTGTTGCAGAGTGCTGGCCGAGGCGCCCGCACCACCCAGGGCGGAACAGTCGGGGACGGCAAACTTGGCTATTACGAAGGGCGCCAGGGAGCCTCCGCTGGTTTTTTGGAAAGTGTCACTGGTGCTGAGGTTGTTGTTGGAAGCTGGGGACAGAGGGGGCACGCGTTACTGTCGAGTCCAACATCCTCCCGCAGTGCATGAGCGGCAGCCCTCGCTTGACAGTGACGCGCACGTCCCACGGACAAGCAGCTGGTACCGGGGCAGAGAAATACCTTATCCCAACTTAACCATCCAACCACTAACACGCATCCACCGATGACCCAGCGTGCCACGGGGCGAGGGGACCCTGTTGTGGGACGAGGCCGTTCACGATCACCGTCTAGAAACCCTCCTAACCCCTTTACGCCCCCCACGCGAGGTACCGATAGAGCATCTGTACTCACCAGTCGCCTGCAGTCCATACAGGGTCACAGAGTAAAGCGAGTAGTCGGGTGTGGCTCCCGCGGCGGTGTCTCTGCGAATGGCGCCGTCAAAGACACAGGCCGGTCTCTGCAGGGCAACCGTGGTGAGCGTGGGGTTGTTAGCCAACATCATTGGAGTTATAACCTCTGGTGCGGGATCCACTCCCGAAAAATAATCTGAGGAAAAAAGAAAGCGTCATTCGGGCAAACGGATAAAATGCAAGCAACAGCAGGAGTATTAATGTACATTGCATGATTAGCAGCACAGGTTTGTTTTTTTGTTTACAGAGACCAAAATGCACGCAGCGTCCGACTGGAATATAACCCAATTTAGTAACCCTATTAATCTGCACTCCTCACATGCCACTGCCCTTTCAGCCCCTCTCCAGCACCCTACTTGTCGTATAATGTATGTTAACATTACGTCTCTGGAAGGTGCAGTGTGAACTTAAACGACAGATACCAGAAGTTAGGCGTAATTAATGTTTTTCGTCAAAAAAAGACAGACTAGCCCGTAAATCACTAGATGGCGCTACCGGTAGACACGACAACTCTAGCCCCAGCGATGGGGATAGCAGGTCAGGTGAAGGTGAAAGGCGGAGACACCGAGCAAGGCGCGTGAAGACATCAGCCGAACCACCTTCTCCCCCAAATCCTGCTGCGCTCTGACTGCTTCCTTCCAGAAAGGCCTATACGATGAAGGGCGTGCACTTGTTAGTTTCCCAAACCTCCACGCCAATGGCCCCAAGCCTTTTGACTTCTGTGGACCCCCACGTTAGCGTAAGGTGAGCCCGGGAACCCCCACTGAATCATTACTGGAATCCTACCGTGCATCCAACGGTGAAGCACAAGCTCACACTACAGTAATTCGTGCACGGATTTCTCGGTGTGAGACGCCCACAACAGAACGAAAGCGAATAGGTCGGAAACTAAAAGCCGAAATAATTACCTTCACACTTCTCGATAAGTTATCGCGAGTAAAAAGTAAATAGTGCCAGGACATGGATTCAATAACGGGAGTCTAACGTTTATTGTAGGGGCAGCCTTCGCCCTTAGATACAATCTTTAACCGCGCCACTATAATACAGTATATAGTTTCCCCAGAAAATTTGGGAGCAGGGTAGCAAAAGCTAAACTAGGGTTTAATGGCGCCCTCACTCACCTATTGCGGAGCAGACGGACAGCAGTGCCCAGCACAGGGGCAGGATGCGAACGAATGAATACATGGCGAGGACAGGGGCGCACAGGTTTGGGGCTCCAAGAGGTGACCGTCCGTGAAGCACAACAGCAGATATCTGCTCGCGCGCTGCGCCGTCTGTGGGGGGTCACCTGCCGGGCCCCGCCCAGAAATAGCGCAACCAATCGCAGCCCCGCCTGCTTGAGGCAGAGGCGCGTTGGGTGGCGTCAGCTGCTCACCTGCAGCAGGGTCCTGCGAGGGCACGCAGGGTGGGCGGAAGGGATGTATTGGCTTTTTTTTAGGGGAGGAGAAAGGAGGATTGTTTTTCGGGGTCCCAGCAAGCATGCGGTGAGTCAGTGCTGCAACGAGACCACCTCCCATATAGTAATGTTAGACCAAAGGGAAGTTTCTGTCCAAACGTTTAAACATTTTCGGTAGTTCCCTATTTCGGTTGCTGCAATGAAACACCCTAAACCCCTCTTGAAACCATGTGCCGGAGTGCCGACACTTCAGTGTTAACATTGGTCGAGATAACGCTACAAGACCTGGGTTGGAATTTGCGCAAGATTCACGGCTTGATGTGTAAAACGTGGAATAACGACTGAAATTAAAACATAATCAATTTGAATATTTTTCTTCATTTTTACTATTTTGCACGCGCAATTACAGCAGTCTAAAAGTCGTCAGTAATTGCAGGTGCAATTACATTTAGTGGATAGTATCAGCCTATATGTGATAGTTCAGGGATTAGCTATCGAAGATGTTTGCCAAATGTAGCATGTAAACAGTGAAGAAGGTTGTGCTAGTGGGGACCCTTGACACTGCTGCCAACGTTCCCAGCTCTGGGAGAAGATAGATAGGCCAGTCCCGTTTTTTTAAAAGAGTTATATGTAAGTAAGTGTAGGCTTATTTAACCCAGTATAAAACCAGGGCTACTGGTCCCAATATTATGAAATAAAAATAAAAAAGTGTTTGGACTACTTAGTCATACGTGGACCTGGGAAACTGCATTGAGGAGCTCCCAAACATGGGCACCAGCATAAGTGTTTTCAGTTGGGGCCATAATTTTAATGTCATCCCCACCCGCAGTGGCCCGTCTGCCATGGTCCCCAGCGTCCCACAGTCCTCAGCGTCCTGGACTGTTTTTGGCAGGGGTTGCGGCCATACTAGTGCAGGCAGGGTAACACTACTGCGGCTCTAGTGTTACACTGCACTGTGGGCTTGCACACCAGGGTGTACCTAAATGGGGGGGGGCAGGCGCCCCCCCCCCCCTTTGCCTCCCTCGGAGGATGCCCATGGACCTTAAGTGATTATTGTCAGTGGGGTTAGGAAGGAGGCCAGTAGGCATGATATTTCCTTTCTAAAGTGATCCTTTGGAGAAATGTTCCATAAAAATATCATGGCTTGCTATGTAAACTGCCACTGAGAAGTCAAGGAAGAGCAAAATGTAAGCCAGGCCCTGTTGCCGTTCAGGTAGCAGTGCCTCCCTTACTTTCTCAGACTGTTTTCCATTCTCTATCACTGGCCAATATAAAACTGGAAATCTCACAGGAGGGTGTTGTGTGTTTGGTAACCAGAGAGTTATCAGATCAGTGGTCGAAGTACATCTTAAAATGTATGGGAACTGTGATGTTGCACGCAGTGGGGTCGGGGTCAGTGAGCCTGGGAGCAGGGCCAAAGATGTGGCTAAAACACCAAAATATTCTGTACGTTTTTTTGTCTTTTATCGTCAGGTAGCTACTTATAAAATAATGTGTAGCTTAAATTAAAAATAAATAAAAAGTTGTTACTCAGTAGGAAATGCACTATAGTGCATTATGAAACCTCTCTTAGTTAATACACTGCAGAGGTGTCTGTGTGTAACCAGAAAGCCACAGAATTAAATCTTGGTTGGGGCGGTGGAGAGTAGTGACTTGTGTATCTTTAGTGTTGCAAGGTCACAGTCTGTGACAGAAAGCAATCTAAATACGTATATCATTATTTTAAGAGTGCATTACACACAGTATATGATAGACTGCTACAAAATACACAAAAAGGTTTACGGTAAAATGGTGCTTTCAAAATATAGATTTTAGTACTACTTAGAATGTACATAATGCAATTATTTTTATATTACTGTCCCTTCAACACCTCCAGGGGTACTAAGTGCTATATACATACAATCACAAATAAAAGGATGCACTTCATAGCTCAGTTGTTAACTCTTTGCACTACCTCTTAAAAAGGATAAATCTTTGTCAACATAAAGCTTTGAGTGGTTCAATCGTTAAGGCCAGTACTGGCTCCCAAACATCCTTTACATTTGCAGATTACCCTTTACATTTGCACATTAACTGATAGCGCACATTTGCATTTCTTTCAGGAAAGCAGCTACAATGGCAGGAAGGCTTGTTTAGCTGTCTGCCCGACTTGAGTTTCACAGCATAGTAGACTCACTGTTTGACACTTGTAGGAGGCTGGCCTGGTTTGTAGTGGTTACCTAAGGTACTTACACCTTATACCAGGTCCAGTTATCCCTTATTAGGGAAATGTAGGCAGTGTTCTAGCAGCTTAGGCTGTCTAGAGGTAGCTGTAGCAGAGCAGTTTAGGCTGAACTAGGAGACATGCAAAGCTCTTGCAATACCACTATAGTTACACAGTATGTAAACCCAATAAAAGACAATACTCAGTTACCAAAAATAAAGGTACTTTATTTTAGTGACACAAGGCCAAAAATATCTTAGAGGCAAAACTCCTTCTGGAGGTAAGTATTATACACAATATATACACTAGTAACCAACATCAGGTAAGGAAACAGTCATAGAATAGTGCAAACAGTAGAAAATACAATAGGTTGAAATGGCCCTAGGGGCAACACAAACCATATACTAAAATAGTGGAATGCGAATAACGAATTGCCCCCTAGGCAAGTGTAGTGTGTAGAGGGGTGCTGGGAGTGTAGGAAAACAGCAGAGGTAAGTAAAGTAGCTGAGCCCAGGAAAGCAGGAGTAAAGTACAGCAAGTTTCCTCAGGACACACTACAAGTTGTGATAAGAGATTTTGCAAGAACCAAGCAAGACTGCAAGCAACAAACAATGGATTCCTGGACATGAAGACATGTGGAGAGAGGAGACCAAGTCCAGAAGTTAAAGAAGAGTCCAGGAAGGACAGGAGCCCCTGCCAACCTAGAAGAAGGTGCAAAAGTGGATTCTCCGCTCAGAAGAAAAGTACAGAAGAGCACCAAAGAAGATGGCTGCAGGTTCCTGCTTGGTCAGGTGATGTCCCACATCGAGTTGTTGGATGCAGGCTGTTTGCGTCGCTGAAATCCGCCAACAAGCCTTGGTTCAATCAAGTATGCGGTTTGTGTCAAAAAGGAGCTGCCTGGACCAAGGAGGGACCTGGAGATCTCAACTCAGACTGAGGAGACAGAGGGGGCTCTCAGCACTTCAGAGAGGCGCCAGAAGACCAGGCAGCACCCACAGGAGTCCCAGAACATGGGAACAAAGACAATGCAAAGTGCAGTCCTTGCAGCACTACACAGGAAGGTCTCACGCTTCCGGAGAACAACTCAGGGAGCTGTGCTTTGTAGGATGGAGTGCTTAGGACCTGGGCTACGCTATGCCCGAAGGATTCTTGGAAGAAGTGCACAGAAGCCAAAGGAGCTGCAGAAGACACGGTGCACATGGGTACTGTCGCAGCATGGGGAGGCAAGCTCTTACCTCCACCAAATTTCGACAGGTGGACCTTTGGACAGTCTGGGTCACTTCGGTCCACCACCTGTGCTCCAGGGAGAATGGTCGTCATTAGGAGAGGAGTCCCAGAGTACCAGTTGTCGTCGCAGAAGGGTGTCTGCATAAGCAGGGAAGTGACTCCGTCACTCCACAGGAGATTCCTTTGGTTCTTCTGGTGCAGGATGAGGACAGGCATTCCTCAGAGCGTGCACACCTTGGAAACTGTTACAAATGCTGGCTGGAGCTGAAGTTGCAGGTCACAGGAGTCATCTTGGATACTTTGTTGCAGTTACAGCGATTCCCGGAGCAGTCTGTGGTTGGTCCGATGGTCAAAAGCTGAAGCAGAGGATGCAGAGGAGTCCTGGAGGAATTTTGCAGACTGAATCTGAGGAAACACCCAGAGGATATACCCTAAATAGCCCTGAGAAAGGGATTGGCTCCCTACCAGGTACGCACCTATCAGGAGGGGTCTCTGATGTCACCTACTGGCACTGGCCACTCAGAGGTCTCCAGAGGGTCCCCACACCTTGGAATCCAAGATGGCTAACGCCAAGGACACTCTGGAGGAGCTCTGGGCACCACCCCTGGGGTGGTGATGGACAGGGGAGTGGTCGCTCTGCTTTCCTTTGTCCAGCTTTGCGCCAGAGCAGGGACTGGGCGTCCTTGAACCGGTGTAGATGGGCTTATGCAAGGAGGGCACCATCTGTGCCCTTCAGAGCATTTCCAGAGGCTCTGGAAGGCTACCCCTCCCAAGCCTGTAACACCCATTCCCAAAGGGAGAGGTTTAACACCCTCCTCCCAAAGGAAATGCATTGTTCTGCCTTCCTGGGATTGAGGTGCTCAGTCCCCAGGAGGGCAAAAGCTTGTCTGTGAGGTGGCAACAGCTGGGGCTGCAGTGGAAACCTCAGAGAGCTGGTTTGGCAGTACTGGGGGTCCATGGTGGAGCCCCGGGGTGCAAGGGATTGCCCCCTAATACCATATTTGTATTGGGGGAGCAATTCCATGATCTTAGACAGCTCACATGGCCATATTTGGAGTTAACATTGTGAAGCTACATATATGTATTAACATATATGTAGTGCACGCTTAGAATGGTGTCCACGCACTCACGAAGTCCGGGGAAGTGGCCCTGGACAATGTGGGGGCACCTTTGCTAGTGCAAGGGTGCCCTCACACACAGTAACATTACACCTAACCTTCAGTAAATGAAGTTTAGACATGTAGGTGACTTATAAGTTACCTTAGTGCAGTGAAAATGGATGTGAAATAGTGTGTGCACTATCTGACAATTTGAAGCCTCGATAGTGAGGCCTGCCTTTTGCAGGGCCTCCAAAACGTTCCTCACATGGAGCTAAATATAGGAATGTCATCCAAGTATGCTGCACTAAAAGCTTCCAGACCTTGGAGAACTGTGTTCACCAGCCTCTGGAAAGTGGCAGGTGCATTTTTCAAACCAAAGGGCATAACTGTAAACTGATAATGCCCTCCAATGGTTGAAAATTCAGTTTTTGGCTTAGCATCCTCTGATAACTTGATCTGCCAAATATCCTGCAGTCAAATCAAAGGTGCTTAGATACTTGGCAGAGGCCAGTGTATCTATGAGCTCATCTGCCCTGGGTATAGGGTGAGCATCTGTTTTAGTTACAGTATTGAGCTCTCTAGAGTCCACACAAAACCGCATTTCTCTCTTTCCTTCTTTGCTATGAGGTTTGGGGACAAGCACCACTGGGCTAGCCCAGGGGCTATCTGAGTGCTCTATAACACCTAGGTCCAACATTTTTTTTAATTTTTTTTTTTATTGTAACCGAACGAGAGAACGAATACATAAAGTAACCACTAAATACAAAAACAAATATATGCATAATTGTCCAAAATCATACACTGATACTTTCTGCCACAGATTCCTTCTGTGCTACCAACTGCTTAGACCTCATCCATTTACCCAGTACCCCCCAAATGGCTTGCCCTTTCCGTCTCCCTTCTCTCCCTTTACGTTCATATGATGAATGTTCGAGTTGATATCCTGAGAGGAGACGATCTAACCAAGATTGAAATCCAGGGGGTTGCTGATCAAGCCACGTAGAAGCAATACAGAGTTGATATACAGCCATAGAAACAAAAATAAACTTAGAAACCTGTGGTCCGGCTGCATCAGATACCCCAAATATTACAACCTGGAGAGTTAATTCCAAATGTAGCTTGGTTACTTCACTTAGAAACTGCCCGATATCCCGCCTCATAGCTTCTAGCTTTATACACGTGGCAAACATGTGAGTTAGGTCAGCACCGAAAAGCTGACATCTTGGACAGTGTGTAAACTAAAACTTACTGATAGAAACTCTGAAAATACATCTTCACATTGTTGCTTAGCTAAAAAACTTCAAACAGGGTGGTTTACATCCCCACAGGGAAGTAACCATATAGTGGATGATAAAGGGAGTAACCAGTCTATTGCAGAGCTACTCTCTACTTATCACCACTTAGACAATAAAGTCTCAACTGGCCAAGGTTAGCCTTATTGTCCTTCGTTTGGGGGGGGGGGGTTGTGTGAGAAAGTAGCCTCTTTCTAGCCTTGTTACCCCCACTTTTGGCCTGTTTGTGAGTGTATGTCAGGGTGTTTTCACTGTCTCACTGGGATCCTGCTAGCCAGGGCCCAGTGCTCATAGTGAAAACCCTATGTTTTCAGTATGTTTGTTATGTGTCACTGGGACCCTGCTAGTCAGGACCCCAGTGCTCATAAGTTTGTGACTTATAGGTATGTGTTCCCTGTGTGATGCCTAACTGTCTCATTGAGGCTCTGCTAATCAGAACCTCAGTGGTTATGCTCTCTCATTTCTTTCAAATTGTCACTAACAGGCTAGTGACCAATTTTACCAATTTACATTGGCATACTGGAACACCCTTATAATTCCCTAGTATATGGTACTGAGGTACCCAGGGTATTGGGGTTCCAGGAGATCCCTATGGGCTGCAGCATTTCTTTTGCCACCCATAGGGAGCTCTGACAATTCTTACACAGGCCTGCCACTGCAGCCTGAGTGAAATAACGTCCACGTTATTTCACAGCCATTTTACACTGCACTTAAGTAACTTATAAGTCACCTATATGTCTAACCTTTACCTGGTAAAGGTTGGGTGCTAAGTTACTTAGTGTGTGGGCACCCTGGCACTAGCCAAGGTGCCCCCACATTGTTCAGGGCCCATTCCCCGGGCTTTGTGAGTGCGGGGACACCATTACACGCGTGCACTACATATAGGTCACTACCTATATGTAGCTTCACAATGGTAACTCCGAATATGGCCATGTAACATGTCTATGATCATGGAATTGACCCCTCTATACCATCCTGGCATAGTTGGCACAATCCCATGATCCCACGGGTCTCTAGCACAGACCCTGGCACTGCCAAACTGCCTTTCCCGGGGTTTCACTGCAGCTGCTGCTGCTGCCAACCCCTCAGACAGGTTTCTGCCCTCCTGGGGTCCAGCCAAGCCTGGCCCAGGAAGGCAGAACAAAGGACTTCCTCAGAGAGAGGGTATTACACCCTCTCCCTTTGGAAAATGGTGTTAGGGTTGGGGAGGAGTAGCCTCCCCCAGCCTCTGGAAAATCTTTCATGGGCACAGATGGTGGCCATTTCTGCATAAGCCAGTCTACACCGGTTCAGGGACCCCTCAGCCCTGCTCTGGCGCGAAACTGGACAAAGGAAAGGGGAGTGACCACTCCCCTGACCTGCACCTCCCCTGGGAGGTGCCCAGAGCTCCTCCAGTGTGCTCCAGACCTCTGCCATCTTGGAAACAGAGGTGCTGCTGGCACACTGGACTGCTCTGAGTGGCCAGTGCCAGCAGGTGACGTCAGAGACTCCTTCTGATAGGCTCCTTCAGGTGTTGCTAGCCTATCCTCTCTCCTAAGTAGCCAAACCCTCTTTTCTGGCTATTTAGGGTCTCTGTCTTTGGGGATTCCTTAGATAACGAATGCAAGAGCTCATCAGAGTTCCTCTGCATCTCTCTCTTCACCTTCTGCCAAGGAATCGACTGCTGACCGCGCTGGAAGCCTGCAAAACTGCAACAAAGTAGCGAAGACGACTACTGCAACTCTGCAACGCTGATCCTGCCGCCTTCTCAAATGTTTTCCTGGTGGTGCATGCTGTGGGGGTAGTCTGCCTCCTCTCTGCACTAGAAGCTCCGAAGAAATCTCCCGTGGGTCGATGGAATCGTCCCCCTGCAACCGCAGGCACCAAAGAACTGCATCACCGGTACCCTGGGTCTCCTCTCAGCACGACGAGCGAGGTCCCTTGAATCCAGCAACTCTGTCCAAGTGACTCCCACAGCCCAGTGACTCTTCAGTCCAAGTTTGGTGGAGGTAAGTCCTTGCCTCCCCACGCCAGACTGCATTGCTTGGAACCGCGACTTTTGCAGCTACTCCGGCCTCTGTGCACTTCTGGCAGAAATCCTTTGTGCACAGTCAAGCCTGGGTCCACGGCACTCTAACCTGCATTGCACGACCTCCTAAGTTGTCCTCCGGCGGCGCGGGACTCCTTTGTGCAACTTCGGGTGAGCACCGTTTCACTCCACTTTGTAGTGCCTGTTCCGGCACTTCTGCGGGTGCTGCCTGCTTCTGAGAGGGCTCCTTATCTTGCTCGACGCCCCTTCTGTCCCCAGACGCAATTGGCGATATCCTGGTCCCTCCTGGGCCACAGCAGCATCCAAAAACCCTAACCGCACGATTTGCAGCTAGCAAGGCTTGTTGGCGGTCTTTCTTCAGTAAATCACTTCTGCACAACTCTCCACGGCGTGGGGGATCCATCCTCCAAAGGGGAAGTCTCTAGCCCTCGTCGTTCCTGCAGAACCTTCAGCTTCTACTGTCCAGTAGCAGCTTCTTTGCATCCACAGCTGGCATTTCCTGGGCATCTGCCCATCTCCGACTTGCTTGTGACTTTTGGACTTGGTCCCCTTGTTCCACAGGTACCCTCGACTGGAAATCCATCGTTGTTGCATTGCTGGTTTGTGTCTTTCCTGCAGAATTCCCCTATCACGACTTCTATGTCCTTTGGGGAACTTTAGTGCACTTTGCACTCACTTTTCAGGGTCTTGGGGTGGGCTATTTTTCTAACCCTAACTGTTTTCTTACAGTCCCAGCGACCCTCTACAAGGTCACATAGGTTTGGGGTCCATTCGTGGTTCGCATTCCACTTTTGGAGTATATGGTTTGTGTTGCCCCTATCCCTATGTGTCCCCATTGCATCCTATTGTAACTATACATTGTTTGCACTGTTTTCTAATACTATACTGCATATTTTTGGTATTGTGTACATATATCTTGTGCATATTTGCTATCCTCATACTGAGGGTACTCACTGAGATACTTTTGGCATATTGTCATAAAAATAAAGTACCTTTATTTTTAGTATATCTGTGTATTGTGTTTTCTTATGATATTGTGCATATGACACTAGTGGTACTGTAGGAGCTTCACTCGTCTCCTAGTTCAGCCTAAGCTGCTCTGCTAAGCTACCATTATCTATCAGCCTAAGCTGCTAGACACCCTATACACTAATAAGGGATAACTGGGCCTGGTGCAAGGTGTAAGTACCCCTTGGTACTCACTACAAGCCAGTCCAGCCTCCTACAGACAGTGTGTCCCCTCTGTCCTGCCCCACTTAGCTATTTTCCCTACGGTGAAATATAAATCAAAAACAGTTTTATAGTGCTGTGCCTGGAGTGCTGCAGAGATCAGGATACTGTGCCCCAATCTAAATGACTCATAAAATTCTGCCCCTCTGATACTTAATTGAGCTTCCCACTTCTTATAGTATTTCTCCACACCCCCTTGTTTCTCATCGTTCAATCTAACATAGATTATCCTTATAGTAATCCTTATTCTGGTTACCACTATATCCATCAATGGACATTTAGCAAACCCTGCTGCCCCCCCATTTTCCTATGCATAAAGTCTCTTATTTTAAATATTTAAAAAATCCCCTTTGCTCCAGACCAAAATTCTCCCGCAAGTTCTCAAATGTATCTATCATGGATCCTGCAGAAAGATCTCTTAACCTTTGTACCCCTGACGGCTCCATTTCACCATGACATTATCCCTAAATATCTCAGGGAGAGAAGGATTATTTTTTATCAAAGTGTACCGATTAAATCTACCGAGTCCCATTCTCTTCCGCAGGGGGTCCAGGAATTTAAACGCAGCCTCTAATACCTTAAATCTCGTCTTCTTGTAATAACTAGGTTCTATAAATGCCAACAGCACGCCACCAGCCGATTGCCCAATTAACAATTCATAAATATCTGGGACATACCCTTCACCTCTCCAAGATCCTCTGCTATTAAACAGAGGACGCATAAACTGTAACACAGCCGCCAACTGGTATAATTTAAGGTTTGGCAAGGATCAGCCACCCTTTCCCCTTGATAATGTCTTATATCTGCTACCCCTCCTAATTTTGCCGTACAACCAAATAAACCTCATCACGAGTTGTTCCAACATATTAAACCAGGATTTCCCAAACTCCGGCAGGATAGCGTGAAATAGGTATAAGACCTTGGGGAGAAACATCATCTTAATCATATTACACCGCCCCATGATTGACGTATGCAAATTGTTCCATCTACCAAAATTATATTTGGCCTTTTTAATAATTGGTATTAAATTAACCTGAACAATCTGCTCCACATTAGGTCTAATATCAATCCCTAAATAGACTGCATAATCGACCCTGCGAGTATCTGTTGTAGCACCATACTCATTTACCACTATCTGGGTCTTGTCCTTATTAAGTGAATAACCCGATGCCTTCCCAAATCTACATGCCACCTCTTCAATTTCCTTAAAAGCCAAATCTGGGTTAGCAGTGACAACTGCAACATCGTCGGCATATGCTAATATCTTTGTATCCCAGCCAAAGCAAGTTACCGGATGAATTGCTGTGCTCTTTTCTAGAGATCGCAAAAATGGGTCTATATTTAATGCAAATAACAGGGGTGAGCACGGGCATCCCTGTTTTGTACCACATTCAATTCGTATCTCATTAGAAAAGCCACCGAGCATTTGAATGCAAGCACTTGGGTGCTTGTATAAGGCCTTAACTGCCGTAGTAAATGGCTTCCCAACCCATATTCCTCTAGTGTTTTATACATAAATTCCCAATTGACCCTATCAAATGCTGTTTTAGCATCCAGCAAAATCATTGCCATAGGCTCCTTTGTGACATAAGTGTGATCAAACAAAGCAATAACTCTTCTAATATGGTCTGTTGTATCCCTCCCTGGAACAAACCCATGCTGATTCTGAGTCACTAGCTTACAAATATCGGAGGTCAAGCGAGTCGCAAAGATTTTAGAACAGATCTTCGCATCACTATTCATAAGTGTGGTAGGTCTATACGCACCCAAGCTGAGCGGATCTTTACCCTTCTTCAAAACATCACTATATTAGCAGTGCCCCAGGACAGGGGAGGATTACCCCCTTGCTGTACTTGGATGAACAGTTCTAACATCACCGGGAGCAGCAATGCCTTAAAGTGCTTATATAATTCAAGCGGGATACCATCTGTCCCTACAGCCTTCCCTCTTGGCAGTGTTCGCACCGCCCCTTCTAATTGCTCCATAGTAACCTCCTTTCCTAATTCCTCCTGTTCTTCAGAGGTGAGCCTGCCACTCATTGTCTCACTTAACCAACCGTAACCGGACTATACCGCACCCACAGGGATGGCCTTGTATAGCTCCGCATGATACTCCCAAAAAGCTTCCCTAATTTGATCGGGATCTGTGACTACCTTCCCCAGCCTGATTTTAATCTCCGAGATCGAACCTGATATAGCCCTCTGGCGTGCCCGTACCACTAATAAATGACCCACTTTCTCACTATGTTCATAACCCTCCTTCCACCTTGCCAGATATTTTTCTGCAGCACTTTCCGCTGAGCGTTTACCTATTAACATTTCAGCTACCGCTATTTGCTGTATTGCATTTTTCACATCCAAGCCGCCCTAAACCGCCATAATAAGTTGTTTTTCTGCTCCGTGGAGCTTTGTAAATAATTCTAGGGTCTGGTCTGCTGCTTGTCTCTGGCGCCTAATACTAAAACTGAGTGTTTCCCCCCTTATCCCCGCTTTCACTGTATCCCAGACAATCTCAGCTCGGGCGGACCCCCTTAGCCATATTTCCATATGCTGCACATATGCAGGATTGTTCAGCAGCCCTCTCTCAAATGTCCAGCTCCTCCCATAGCTCCGGCCACCCATAGTCTTAATCTCCAAAAGTAGAGGGTTATGATCTGACATAAACCTTGGATATAGTTCTATTACTGCCCCCTCCAAACATTCTGGTGAAATAAAAAAAATAATCTAACCGGGTTGGTTTCCTATGAGGAGCTGAGAAATATGTATATTCCGGATCCGGCCCCTTCAATGCGAGCCATGCATCTAACAACCCTACTTCCTTTTGCAGATTCCTAATAGCCTGGAATACTTTGGGTTTATGCCCCAAGTAGCTTTTGCTATTAACGTCCATTAAATTTTGTAGACCATCCCATGGCCCATTAAAATTCAAATCCCCACAGATAATATAGGGGGCTGGCCATATTGCTAGTTCCACTGAGATTTAATCCAGTAAAGACGGGTCATCATATACAGGCCCGTATAACGAGCATACCATGAGCCTCCTTTGGCCCATCTTACATTCTATTAACTCCCACCTCCCAAGTTGATCCGCCCTACATCGAGTAACCTTGCATTTAGTATTGCTTACTAGGATAGCTACCCCTTGTGTTTTAACAATTAGTTCAGTACACACCAGCAGCTGCAGCCCCAGAGACTTCAACATAGCTTTATCAGAGTATTCTATATGGGTTTCTTGCAGACAATAAATATCCGCTTTCAATAGTTTCAAATCTTCAGCCACTTTCCTTCTCTTACGGGGATTATTTAAACCACATATATTAACAGATACTATCCAAAGTACTGTCATTTATACCCTTCAAGCAGATTTCCCCTTAAAATCACCCTGTATAATTATGACCTATCCATCCTTATAGCAACCCATATAATCTAAAATCTCGGTCTTCCCACCTAAACCACCAGATATTAAACCACCACTCACCAAGTGACAACCCTTCTCCTGCATTCTCTCAGGTAACACATTTTCTTTTTTTGACCCACCTAAAAGCCCTCCAATCTCAACCCCCCCTCCAACCCTCGTTCCCCTCCTTCCCCCACCCCACAAAAGCTCCCAACCCCTATCTCCTTCTTCCCCGTCCCCTACTCTTAAACTTACTCCTCCCCTTACATCCCCCCTACCTAATAGCAAGCCCACCCACCCCCCCCATCCCTAGGAGCAATCAGACCGCTACTGGTCTGAGTGATGATGACCCCAGATATCCGCTGTGAACCCACCCTGTACTGCCGGAGTCCCTGCATGAATGATTCCCCCTATCATCATTACACTTGTGGAGCTTACAGCCTCTACTCCAATTTCTGCCCATTCAGTACTCTCAGTTCCATCAGATATTCCCTTGCTTGTATCTCAGACGTGAACATTTTGGATTTCCCATTAACCACAACCTTCAGCCATGCTGGAGCCTGCAGAAAAGCTACTCCTCCCCTATCCTGAAAAGGCTTGATCAGCTGTCGCAGCCTCCACCTTCGCTCCATGGTGACATGCCAATAATCCGGTCGAGTGACAAAGGAGACATCATCCACACGGCGTGGAGCATCCGGACGGGATTTTAAAAAAATGGCCTTTCTTAGCAAATAATTACCAAAAAAAAACAATATGGCTCTGGGGTGCTTAGATTCCATATAGCGATCTCCCACACGCCTAGCTATTGGAAATCTATGGATTCTTTGAACCTCCATCTCCCAGTCCCATCTTGTGAGCTCTGGAAAAGCGTTCCGCAGAAGCTTAATCATATATGACCTAATGTAATTACCCTCCACGCCTTCTTCTATACCCAAAAATCACAAGTTATTTCTCCTCTGTCGATTCTGATGATCTTCAAGCTTCCACATAATGTCCGTTAGTTGCCCTTCATGTGTCTCAGCCTGTTCCTTCAATGCCTCCACTTCTACTTCCATAGCAGCAGTCCTATTCTCCATTGCATTTAATTTTTCTTCGATTTCTGTACAGGTTCTTGCGACTTTACGGACCGTACCCTGCAATTGCTTGATGGCAATCCGAGCCCTCCGGCTATCTGCTATTGTCTCTACTTGCAGCTCCCTTATCGTATCATATATCATCTAGAGCATTTTCGCATCTGTCCTGGTTGCATCAGTACTTGGGACCAGACCATCCTCGCCCCCGTCAACCTTGGTAGAGAGTCAAGCTTAGACTCTCTCTCCAATCCCGTCAATCCAGTTGCTGAATGGTCCCATTTGAGTGCCCTGGCGCTCTGTCCTGAAAGCTCTTCTCCACCAATTGAACCTGATCGTGATTTTATACACCTACGATGTCGCCACTGTGGTCACACTGTGGGCCCTGCCGCTGATGATACACTCTCAGACTCTGACAATGTGTTGCCCTCTGCTATGCTCTGATTGCAGCCACTGCTACTAGCTTCAGAATCTTCAGTTAACTAATAAAATTTATGCCCACCGTCCCTGGACCAATCCGGGAGCTTTTTCATTTTTACCAATTTTTCCGACTTCCACTTCAGAGTTTTTGCCATTGCCATCGCCTCCTGCCAGTTTTAATCCTTCTCCATCCATGGAGCGGAGTACGAGAGGCCTATCGGCTAAATCATGAGTACCCTGAGCGGACTGATTAGCTTGTTTAGACTTATCCAATTGAGGCTGCATGATATCACTGATGGATGCCCTGGCACACACACCATCTGCATCCGTTTGCTCCTTGAAACTGCTCATATCATCTGGTTGCCACCCCTCCCCATCGTGTGGCTGAGACGGAGGAGAGTTGTTCCCAGAGGGCCCCTCCTTAGCTTGGAGGGGTTCCTCTCTCTGAGTCATTATCTTACTGTTCTCTTGTAAACAAAGCGCAGTATCTTCGGGTGGGGATACAAAACTCTCAATACCATCCGCTTGCGCCCCACTGGTCAAAAAGCTCGTAATAACAGGCTGTGATTTGCCCTTCCCCCTGGTTTCTGCTGGGGCCCCCCTGATGATTTCCTTGCTGTTCTTACCTTCCTTGCCATCCTTACCGAGGCCACCACCAGCTTTGCTGCTCAATTAAATATGCCCCGAAGCAGGTCGTCTACTAGCCGGGCCAGTATCGTTCCTGTCTCTCCCCACACGTGTTAGCTGGCCCCCTCCCCCTTGTCACCAATATTCTGCAAATTTTTTGGTGCCATATTCACATTTGGTATCCACAGTAGGGTACCTATAGCTTTTGCCGCCTTTCTTACTGCACAATACCAATACTCTGTTTTCCTTATAGCAAACTTAATGGTGCTTCTCAGTAGTCTAGTCAATATCCATCCTGAGTTGACATGGGAGCCAAGCCAAGCTCTCTCAACTTTGGCAGTGCCCAATCAACATTAATATCCCACCATCCGCTTCCTTAACCAAAAAAAAAGAAAGCCCATTCAGTAGAGTTACGTCTTCTTCACTAGCTTAAGCCTTTATATAAGCGCCATTGCCTAAAACTGGCTTGATATGTTTAAATCCTACCAGGTGGAGCGTGGTAGGAAGATAACAAAAACACAGGTCCCAGGATCGTCTTCTGAGAAATCAGAGGGGAGGGGCGGGGGAAGAAAAATACAACGAGCCCTTCGCATGCGGCTCGCGTGCTGTTTTTGGCATCCTCTTCTCTACACACACCGCAGTTGCTCTGCTCTGCTCGCTACTGGTGTCCAGGGGGGCGGGACTAGTGGTCGTTGTAGGAGGCTGGACTGGCTTGTAGTGAGTACCAAGGGGTACTTGCACCTTGCACCAGGCCCAGTTATCCCTTATTAGTGTATAGGGTGTCTAGCAGCTTAGGCTGATAGATAATGGTAGCTTAGCAAAGCAGCTCAGGCTGAACTAGGAGACGTGTGAAGCTACTACAGTACCACTTAGTGTCATATGCACAATATCATAAGAAAACACAATACACAGTTATACTAAAAATAAAGGTACTTTATTTTTATGACAATATGCCAAAGTATCTTAGAGTGTACCCTCAGTGAGAGGATAGGAAATATACACAAGATATATATACACAATAGCAAAAATATGCAGTATAGTCTTAGAAAACAGTGCAAACAATGTATAGTTACAATAGGATGCAATGGGGAAACATAGGGATAGGGGCAACACAAACCATATACTCCAGAAGTGGAATGCGAACCACGAATGGACCCCAAACCTATGTGACCTTGTAGAGGGTCGCTGGGACTATTAGAAAATAGTGAGAGTTAGAAAAATAACCCTCCCCAAGACCCTGAAAAGTGAGTGCAAAGTGCACTAAAGTTCCCCTAAGGACAAAATAGTCGTGTTAGAGGGAGAATGCAAGGAAAACACAAATCAGCAATGCAACAACGATGGATTCCTGTCTGAGGGTACCTGTGGAACAAGGGGACCAAGTCCAAAAGTCACAAGCAGCTCGTAGCTGGGCAGATGCCCAAGAAATGCCAGCGGTTGGTGCAAAGAAGCTCTTACTAGGCTGAAGAGCTGTGAATACTGCAGGAACGACAAGGGCTAGAGACTTCCCCTTTGGAGGATGGATCCCCCACGCCTTGGAGAGTCGTGCAGAAGTGTTTTCCAGCCGGATGGACGCCAACAAGCCTTGCTACACGCAAATCGTGCGTTTGGCGTTTTTGGACGCTGCTGGGGCCCAGGAGGGACCAGAAGGTCGCAAATTGGACCTGCAGAGAGAGGGGACGTCGAGCAAGACAAAGAGCCCTCACTGAAGCAGGTAGCACCCGGAGAAGTGCCAGAAACAGGCACTACGAGGATGCGTGAAATGGTGCTCGCCGAAGTTGCACAAAGGAGTCCCACGTCGCCGGAGACCAACTTAGAAAGTCGTGCAATGCAGGTTAGAGTGCCGTGGACCCAGGCTTGGCTGTGCATGAAGGATTTCCGCCGGAAGTGCACAGGGGCCGGAGTAGCTTGCAAAGTCGCGGTTCCCAGCAATGCAGCCCAGCGAGGTGAGGCAAGGACTTACCTCCACCAAACTCGGGCTGAAGAGTCACTGGACTGTGGCGGTCACTTGGACGGTGTCGCTGGATTCGAGGGACCTCGCTCGTCGGGCTGAGAGGAGACCCAAGGGACCGGTAATGCAGCTTTTTGGTGCCTGCGGTTACAGGGGGAAGATTCCGTCGACCCACGGGAGATTTCTTCGGAGCTTCTGGTGCAGAGAGGAGGCAGACTACCCCCACAGCATGCACAAGCAGGAAAACAGTCGAGAAGGCGGCAGGATCAGCGTTACAGAGTTGCAGTAGTCGTCTTTGCTACTATGTTGCAGGTTTGCAGGCTTCCAGCGCGGTCAGCGGTCGATTCCTTATCAGAAGGTGAAGAGGGAGATGCAGAGGAACTCGGCTGAGCTCATGCATTCGTTATCTAAAGTTTCCCCAGAGACAGAGACCCTAAATAGCCAGAAAAGAGGGTTTGGCTACCTAGGAGAGAGGAAAGGCTACTAACACCTGAAGGAGCCTATCACAAGGAGTCTCTGACGTCACCTGGTGGCACCGGCCACTCAGAGCAGTCCAGTGTGCCAGCAGCACCTCTGTTTCCAAGATGGCAGAGGTCTGGAGCACACTGGAGGAGCTCTGGACACCTCCCAGGGGAGGTGCAGGTCAGGGGAGTGGTCACTCCCCTTTCCTTTGTCCAGTTTCGCGCCAGAGCAGGGGCTAAGGGGTCCCTGAACCGGTGTAGACTGGCTTATGCAGAATTGGGCACCTCTGTGCCCAACAAAGCATTTCCAGAGGCTGGGGGAGGTTACTCCTCCCCTGCCTTCACACCATTTTCCAAAGGGAGAGGGTGTCACACCCTCTCTCAGAGGAAGTTCTTCGTTCTGCCATCCTGGGCCAGGCCTGGCTGGACCCCAGGAGGGCAGCTGCCTGTCTGAGGGGTTGGCAGCAGCAGCAGCTGCAGTGAAACCCCAGGAAGGGCAGTTTGGCAGTACCAGGGTCTGTGCTACAGACCACTGGGATCATGGGATTGTGCCAACTATGCCAGGATGGTATAGAGGGGGCAATTCCATGATCATAGACATGTTACATGGCCATATTCGGAGTTACCATGGTGAAGCTACATATAGGTAGTGACCTATATGTAGTGCACGCGTGTAATGGTGTCCCCGCACTCACAAAGTTCAGGGAATTGGCTCTGAACAATGTGGGGGCACCTTGGCTAGTGCCAGGGTGCCCTCACACTAAGTAACTTTGCACCTAACCTTTACCAGGTAAAGGTTAGACATATAGGTGACTTATAAGTTACTTAAGTGCAGTGTAAAATGGCTGTGAAATAACGTGGACGTTATTTCACTCAGGCTGCAGTGGCAGGCCTGTGTAAGAATTGTCAGAGCTCCCTATGGGTGGCAAAAGAAATGCTGCAGCCCATAGGGATCTCCTGGAACCCCAATACCCTGGGTACCTCAGTACCATATACTAGGGAATTATAAGGGTGTTCCAGTAAGCCAATGTAAATTGGTAAAATTGGTCACTAGCCTGTTAGTGACAATTTGAAAGTAATGAGAGAGCATAACCACTGAGGTTCTGGTTAGCAGAGCCTAAGTGAGACAGTTAGGCACCACACAGGGAACATATACATGCACACCTATGAGCACTGGGGCCCTGTGTGACAGGGTCCCAGTGACACATACATATAGGCCACAAACCTATGAGCACTGGGGTCCTGACCAGCAGGATCCCAGTGACACATAACAAACATACTGAAAACATAGTGTTTTCACTATGAGCACTGAGGCCTGGCTATCAGGATCTCAGTGAGACAGTGAAAACAGTGACAAACACCCTGACATACACTCACAAACAGGCCAAAAGTGGGGGTAACAAGGCTAGAAAGAGGCTACCTTCTCACAGTCGTCCCGCTACGCGGTAACCATCTTGCTCCGTGCTGTAGATATAAACTCCGATCCAACATTTTCTGAACCTCAGACTTAAAGCAGTCTCTGACATGATCAGGCTTCCTATAAATCTTACTTTTGACAGGCAAACTGTCTCCAGTATCAATTATATGCTCACACCAAGAAGTCGTACCTGGTGTGAGTGAAAAGAGTTCAAAAAACTGGCCTAGTAAATTCTTGCAGTCCTCCCTTTGCTCTGCTGTGAGGCAGTCTGGAAGCACAACTCCTTCCACTAAGCCATCAGCTTCAGTGTTGGAGAAGAGGTCAGGGAGAGGTGGGTATGCTAAATCTCCCAACTACTGATATCTTTCAACCACAGAAACTAAGCCAAAACGTTTGAAAAATAATCAAAAGTGAGCGAAAATCTAATTAGTAGCCGATCTCTGGGGGCTGAAATGGTTTGCAAAAGCAGCATTTCGGTTCCTGGCACAAGTTCCTGTACCCTTTTTACGCCCACACCCATACTGCTGATGATTTCTTATCTTCCCCTATTTTCAGATGTTGAAATTGCTACTCCTCTTGACATGATCCTATAGCCTATTAACATTCGTTACATTGATTAGTATTAAATACCAGTCATTTTTGACCAATGGAGTTTGAACCAGTCCTTTGTTGGATCCCAATTACTTAGAACATATATCTGAGTATTGGTGCATGTGTGGAAAGTCACAGTACTCCACCAAAACAGCACGTGGAGATTTCATATAGGTGTAAAAGAATATTGGGAATGTTGTCAGCCATGGAGGATTCAGCACCCAGCCTTCATCTGTGGAGCATTAAACTCACCGTCGTGGTCTAGTGTTAAATCTGCAGAGCAAGGCAATATTTTTCAAACTCCTGTAGTCTATCAGTTAAGGTGGTAAGCTGATGCTATCAGATGCAGTGGACATGTGCCTCTGTCTTTATCTGTTCTGATATCTTTTAGTTCTGCTTCGGTTCACTTATCACAATTTAAGGTCAAGTGTCTATCTCATAGGGGACGGTTTGTTTTAAAGTGACTTTTCATTTGTACAGTCAAATGAAGTTAAATCACTTTAGCCAGCAGAAGCCTTCCCTGTGGAACATTAACTTTATATCTCTGGGGGATTCAAGAAAAGCTTGTTTTTCAAAGGTGTAATTCCATATCTGCCTGCTTCAGTCAGACTGGTGCTGAATTTTGTGATAAAGAACTTCTTACTAATCTGGTTACCAGCTCCACTTTAAGCGGGGCACTTTGTAATGAGTTTAGGAGGACAAGTACGGCTGAGCAGCAGGTCAGCTTTATGTAATATACTCAGAGTTGAGAAAAACTCTGGTGAGGAACATAACAGTAGAGCAATCCCCAGTTGTGTCCAGGTGATCTGTTTCGTGTGGCTTAATCACATTCAGAAACAGCAATGCTCAAAGATTTTAGCTGTTCTAGAAATAGAACAGCATGAGGAAATAAGAGCCAAAATAAGTGTTTTTTTTTTGCAGTCAGCATTTCTAGCTTACCTTTGGTTCATTGTGATGTGGGAGGGCTTTTCAAAGCTGGCTTGTACTTCGTCATTGACATGAGGAAGCCATCAGTCAATCTGTTTTGTTACACCAACGAATACACCCTTGCAAGAAAAGAGTATTGAGACCAATCTAGCTGTGCCGGTCTACTTTTAGCAGAGGTCGCATGTTTCAGCGACATACTCTGAGTTTACAGGTTGAAGGAAATTCATCTTCCCAGAAAGAATGTAAATAGGCATCTATTTTTGTTTTGTTTTTCTTTGCAAAACATTTCATTGTCCTGTATGCCTCTGTAAAAGAAGAAGCCAAGTAAAGAGGGCATAACAACAATGAATGCAGAGCTGTGCATCTCACTGTCTTTTTACTCTGTAAACGTTTAAAGATACTCTTAAAACAATCAAAACCTTGTAACATTGTAATGGTCCTTTTCAATTGGTGCCTGTGGGAACTACTTCAAGAGTCTCGTGGCAACCAGGATTCATTTTGTGTGAATCACCACTGGTGTTCTTAGGCTTAACACAAATGTTGGCCCCAAAACTCATCACCAAACACACCCATTCAGCACATGATTTTCAGGGTATTGGAACAGAGCAGTCCAAGGCTTACATGAGGAGATTGTGTGGAACTGAATGTCTACACTCAATAGGCATCAAGCATCCGTCCATAAATACCTGTTCTTTCAGTGGTTTATAAAACGAAAAGTACCTCATTACTACCCACACATTTAAAATTTAAAAACACTGACCATGATCAACAGAGGGCATTTCTTAAAGTACTAATCATAATAGAACCCAGGGCATTGTTGGGGACATACTTTGGTAGTAAATTGCATTTGTGCTTTGCCCATTGGAGGGAAATCTCTTTGGCCCTTAGGGGAGCTCATGTAACTCAATTCACTCAAATGTCACTCAATAGTCCTGGTAGACCGCCCTTCCCCCTTTTTTTGGGTTCAGTGTCACAGTACCATCTGACCAATTTTGTGTAGTTTTTTTGTGAGTAGGGCAAGCTTACTAGTGCTGTTGTTGGTAGGGGCACAGCCGGCCCTGTTCTGTGCACCCGGCATGACACACCGAGTGGAGATGATTCTGTGTCTGCCCCACCCCAACCAACGTGGTTATGCTTTTCTTTCGCATTGAGAGTGTTGGTTTCTAACAATCAGGTGAGTAGTGGCAGTGAAGAGGAAGCTGCATCATTGGTGTGCTGCTTGAGCTCCTGACAGTTTTGCAGGTTTGCACAATGTGCTCTTCCTCTGCCTCAGGCACAGCCCACCCCCAAACAAGCTAGGTGGTCCCAATGGTCGTAGTGGTGATGTCCTTGTGCTGGTGCAGTCTCTTTATGCCCCTTATAAGTTTCCTCTTGTACAGAACAGCTTCCTCCAGCGTACCTTCATGCTTCTCAGCCCTGGGGCTTGCTCCATCAAGCATTGCCACCCCTTGTGAAGAGGATCTTCCTCTGCCTCAGGCATAACCCACCACCCAAACAAGCTAAGTGCTCACCGATGGTGCAGTGGTGTTGTCCTTCTGCTGGTGCAGTCTCTTTATGTCCGTTAGACGTTTCCTCGTCTCTTGTATGCAACAGATTCCTCCAGCACCTGCATGCTTCTCAGCCCTAGGACTTGCTCCATTAAGCTCCCTCCAGAACATTCCAATTTAGTTGTCTTGCACTTGCCTGTGATGGAGGCACCGCATAGACCTTGAACGTCACCCACAGTACGGTGGTGCTGGCCTCTCCTGATGTCACATTGGTAGTGTTAAGTAATTTGTCCAGGAGGCCCTCGCTTTCACTACAACATCTTCCTCATGCAAGTGCACCTCCAGTGTCCCCCTCCCCCGAGTAGCTGGTTGGTTCTCTCTTTAAAGTTGGGTCCAGGCAGCTCCTGTTAGCAGACTTGTCAAATTTCCATAGGTTACTGCCCCCAAACATGGAAAGTGGAGTTGATGGTTGTAACCCCAACCCGACTCTCTAAGGATTCTCCCACTCTCCGCTGGTGTGGGACCTCAGGCTTCTGGGCAGGAAATCTTGGCACATAGACCAGATGTTTTTGGCCCACATTTATACTCAGGTTGCAGACAGAATTTTTTCATTCGAACAAATCAGTCCTTTGACCATTTATGGGTAGTTCTATATTTTTGCTATTTCCACAAAGACTTTCCATACTTGGTATTTGTCTAGAATGTGAGCAGGAATGGAGTAGAGCTTGGCATCTCTTGTTAGGAGGAACCCAAAACAAGGTCACAAACGATGCGGGCTGTCCCAGTCAGCTACCTGGTAACCTCTGGGGGTAGCCACCACCCATATGGGCTCATACCAGCAGACACCATCTCTTTCCTGGCTGTCACAACCCCTTTCTGAAGACCACAGGGCAAGTAGGGGATACTGGGCCCAGCTGTGGGTAATGAGGCCTTTCATGCCTGATGTCCCAGGGCCAGACCTCTATGGTTGCAGAGCAACTGTGCCAAGTACCCTTTTAGCACTTGACTGTCAGGGTTAGCATGGCCTAAGGATTCCAAGACTCCTTCTGGGTTGGGGGTACTCACAACTCAAAATGCGTGCTGCAGAAGCAATAAACTGTTGACCAGCCAAAAACTAATTTTTATGAAAGAAGTATTTATTTTACCGCTATTAACACAAAGGGTAATATGTCATTCGCAAACTACTACACAGTCCTCTTGAGTTTAGGGCTCTAGTATTTCATAGACAGTTCCCTGTGTTCCACTCCATCCTCGCTCTAGGGATTGTGGTTGTTCCTCATTCAATTTAGACAACATCTAGGGTAAGCCTCACTAGTAGTCCACGTCTCAAGAGTCTACTCCATCTCTGTATCAAAGTCAGCAGTGTTCCAGTGCCTTAGCGTTATCCAGCAAACAAGTTCCCCCAAGGTCAACTGGCCCAAATTCAGTCTTACCCCCACCTGCAGAATGGGAGTGTAGGAAGTTGGCTCTGTATTTACTATCTCAAAGTGAGAGACAGTGTGCACAGAGTCCAAGAGTTCCCATTAGAGGTTGATAGTGGCAAAATTACATAATTCTAATGCTCTATTTTGTGGTAGTGTGGTCGAGCAGTAGGCTTATCAGAGGGTAGTGTTAAGCATTTGTTGCACACACACAGGCAATAAATGAGAACACACACTCAAAGACAACTCTAGGCCAATAGGTTTTTATATAGAAAAGTATTCTTTCCTTAATTTATTTTAGAACCACAAGATTCAGAATTTAAGTAAGTACATAAATTGTAAGGTACTTTACACAGGTAAGTATAGAACTTTGATTTAAAACAGTAGTACACACAGTTTTGGTAAAAATGGCAATAAGCTCTTTTAAAAGTGGACACAGTGCAAAAATCAACAGTTCCTGGGGGAGGTAACTATTGGTTAGTTTCTCAGGTAAGTAAAGCACTTACAAGTTCAGTCTCCTGGGCATAGGCAGCCCACAGTTGGGGGTTCAAGGCAACCCCAAACCCTCAGCACCAGCAACACAGGGCCGGTCAGGTGCAGAGGTCAAAGGAGGGCCCAAGTAACATAGGTGCCTATGGAGAACAGGGGTGCTCCGGTTACAGTCTGCTAGCAGGTAAGTACCTGCGTCCTCAGGGAGCAGACCAGGGGGGTTTTGTAGAGCACTGGGGGCGGGACACAAGTAGGCACACAAAACACACCCTCAGTGGCACAGGGGCGGCCGGGTGCAGTGTGCAAAGTAGGTGTCGGGTTTGTCATTGAAAACAATGGAGGGACCCGGGGGTCACTCTGGCGATGCAGGCATGGTACAGGAGGGCTTCTCGGGTCAGCCACCGACTGGGCTAGGATGAGGGCCGCCTTCTGGTCACTCCTGCACTGGTAGGTGGTTCCTCTCGGCCCGGGGGGCTGCAGGTGCAGTGCTTGGTCCAGGCATCGGGTTTCTTTGTTACCAGGCAGTCGCGGTCAGGTGGAGCCTCTGGATCCTCTCTGCAGGCGTCGCTGTGGGGGTGCAAGGAGTTCACCTCAGGGTATCCACGTCGTTAGAGTTGCCTGGGAGTCCTCTCTGTGGTGTTGGTTGTCCGGAACTCGAGCCGGGGGCGTCTGGGGCAGAGTGTGAAGACTCACGCTTCTGGCGGGAAGTTGGAGTCTCTTTAAAGTTGATTTCTTTGCTGTTGTTTCTGGACAGAGCCGCTGTCCTCTGGAGGTTCTTGGTCCTTTAGGTTCAGGTCAGTCCTCTGAGTCCTCAGAGGTCACTGGTCCCGCTGGATGCGTCGCTGTGCAGGTTCTTTGAGTCAGGAGACAGGCTGGTAGGGCTGGGGCCAAGTCAGTTGTCGTCTCCGTCGTCTCTGCTGGACTTTCAGGTCAGTAGCCCTTCTTCTTTCTTCAGGTTGCAGGAATCTGATTTCCTGGGTTCAGGGTCGCCCCTAAATACTCAATTGCCAATGGCTACTGTCCTCGAGGGTAGCTACACCCTCTTTGTGCCTCGTCCCTGAGGGGAGGGGGGCACAACCCTATCCCTATTGGGGGAAATCCTCCAAAACAAGATGGAGGATTTCTTAAGGCAGGGGTCACCTCAGCTCAGGACACCTTAGCTGTCCTGACTGGTTGGTGACTCCTCCTAGTTTTTCTCATTATCTCCTCCGGACTTGCTTCCAAAAGTGGGGGCTGTGTCCGGAGGGGCAGGCATCTCCACTAGCTGGAATGCAGTGGGGCGCTGTGACAACAGGCATGAGCCTTTAAAGCTCACCACCAGGTGTTATAGTTCCTGCTGGGGGAGGTGAGAAGCACCTCCACCCAGTGCAGGCTTTGTTCCTGGCCACAGAGTGACAAAGGCACTCACCCCATGTGGCCAGAAACCTGTCCTTTTTGTGGCAGGCTGGCAGGAACTGGTCGGTCTAACACTAGGAATTTGACTGGTATACAGGGGGCATCTCTAAGATGCCCTCTGTGTGCATTTTTCAATAAATCCCACACTAGCATCAGTGTGGATTTATTGTGCTGAGAAGTTTGATACCAAACTTCCCAGATTTCAGTGTAGCCATTATGGAACTTTGGAGTTCGTAATTGACAGACTCCCAGACCATATACTCTTTATGGCTACCCTGCACTTACAATGTTGAAGATTTGGCTTAGACACTGTAGGGGCATTGTGCTCATGCAACTATGCCCTCACCTGTGGTATAGTGCACCCTGCCTTAGAGCTGTAAGGCCTGCTAGAGGGGTAACTTACCTATGCCACAGGCAGTGGGATGTGGGCATGGCACCCTGGGGGGAGTGCCATGTCGACTTAGTCATTTTCTCCCCACCACCAAACACAATCTGTGAGACAGTGTGCATGTGCTGAGTGAGGGGTCCCCAGAGTGGGAATGGTCCCAGCACACTTTCAATCATAACTAGCATCAACAAAAGCCAAAATGTTAGGGGGTAATCATGCCATGAGAGGCATTTTCCAACAGGGAGCATCCAGAGTTCCTGCGGGTGTCGGAGCAGTAGTGGCTGGTTCAGATAAGTTCACTGCACGCAGCCATGTGGGATGTACTCGATGATACCCAAGTTCCTCACTCACAGTCAGACTACTGCAGCTACCAGAGGTTCCTTCCACCTCCTCCCGGCAGGTTAAGTCTTTGATGAATGAATTAAATTCCACTTATTTTAGCACAACAGCTGCTTTGAAGAAGCATTCCAGTGCTTAACCAGTAGGGCGACAATGACCCCTAGATTAACCATGACTAACCAGAAAAGTCTTCAAGTCTTTTTTAAACCATGTTTCTGAGTGCAATTTCTTAAGCTCCAAAGGCAAGCTGTTCGCATAGGTGAAGGCAGGACTCTCTGTTCTTGGTCGCTTTACACCAGGTAAAGCCAAAATCAGCTTGTTGATAAAACACAGATATCTTCCTGGTCTGTACCAATTGAATCTCTGACGAAGAAAATGGGGGTACTTCTTATGAATTGCACTACATGTAATTAGGAGAGCTGTAAACATTATCTACTTTCCCACAGGAAACCAATGCAGCTGTTAAAGACAGTGTCTGGTGGAGTGTCTGATCCTTAGAAAAAGGCAAGTGGCAGCATTTTGAAAAATCAGAAGAGATTTGGCTGAAATACCTAAGAAAGAAGCTCTGGAATAATCCAACCGGGAGGTTACCAGAGCCTGTACACTTGGATAGAGATTTTAACAAACCAAAACAGAGAGCAGTAACATACTGAATATGAGTATGAAAGGAGAGGACCAAATCAAATTTTATAACCGGATATCTGACAATCTGAACAGGCACTCTACTTTATGCCACTCCAGTCTACACCATTCTAATTCATGCTACTGTACTTTATGCCACTTTATTCTGTGGCACTCTACCCTATGCCACTGTCCTGTATGCCACTCTACAGTATGCCACCCTAATCTTCACTACTCCACTCTACGTCACTCCACTTAACGCTACTCTTCACCACTCCACTCTACCCTATGCCAGTCTACACCACTCTACTCTCCACCACTCTACTATGTGTCCCTCTAGTTTATGCCACTCCACTCAGTGCCACTGTACTCTACTTTATGCCACTCCATCCTAGCCACTTCACTCCATTTTAGGTCACTCCACTCTATGCCACTCTAGGACACACCACACCACACCACTCCACTCTACTCCAGCACACTCTGTCTTACTCCACTCTACTTTATGTCACTCCACTCTAGGCTACTTTACTCTGCACCACTCTACTCAGCACCAGACTACTGTATGCCACTGTACTCTGTTCTATGTCACTCCATTTTGTGCCACTCCACTCTACTCCTCGACACTCCACAGAATGCCACTTTACACTGCTCCACACAATACCACTCTATGCCATTCTGCTCTACAGCACTCTACTCTACACCACTCCACACCACACAATGCCACTCTAAAGCGCTCTATGCCATTTGACTCCACACAGTACCTTTCTTCTGTATGCCACTCCACTCTGCAAAATGCCACTGTACAACACGCCACTCTACGCCACTCCACTCCATTTCACTCTAATCCACCTTCCTTCTCTCTACTCTAATCCAATCCACTCTACACCACTCTATGCTACCCTGCACCACTCCATTCTACTCTAGTCCATGCCACTCTACTCTCCGCCACTCCACACAATGCACTCTAAGGTGTTCTACAACACTTCATTCTATGCCACTCTACTCTACACACTTCACTCTACACCACTACACTCTACTCCACTCTACTCTATGCCACTCCACACCACTGTATACCACTCTATTCTATGCCACTCTAATCCACACCACTTTACTTTACTGCGCTCCACCCCATTGTATGCCATCTGCTCTATACCACTCTATGCCACTCAACTCTAGGCCCTCAACTCTACTCCACTCCATACCACTCCACTCTATGCCACTCCATTCTTTGCTATGCCACTTCACTCTACTCTGCACCACTCCACTCTACTTAATACCACTCTACTTCAGTCCATGCCACTCTACGCTACTCCACTCTACGCCACCCCACTCTACTCTTCGCCACTCTACCCCACACAATGCCACTCTACGTCGCTCCACACAATGCCACTCTACTTCGCTCCAAACAATGCCACTCTACTCTATGGCACTCTACTCTCCATACCACACAATGCCACTCTACAGCAATCTACGCCACTCTGATCCACACAGTGCCACCCTACTCTATGTCATTCTCCTACACCCTGCAAAATGCCACTCTACTCTATGCCAATCTACTCTATGGAACTCTAATCTACTCCACTTCACTGCATTCCATCCACCTCTACTCCACTGTCTCTATGCCACTTCACTCTTTCCCACTCTACTCCACGCCACTCTACTCCATTACATCTCACTCTATGCCTCTCTACTCTACAGGCACTATATTCTATGCTACTCTGTGCCACTCCACTCCATTTCACTCTACTCCAGTCTACACCCTTCTACACCACTCCATTCTACTGCAGTCCATGCCACTCTACACCATTCCACTGCACACAGTGCCACTATATGCCACTCTACGCCATTCCACTCTACTCCACTTTATGCCACTCCACTTTTCTCTATTACGCTCTACTCTGTGCATTCCATGCCACCCCACACCATTGTATGCCACTCTACGCCACTCCACGCCATTCTAGTCCACTCCACTCCACAGTATGCCACTCTAGACTATGCTACTCTACTCTATGCAACTTTAATCCATTCCAATCTATGCCACTCCACTCTATGCCACCGCAATCTAAACATCTCCAGTCTACTCTATGTCACCCCATTCTACCCCACTGTACCGTATGCGTCTGAATGCCATTCTGGTATATGCCAGTACACTCTATAACAATGTAATCCATGCCACTCTACTCTACTCCACTCCATGCCACTGAAGTCTACTCTATGCCACTCCACGCCACACCGCTCTACTCTATGCCAATCCACTCTATACCACTCCAATCTTGCCTGCACAGCATATGCGCTGTGCTGTAAGACGTATTCTTTGCAATTTAGTGGGCTTACAACACTCCCACAGCATACTATTAGTTGTTTTTGTTGTCATTCTCATTTAAAATCTTTCAAGCTCCCATAGGTTTCCCTTCTTTTGTGCTAGCTCCTCCCTGGAGTACAGACCAACTAATGTGTTCTTCCTCGTCTTTGTTCTGCCTCATATTTTGGCACATTTATTTTTCATTTTATGAATGTTTCAGTATTACTTCTGGACGTGCATTGTGGTATACTACTTACAACACAGACATACACCTTCTTATTTATGTTGCTTTTATCCTATTTACAGTATCTATTGACACTTTACTTACACCCACATCTGTACTACTGTATGTCACTTTACTCTGCACTACTCCACTCTATGCTACTCCATGTTACACCACTCTACACCACTCCACACCACTGTACTCTATGCCACTCTATTCTGTGCCACTCTATGCTACTCTACTCTGTGCCACTCCACTTCCCTCCCGGCCACTCCACTCTATGCCACTCCACTCCAATCCATGCTGCACCACTCTACTCTTTGCCACTTTACACCACTCTATCCTACTCCACGCCACACCACTATACACAATGGCACTCCATGCCACTCCCCTGTATGCCACTCTACTCTACACCACTGTACTCTATGCCAATCCACTCTACACCACTCCACTCAACACCATTCTTTGCCCCTCTAATCTAGGCCACTCTACTGTACTTTATTCCATACCACTGTCCTCTCCCCCACTCTACTCTATGCCACTCTACTCCATTTCATTCTACTCTACACCACTACACTCTATACCATCCACTGTATGCCACTACATGCCACAGCACTCTACTCCACCCTATTCTATGCCACTCCACTCTATACCAATCAAATATACGCCCCTCTGCTCAATGCCACTCCACTATGTCACTCTATGCCATTTTGCTCCATGCCACTCTACATCACCACACTCTATGCAACTCTACCCCTTGGTACTCTACTCCATGCCATTCTACACCACTCTACTCCACTCTATGACACGCTTCTCCACTCTGTGCCACTCCACTCTACACCACTCTACTCTCTGCCACTCCATTCTACCCTACAGTACTCTATGCCACTTTATGCCATTCTAGTCTAAGCCACTACACTACATACCAGTCTAATCTACACCACTCTGTTCTATGCCACTCTACACAACTCTACACTACTCTGCTACACTCTATGCCAACACCACTCTGCTACACTTTATGCCACTTTACTCTATGACACTCCATACAGTATCTCTCTACTCTAGGCACTCTGCTCTGTTCCACTTCACTGTACTCTATGCCACCCTATGCCAATCTGCTATACACTAATCTCTTCTATGCCACTCTACTCTATGCCACTCAATGCCACTCTACTTCTCTCTAGTTTATACCACTCCACTCTGTGCCACTCCACCCAATGCCATTCAGTGCCACTCTACACAATTCCACTCCACACCACTCCACTCTACACCACTCTACTCTGCTCCACTCTACTCAATGCTACTGTACTCTATGCCACTCTACTTTACACCTCTAAACTCCATTGGATGCCACTCCACTCTCCGTCACTCCACTTTATTCCACTCAACCCCACTCTATGCCACTATGCTCTATGCCACTCTACTCCATTCTACGCCACTCCACTTGATGCCACTCCACTCTACGCCAGTCTACTCTATGCCATTCTACTCTATGCCACTTTCCTCTATAGCACTGTACCCTATGCCACTGTACTGTCCACACACCTCTCTGCAGTATACCACCCATTCTACACCACTCCATTCTGTGCCACTCCACTCCACTCTATTCTACACCACTCTACTCTATGCTGTTCTACTCTACATCACTTTACTCTCCACCACTCTACTCTACGACAGTTTACGCCACTCAATGCCACTCTACACCTCTCTACTCCACTCTCCTCTGTGGCACTCTTCTCTATGCCACACACTAACTTTTGTGCTCTATGCCACACCACACCATAAATGTTTGTACTCTATTCCACGCCACACCACTAACTGTTAGCCATGCATAACAGCAGCCAGGCTGCTGTACAATATGACCAAAAGACTTTGGCAAAGCCAATAGCTGTCACATAGGGGAGAACTATTGGCTTTGCCTATGCTTGTTCTAGTTTCTAACCCCTCCTCTTATTTTGGCCTCTCAGCAGCAAAGGGGCTGCTAATATACCAAGGATGAGTCAACTCTGATGTCATGGTTGAGGGTTTAATGGTGTGTGGTGTCATTTCTATTACCCATTGCATTTTGATGAAGTCTCATTGCAGTTTATGAAAAGTCACAGCGCCTGCTGTCAGAATTATCAGACAAGATGAAAGGCAGCTTCCTGAGACGAATTTAAACTACCACGTACAGTTAAAGGGAAGGTTATCCTTCAGGTTCCCTTCTATCCCTTTTCCTAACAAAGAAATATCAGTAGGTTATTGACAGGGACATAAAGATAGTAGTATGTTTTTTAACTACAATTCTGGAGGTCAGCACAGGGGAGAAACTACAGCAACTCAGCACATTCGTGGTCTTCCATTGGCTCCCTCATTTCTTATCATCTTTTCTCCCTTCGCAAGCTCCCCGTGCCAAGATGCAGCTTTCCCTTAGGATAACAGCCGTGTTATCAATGCAAAATAAAGTATACATTTAAAAACACCTTGATTCTACATGTTCCGGAATGCAGCATGCTGTTAACAATGGCTGTAGGGCTGGCTGTAGGGTTCCACTGGACAAGACCTCTTGGCAGCCATGGTAAGGGTGGTGGTGAGAATAGCAGTCATCTCAGAAGGAGAAGGCTCCTGAGAGAGTGTCCATGCCATTGGTATTCCTTGTAATTCCTCGCACCATAGAAACTCCTGGGTCGGTAGTGCTCGCGCACGCACATTGGTGTCAGCAGAGAGTTATTGTGGGGCAGCGAACAAAGACATCTGGAAAGGAAATAATGACCATGATTCAGTAGGGCATGGTATTTCTTTTTTAACTAGGTATTTCAGGTACGTAGAATTAAATGCGGACATAAACTGATGATGACACAGTAAGGGTTTGTTGCAGTTATGTTATTCTGATGAACTCGCCTGTGGGCCTTTTTCACGTGTGGCTAAACTCCAAGGAACCCTTCAATGCATGATGAAGTACACTGGTCTGATGCATTTTCTCAGCTCTGTGCAGGGTACTCAAGCTGAAAGGTGATGCCTCGCTGCATGAATAAGCTGAATAGGCTAGATGGGAGAGAAGAGGGTGTGAATTAGGCCTAATCGGGTGTGGTTCTCTTTAACCAGCAAAGGTGTAATCATATGCACTTAAGGAGCTGGGGGCCTTACCCCGAGGGTCGTGGTCAAGTGACCGGGTCAGCAGTGATCGAAAGCCAAGATAGCTGCGAGGTAGGGGCTGCTCCAAGTCCACTTTCCACGACGGTATTATTAACCAGATCTATTTATAATTTCGGGTTTATACACATAACGTCATGTATATGTAAAGAAACATAGCAATACAAATTCCTAAAATGGACTAGTGATAATATCCAGAAACTTCACATGCAGAGAGAAGGTAAACAGATAAATGACACATGCAAATGTGGGTCGGTCATAAAGAAATAATAAACACAATGTTTTCGTATCAGAGCACCCACTCATTTAGTATGACTCAGTGTGATAGGAACGGCATTCAGTAACAAAAATGTGTGTACACGTGATTCTTTAAGCCCTTTACATTTGATGTAATATTTGCAGTGCATCGTGTAGTGCTACGTTCAATACGAACACCCTAAAATAAAGGGGATAGTGTGGCTTACGAACGCCCTACACTGGCAAATGCACATATCTGAAGGTAACAAGTTCCAAGCCCTGCAGGGCGGACCCATACTTCCATCTTCCGAGGTCAGTAAATTGAGTACCCTGAGCTGGGCAATAGAAATATATATATGTTATAAACAGGGCTTATAAAGGGCTGACGTGTGGCATGAAGCACTAC